>NW_027309866.1:10000-310000 GCF_047496795.1 Chiloscyllium punctatum
AAACAGAGGGGCTGAAACAGAGGGCGAGAAACCGAGGGGCTGAAACAGCGGGGCTGAAACAGAGGGCGAGAAACAAAGCGTGAGAAACAGAGGGCGAGAATCAGAGGGTGAGAAACAGAGTGGCTGAAACAGTGGGGAAGAAACAGAAGGGCTGAAACATAGGGCAAGAAACAGCGGGGCTGAAACAGAGGGGCTGAAACAGAGCACGAGAAAAAGATGGCGAGCAACAGAGGGCGAGAAACAGAGGGCGAGAAACAGATTGGCTGAAACAGAGGGCGAGAAACACAGGGCGAGAAATAAATGGCGAGAAACAGAGGGCGAGAAACAGAGGGCGAGAAACAAGAGGGGCTGAAACTGAGGGCGAGAAACAGAGGGGCTGAAACAGAGGGGCTGAATCTGAGGGCGAGAAACAGAGGGGCTGAATCAGAGGGGCTGAAACAGTTTGGCTGACACATTTTGTGAGAAACAGAGGGCGAGAAACAGAGAGCGAGAAACAGAGTGGCTGAAACATAGGGGCTGAAACAGAGTGCGATAAACAGAGGGCGAGAAACAGAGGGGATGAAACAGAGTGGCTGAATCAGAGGGGTTGAAACATAGGGCGAGAACCAGAGGGCGAGAAACAGAAGAGCTGAAACAGAGGGGCTGAATCAGAGGGCGAGAAACAGAGGGGCTGAAACAGAGGGGCTGAAACAGAGGGCGAGACACAGCGGGGCTGAAACAGATGGCGAGAAACAAGAGGGGCTGAAACAGAGGTTGAGAAACAGAGGTCGAGAAACAGAGGGGCTGAAACAGAGGGGCTGAATCAGAGGCCGAGAAACAGAGGGGCTGAAACAGAGGGGCTGAAACATTTTGATAGAAACAGAGGGCGAGAAACAGAGAGCGAGAAACAGAGTGGCTGAAACATAGGGTCTGAAACAGAGTGCAATAAACAGAGGGCGAGAAACAGAGTGGCTGAAACATAGTGGCTGAAACAGAGTGCAATAAACAGAGGGTGAGAAACAGAGGGGATGAAACAGAGGGGCTGAATCAGAGGAGCTGAAACATAGGGCGAGAACCCGAGGGCGAGAATCAGAAGAGCTGAAACAGAGGGGTTGAATCAGAGGGCGAGAAACAGAGGGGCTGAAACAGAGGGGCTGAAACAGAGGGCGAGACACAGCGGGGCTGAATCAGATGGCGAGAAACAAGCGGGGCTCAAACTGAGGGCGAGAAACAGAGGTCGAGAAACAGAGGGGCTGAAACAGAGGGGCTGAATCAGAGGGCGAGAAACAGAGGGGCTGAAACAGAGGGGCTGAAACAGTTTGGCTGAAACATTTTGTGAGAAACAGAGGGCGAGAAACAGAGAGCGAGAAACATAGTGGCTGAAACATAGGGTCTGAAACAGAGTGCAAGAAGGAGAGGGCGAGAAACAGAGGGGATGAAACAGAGGGGCTGAATCAGAGGGGCTGAAACATAGGGCGAGAACCAGAGGGCAAGTAACAGAAGAGCTGAAACAGAGGGGCTGAAACAGGGGGTGAGAAACAGAGGGGCTGAAACAGAGGGTGAGAAACAGGGGTAAAAACAGAGGGGCTGAAACAGAGGGCGAGAAACAGAGAGGCTGAAAGAGATTGGCTGAAACAGAGGGCGAGCGACAGAGGGGCTGAAACAGAGGGGCTGAATCAGAGGGCGAGAAACAGAGGGGCTGAAACAGGGGGGCTGAATCAGAGGGCGAGAAACAGAGGGGCTGAAACAGGGGGCGAGAAACAGAGGGCGAGAAACAGAGGGCGAGAAACAGAGGGGCTGAAACAGACGGGCTGAAACAGAGGGCGAGACACAGCGGGGCTGAAAAAGAGGGGCTGAAACAGAGGGCAAGAAACAGAGGTCGAGAAACAGAGGGGTTGGAACAGAGGGGCTGAATCAGAGGCCGAGAAACAGAGGGGCTGAAACAGTTTGGCTGAAACATTTTGTGAGAAACAGAGGGCGAGAAACAGAGTGGCTGAAACATAGTGGCTGAAACAGAGTGCAATAAACAGAGGGCGAGAAACAGAGGGGATGAAACAGAGGGGCTGAATCAGAGGGGCTGAAACATAGGGCGAGAACCACAGGGCGAGAAACAGAGGGGTTGAAGCAGAGGGGCTGAAACAGTTTGGCTGAAACATTTTGTGAGAAACAAAGGGCGAGAAACAGAAAGCGAGAAACAGAGTGGCTGAAACATAGGGTCTGAAACAGAGTGCAAGAAAGAGAGGGCGAGAAACAGAGGGGATGAAACAGAGGGGCTGAATCAGAGGGGCTGAAACATAGGGCGAGAACCAGAGGGCGAGTAACAGAAGAGCTGAAACAGAGGGGCTGAATCAGAGGGCGAGAAACAGAGGGTCTGAAACAGGGGGCAAGAAACAGAGGGGCTGAAACAGATGGTGAGAAACAGAGTGCGACTGACAGAGGGGCTGAAAAAGAGGGCGAGAAACAAAGGGTCTGAAACAGAGGGTCTGAAACAGATGGGCTGAAAAAGAGGGCGAGAAACAGAGGGGCTGAAACAGACGGCGAGAAACGAGAAGGGCTGAAACAGAGGGGCTGAAACAGAGGGCGAGAAACAGAGGGCGAGAAACAGAGGGGCTGAAACAGAGGGGCTGAATCAGAGGGCGAGAAACAGAGGGGCTGAATCAGAGGGGCTGAAACAGTTTGGCTGAAACATTTTGTGAGAAACAGAGGGCGAGAAACAGAGAGTGAGAAACAGAGTGGCTGAAACATAGGGTCTGAAACAGAGTGCAAGAAAGAGAGGGCGAGAAACAGAGGGGATAAATCAGAGGGGCTGCATCAGAGGGGCTGAAACATAGGGCGAGAACCAGAGGGCGAGTAACTGAGGGGCTGAAACAGAGGGTGAGAAACAGAGGGGCTGCAACAGGGGCGAGAAATGGAGGGGCTGAAACAGAGGGCGAGAAACATAGGGGCTGAAACAGAGGGCGAGAAACAGCGGGGCTGAAACAGAGTGGCTGAAACATAGGGCGAGAAACAGAGGGGCTGAAACAGAGGGCGAGAAACAGAGGGAATGAAACAGAGGGGCTGAATCAGAGGGGCTGAAACATAGGACGCCAACCAGAGGGCGAGAAACAGAAGAGCTGAAGCAGAGGGGCTGAATCAGAGGGCGAGAAACAGAGGGGCTGAAACAGGGGGCAAGAAACAGAGGGGCTGAAACAGACGGTGAGAAACAGAGGGTCTGAAACAGAGGGTCTGAAACAGAGGGGCTGAAACAGAGGGCGAGAAACAGATGGGCTGAAACAGAGGGGCTGAAACAGAGGGCGAGAAACAGAGGGCCTGAAACAGTGGGTGAGAAACAAAGCGTGAGAAACAGAGGGCGAGAGTCAGAGGGTGAGAAACAGAAGGCGAGAAACAGAGTGGCTGAAACAGTGGGGCAGAAACAGAGGGGCTGAAACATAGGGCAAGAAACAGCGGGGCTGAAACAGAGGGGCTGAAACAGAGCACGAGAAAAAGATGGCGAGCAACAGAGGGCGAGAAACAGAGTGCGAGAAACAGATTGGCTGAAACAGAGGGCGAGAAACAGAGGGGCTGAACATAGGGCGAGAAAGAAATGTGCTGAAACATAGGGCGAGAAACATAGGGGCTGAAACATAGGGCGAGAAACACAGGGCGAGAAATAAATGGCGAGAAACAGAGGGCGAGAAACAGAGGGGCTGAAACAGATGGCGAGAAACAAGAGGGGCTGAAACAGAGGGCGAGAAACAGAGGTCGAGAAACAGAGGGGCTGAATCTGAGGGCGAGAAACAGAGGGGCTGAAACAGAGGGGCTGAAACAGAGGGCGAGAAACAGCGGGGCTGAAACAGAGTGGCTGAAACATAGGGCGAGAAACAGAGGGGCTGAAACAGAGGGGCTGAAACAGAGGGCGAGAAACAGAGGGGCTGAAACAGAGGGGCTGAAATAGAGGGCGAGAAACAGCGGGGCTGAAACAGAGTGTCTGAAACATAGGGCGAGAAACAGAGGGGCTGAAACAGAGGGCGAGAAACAGAGGGGCTGAATCAGAGGGGCTGAAACATAGGACGAGAACCAGAGGGCGAGAAACAGAAGAGCTGAAACAGAGGGGCTGAATCAGAGGGCGAGAAACAGAGGGGCTGAAACAGGGGGCAAGAAACAGAGGGGCTGAAACAGACGGTGAGAAACAGAGGGTCTGAAACAGAGGGTCTGAAACAGAGGGGCTGAAACAGAGGGCGAGAAACAGAGGGGCTGAAACAGAGGGGCTGAAACAGAGGGCGAGAAACAGAGGGCCTGAAACAGTGGGTGAGAAACAAAGCGTGAGAAACAGAGGGTGAGAGTCAGAGGGTGAGAAACAGAAGGCGAGAAACAGAGTGGCTGAAACAGTGGGGCAGAAACAGAGGGGCTGAAACATAGGGCAAGAAACAGCGGGGCTGAAACAGAGGGGCTGAAACAGAGCACGAGAAAAAGATGGCGAGCAACAGAGGGTGAGAAACAGAGGACGAGAAACAGATTGGCTGAAACAGAGGGCGAGAAACAGAGGGGCTGAACATAGGGCGAGAAAGAAAGGTGCTGAAACATAGAGCGAGAAACATAGGGGCTGAAACATAGGACGAGAAACAGAGGGCGAGAAACAGAGGGGCTGAAACAGAGGGGCTGAAGCATAGGGCGAGAAACAGAGGGGCTGAATCAGAGGGGCTGAAACAGTTTGGTTGAAACATTTTGTGAGAAACAGAGGGCGAGAAACAGAGAGCGAGAAACAGAGTGGCTTAAACATAGGGTCTGAAACAGAGTGCAAGAAAGAGAGGGCGAGAAACAGAGGTGATGAAACAGAGGGGCTGAATCAGAGGGGCTGAAACATAGGGCGAGAACCAGAGGGCGAGAAACAGAAGAGCTGAAACTGAGGGGTTGAAACAGAGGGCGAGAAACAGAGGGGCTGAAACAGGGGGCAAGAAACAGAGGGGCTGAAACAGATGGTGAGAAACAGAGTGTGAGAAACAGAGGGGCTGAAACAGAGGGCGAGAAACAGAGGGGCTGAAACAGAGGGGCTGAAACAGAGGGCGAGAAACAGAGGGGCTGAAACAGTGGGTGAGAAACAAAGCGTGAGAAACAGAGGGCGAGAGTCAGAGTGTGAGAAACAGAAGGCGAGAAACAGAGGGGCTGAAACAGAAGGCAAGAAACAGATGAGCTGAAATAGAGGAGCGGAAACAGAGGGCAAGAAACAGAGGGGCTGAAACAGAGGGCGAGAAACCGAGGGGCTGAAACAGCGGGGCAGAAACAGAGGGCGAGAAACAAAGCGTGAGAAACAGAGGGCGAGAATCAGAGGGTGAGAAACAGAGTGGCTGAAACAGTGGGGCAGAAACAGAGGGGCTGAAACATAGGGCAAGAAACAGCGGGGCTGAAACAGAGGGGGTGAAACAGAGCACGAGAAAAAGATGGCGAGCAACAGAGGGCTAGAAACAGAGGGCGAGAAACAGATTGGCTGAAACAGAGGGCGAGAAACAGAGGGTCTGAACATAGGGCGAGATAGAGAGGGGCTGAAACATAGGGCGAGAAACATAGGGGCTGAAACATAGGGAGAGAAACACAGGGCGAGAAATAAATGGCGAGAAACAGAGGGAGAGAAACAGAGGGGCTGAAACAGAAGGCGAGAAACAAGAGGGGCTGAAACAGAGGGCTGAAACAGAGGGCGAGAAACAGAGGTCGAGAAACAGAGGGGCTGAAACAGAGGGGCTGAATCAGAGGGCGAGAAACAGAGGGGCTGAATCAGAGGGGCTGAAACAGTTTGGCTGAAACATTTTGTGAGAGACAGAGGGCGAGAAACAGAGAGCGAGAAACAGAGTGGCTGAAACATAGGGTCTGAAACAGAGTGCAAGAAACAGAGGGCGAGAAACAGAGGGGATGAAACAGAGGGGATGAATCAGAGGGGCTGAAACAGGGTGTGAGAAACAGAGGGGCTGAAACAGAGGGTGAGAAACAGGGGCTGAAACATGGGGCGAGAAACATAGGGGCTGAAACATAGGGCGAGAAACACAGGGCGAGAAATAAATGGCGAGAAACAGAGGGCGAGAAACAGAGGGCGAGAAACAGAGGGGCTGAAACAGAGGGGCTGAAACAGAGGGGCTGAAACAGAGGGCGAGAAACTGAGGGGCTGAAACAGAGGGTGAGAAACAGAGGGGCTGCAACAGGGGCAATAAATGGAGGGGCTGAAACAGAGGGCGAGAAACAGAGGGGCTGAAACAGAGGGGCTGAAACATAGGGCGAGAAACAGAGGGGCTGAAACAGAGGGCGAGAAACAGAGGGAATTAAACAGTGGGGCTGAATCAGAGGGGCTGAAACATAGGGCGAGAACCAGAGGGCGAGAACAGAAGAGCTGAAACTGAGGGGCTGAAACAGAGGGCGAGAAACAGAGGGGCTGAAACAGGGGGCAAGAAACAGAGGGGCTGAAACAGATGGTGAGAAACAGAGTGTGAGAAACAGAGGGGCTGAAACAGAGGGCGAGAAACAGAGGGGCTGAAACAGAGGGCGAGAAACAGAGGGGCTGAAAAAGAGGGGCTGAATCAGAGTGCGAGAAACAGAGGGGCTGAATCAGAGGGGCTGAAACAGTTTGGCTGAAACATTTTGTGAGAGACAGAGGGCGAGAAACAGAGAGCGAGAAACAGAGTGGCTGAAACATAGGGTCTGAAACAGAGTGCAAGAAACAGAGGGCGAGAAACAGAGGGGATGAAACAGAGGGGATGAATCAGAGGGGCTGAAACAGGGTGTGAGAAACAGAGGGGCTGAAACAGAGGGTGAGAAACAGGGGCTGAAACATGGGGCGAGAAACATAGGGGCTGAAACATAGGGCGAGAAACATAGGGTGAGAAATAAATGGCGAGAACCAGAGGGCGAGAAACAGAGGGCGAGAAACAGAGGGGCTGAAACAGAGGGGCTGAAACAGAGGGGCTGAAACAGAGGGCGAGAAACTGAGGGGCTGAAACAGAGGGTGAGAAACAGAGGGGCTGCAACAGGGGCAATAAATGGAGGGGCTGAAACAGAGGGCGAGAAACAGCGGGGCTGAAACAGAGGGGCTGAAACATAGGGCGAGAAACAGAGGGGCTGAAACAGAGGGCGAGAAACAGAGGGAATTAAACAGTGGGGCTGAATCAGAGGGGCTGAAACATAGGGCGAGAACCAGAGGGCGAGAACAGAAGAGCTGAAACTGAGGGGCTGAAATAGAGGGCGAGAAACAGAGGGACTGAAACAGGGGGCAAGAAACAGAGGGGCTGAAACAGATGGTGAGAAACAGAGTGTGAGAAACAGAGGGGCTGAAACAGAGGGCGAGAAACAGCGGGGCTGAAACAGAGGGGCTGAAACAGAGGGCGAGAAACAGCGGGGCTGAAACAGAGGGGCTGAAACATAGGGCGAGAAACAGAGGGGCTGAAACAGAGGGCGAGAAACAGAGGGAATTAAACAGTGGGGCTGAATCAGAGGGGCTGAAACATAGGGCGAGAACCAGAGGGCGAGAACAGAAGAGCTGAAACTGAGGGGCTGAAACAGAGGGCGAGAAACAGAGGGGCTGAAACAGGGGGCAAGAAACAGAGGGGCTGAAACAGATGGTGAGAAACAGAGTGTGAGAAACAGAGGGGCTGAAACAGAGGGCGAGAAACAGAGGGGCTGAAACAGAGGGCGAGAAACAGAGGGGCAGAAACAGAGGGGCTGAAACAGAGGGCGAGAAACAGAGGGGCTGAATTAGTGGGTGAGAAACAAAGCGTGAGAAACAGAGGGCGAAGGTCAGAGGGTGAGAAACAGAAGGCGAGAAACAGAGCGGCTGAAACAGAAGGCAAGAAACAGAGGGGCTGAAATAGAGGAGTGGAAACAGAGGGCAAGAAACAGATGGGCTGAAACAGAGGGCGAGAAACCGAGGGGCTGAAACAGCGGGTCTGAAACAGTGGGCGCGAAACAAAGTGTGAGAAACAGAGGGCGAGAATCAGAGGGTGAGAAACAGAGTGGCTGAAACAGTGGGGCAGAAACAGAGGGGCTGAAACATAGGGCAAGAAACAGCGGGGCTGAAAACAGAGGGGGTGAAACAGAGCACGAGAAAAAGATGGCGAGCAACAGAGGGCGAGAAACAGATTGGCTGAAACAGAGGGCGAGAAACAGAAGGTCTGAACATAGGGCGAGAAAGAGAGGGGCTGAAACATAGGGCGAGAAACATAGGGGCTGAAACATAGGGAGAGAAACACAGGGTGAGAAATAAATGGCGAGAAACAGAGGGCGAGAAACAGAGGGCGAGAAACAGAGGGGCTGAAACAGACGGCGAGAAACAAGAGGGGCTGAAACAGAGGGGCTGAATCAGAGGGCGAGAAACAGAGGGGCTGAATCAGAGGGGCTGAAACAGTTTGGCTGAAACATTTTGTGAGAAACAGAGGGCGAGAAACAGAGGGGATGAAACAGAGGGGCTGAATCAGAGGGGCCGAAACATAGGGCGAGAACCAGAGGGTGAGTAACAGAAGAGCTGAAACAGAGGGGCTGAAACAGGGGGTGAGAAACAGAGGGGCTGAAACAGAGAGTGAGAAACAGGGGCTGAAACATAGGGCGAGAAACATAGGGGCTGAAACATAGGGCGAGAAACACAGGGCGAGAAATAAAGGGCGAGAAACAGAGGGCGCGAAACAGAGGGCGAGAAACAGAGGGGCTGAAACAGACGTTGAGAAACAAGACGGGCTGAAACAGAGGGGCTGAAACAGAGGGCGAGAAACAGAGGTCGAGAAACAGAGGGGCTGAAACAGAGGGGCTGAATCAGAGGGGCTGAAACATAGGGCGAGAACCAGAGGGCGAGTAACAGAAGAGCTGAAACAGAGGGGCTGAAACAGGGGGTAAGAAACAGAGGGTCTGAAACAGAGGGTGAGAAACAGGGGCTGAAACAGAGGGCGAGAAACAGAGGGGCTGAAAGAGATTGGCTGAAACAGAGGGCGAGCAACAGAGGGGCTGAAACAGTGGGTGAGAAACAGAGGGGCTGAATCAGATGGCGAGAAACAGAGGGGCTGAAACAGGGGGCGAGAAACAGAGGGGCTGAAACAGAGGGCGAGAAACAGAGGGGCTGAAACAGAGGGGCTCAAACAGAGTAGAGACACAGCGGGGCTGAAACAGAGGGCGAGAAACAGAGCGGCTGAAACAGAGGGGCTGAAACAGAGGGCGAGAAACAGAGGTCGAGAAACAGAGGGGCTGGAATAGAGGGGCTGAATCAGAGGCCGAGAAACAGAGGGGCTGAAACACTTTGGCTGAAACATTTTGTGAGAAACAGAGGGCGAGAAACAGAGAGCGAGAAACAGAGTGGCTAAAACAGTGGGGCAGAAACAGAGTGCAAGAAAGAGAGGGCGAGAAACAGAGGGGATGAAACAGAGGGGCTGAATCAGTGGGGCTGAAACATAGGGTGAGAACCAGAGGGCGAGAAACAGAAGAGCTGAAACAGAGGGGCTGAATCTGAGGGCGAGAAGCAGAGGGGCTGAAACAGAGGGGCTGAAACAGAGGGCGAGACACAGTGGGGCTGAAACAGAGGGCGAGAAACAGAGGGGCTGAAACAGAGGGGCTGAAACAGAGGGCGAGAAACAGAGGGGCGGAAACAGAGGTGCTGAATCAGAGGGCGAGAAACAGAGGGGCTGAAACACAGGGGCTGAAACAGAGTGCGAGAAACAGAGGGCGAGAAACAGGGGGGATGAAACAGAGGTGCTGAATCAGAGGGTCTGAAACATATGGCGAGAAACAGAGGGCGAGAAACAGAAGAGCTGAAACAGAGGGTAAGAAACAGAGGGGCTGAAACAGCGGGGCTGAAACAGAGGGCGATAAACAAAGCGTGAGAAACAGAGGGCGAGAATCAGAGGGTGAGAAACAGAGTGGCTGAAACAGTGGGGCAGAAACAGCGGGGCTGAAACAGAGTGGCTGAAACATAGGGCGAGAAACAGAGGGGCTGAAACAGAGGGCGAGAAACACAGGGCGAGAAATAAATGGCGAGAAACAGAGGGCGAGAAACAGAGGGGCTGAAACAGAGGGGCTGAAACAGAGGGCGAGAAACAGAGGTCGAGAAACAGAGGGGATGAAACAGAGGGGCTGAATCAGAGGGCGAGAAACAGAGGGGCTGAATCAGAGGGGCTGAAACAGTTTGGCTGAAACATTTTGTGAGAAACAGAGGGCGAGAAACAGAGAGCGAGAAACAGAGTGGCTGAAACATAGGGTCTGAAACAGAGTGCAAGAAAGAGAGGGCGAGAAACAGAGGGGATGAAACAGAGGGGCTGCATCAGAGGGGCTGAAACATAGGGCGAGAACCAGAGGGCGAGAAACTGAGGGGCTGAAACAGAGGGTGAGAAACAGAGGGGCTGCAACAGGGGCGAGAAATGGAGGGGCTGAAACAGAGGGCGAGAAACAGAGGGGCTGAAACAGAGGGCGAGAAACAGCGGGGCTGAAACAGAGGGGCTGAAACAGAGCACGAGAAAAAGATGGCGAGCAACAGAGGGCGAGAAACAGAGGGGCTGAAACAGAGGGCGAGAAACAAAGCGTGAGAAACAGAGGGCGAGAATCAGAGGGTGAGAAACAGAGTGGCTGAAACAGTGGGGCTGAAACAGAGGGGCTGAATCAGAGGGCAAGAAACAGCGGGGCTGAAACAGAGGGGCTGAAACAGAGCACGAGAAAAAGATGGCGAGCAACAGAGGGCGAGAAACAGAGGGCGAGAAACAGATTGGCTGAAACAGAGGGCGAGAAACAGAGGGGCTGAACATAGGGCGAGAAAGAGAGGGGCTGAAACATAGGGCGAGAAACATAGGGGCTGAACCATAGGGCGAGAAACACGGGCCAGAAATAAATGGCGAGAAACAGAGGGCGAGAAACAGAGGGGGAGAAACAGAGGGGCTGAAACAGACGGCGAGCAACAAGAGGGGCTGAAACAGAGGGGCTGAAACTGAGGGCGAGAAACAGAGGTCGAGAAACAGAGGGGCTGAAACAGAGGGGCTGAATCAGAGGGCGAGAAACAGAGGGGCTGAATCAGAGGGGCTGAAACAGTTTGGCTGACACATTTTGTGAGAAACAGAGGGCGAGAAACAGAGAGCGAGAAACAGAGTGGCTGAAACATAGGGTCTGAAACAGAGTGCAAGAAAGAGAGGGCGAGAAACAGAGGGGATGAAACAGAGGGGCTGAATCAGAGGGGCTGAAACATAGGGCGAGAACCAGAGGGTGAGAAACAGAGTGGCTGAAACAGTGGGGCAGAAACAGAGGGGCTGAAACATAGGGCAAGAAACAGCGGGGCTGAAACAGAGGGGCTGAAACAGAGCACGAGAAAAAGATGGCGAGCAACAGAGGGCGAGAAACAGAGGGCGAGAAACAGATTGGCTGAAACAGAGGGCGAGAAACAGAGGGTCTGAACATAGGGCGAGAAAGAGAGGGGCTGAAACATAGGGCGAGAAACATAGGGGCTGAAACATAGGGCGAGAAACACAGGGCGAGAAATAAATGGCGAGAAACAGAGGGCGAGAAACAGAGGGGCTGAAACAGACGGCGAGAAACAAGAGGGGCTGAAACAGAGGGGCTGAAACAGAGGGCGAGAAACAGAGGTCGAGAAACAGAGGGGCTGGAACAGAGGGGCTGAATCTGAGGGCGAGAAACAGAGGGGCTGAATCAGAGGAGCTGAAACAGTTTGGCTGAAACATTTTGTGAGAAACAGAGGGCGAGAAACAGAGAGCGAGAAACAGAGTGGCTGAAACATAGGGTCTGAAACAGAGTGCAAGAAACAGAGGGCGAGAAACAGAGGGGATGAAACAGAGGGGCTGAATGAGAGGGGCTGAAACATAGGGCGAGAACCAGAGGGCGAGTAACAGAAGAGCTGAAACAGAGGGGCTGAAATAGGGGGTGAGAAACAGAGGGGCTGAAACAGAGGGTGAGAAACAGGGGCTGAAACATAGGGCGATAAACATAGGGGCTGAAACATAGGGCGAGAAACACAGGGCGAGAAATAAATGGCGAGAAACAGAGGGCGAGAAACAGAGGGCGAGAAACAGATGGGGCTGAAACAGAGGTGCTGAAACAGAGGGCGAGAAACAGAGGGGCTGAAACAGAGGGGCTGAAACAGAGGGCGAGAAACTGAGGGGCTGAAACAGAGGGTGAGAAACAGAGGGGCTGCAACAGGGGCGAGAAATGGAGGGGCTGAAACAGAGGGGCCGAAACAGAGGGCGAGAAACAAAGCGTGAGAAACAGAGGGCGAGAATCAGAGGGTGAGAAACAGAGTGGCTGAAACAGTGGGGAAGAAACAGAAGGGCTGAAACATAGGGCAAGAAACAGCGGGGCTGAAACAGAGGGGCTGAAACAGAGCACGAGAAAAAGATGGCGAGCAACAGAGGGCGAGAAACAGAGGGCGAGAAACAGATTGGCTGAAACAGAGGGCGAGAAACACAGGGCGAGAAATAAATGGCGAGAAACAGAGGGCGAGAAACAGAGGGCGAGAAACAAGAGGGGCTGAAACAGAGGGGCTGAAACTGAGGGCGAGAAACAGAGGGGCTGAAACAGAGGGGCTGAATCTGAGGGCGAGAAACAGAGTGGCTGAAACATAGTGGCTGAAACATAGGGGCTGAAACAGAGTGCGATAAACAGAGGGCGAGAAACAGAGGGGATGAAACAGAGTGGCTGAATCAGAGGGGCTGAAACATAGGGCGAGAACCAGAGGGCGAGAAACAGAAGAGCTGAAACAGAGGGGCTGAATCAGAGGGCGAGAAACAGAGGGGCTGAAACAGAGGGGCTGAAACAGAGGGCGAGACACAGCGGGGCTGAAACAGATGGCGAGAAACAAGAGGGGCTGAAACAGAGGTTGAGAAACAGAGGTCGAGAAACAGAGGGGCTGAAACAGAGGGGCTGAATCAGAGGCCGAGAAACAGAGGGGCTGAAACAGAGGGGCTGAAACATTTTGATAGAAACAGAGGGCGAGAAACAGAGAGCGAGAAACAGAGTGGCTGAAACATAGGGTCTGAAACAGAGTGCAATAAACAGAGGGCGAGAAACAGAGTGGCTGAAACATAGTGGCTGAAACAGAGTGCAATAAACAGAGGGCGAGAAACAGAGGGGATGAAACAGAGGGGCTGAATCAGAGGGGCTGAAACATAGGGCGAGAACCCGAGGGCGAGAATCAGAAGAGCTGAAACAGAGGGCGAGAAACAGAGGGGCTGAAACAGAGGGGCTGAAACAGAGGGCGAGACACAGCGGGGCTGAATCAGATGGCGAGAAACAAGCGGGGCTCAAACTGAGGGCGAGAAACAGAGGTCGAGAAACAGAGGGGCTGAAACAGAGGGGCTGAATCAGAGGGCGAGAAACAGAGGGGCTGAAACAGAGGGGCTGAAACAGTTTGGCTGAAACATTTTGTGAGAAACAGAGGGCGAGAAACAGAGAGCGAGAAACATAGTGGCTGAAACATAGGGTCTGAAACAGAGTGCAAGAAAGAGAGGGCGAGAAACAGAGGGGATGAAACAGAGGGGCTGAATCAGAGGGGCTGAAACATAGGGCGAGAACCAGAGGGCAAGTAACAGAAGAGCTGTAACAGAGGGGCTGAAACAGGGGGTGAGAAACAGAGGGGCTGAAACAGAGGGTGAGAAACAGGGGTAAAAACAGAGGGGCTGAAACAGAGGGCGAGAAACAGAGGGGCTGAAAGAGATTGGCTGAAACAGAGGGCGAGCGACAGAGGGGCTGAAGCAGAGGGGCTGAATCAGAGGGCGAGAAACAGAGGGGCTGAAACAGGGGGGCTGAATCAGAGGGCGAGAAACAGAGGGGCTGAAACAGGGGGCGAGAAACAGAGGGCGAGAAACAGAGGGCGAGAAACAGAGGGGCTGAAACAGAAGGGCTGAAACAGAGGGCGAGACACAGCTAGGCTGAAAAAGAGGGGCTGAAACAGAGGGCAAGAAACAGAGGTCGAGAAACAGAGGGGTTGGAACAGAGGGGCTGAATCAGAGGCCGAGAAACAGAGGGGCTGAAACAGTTTGGCTGAAACATTTTGTGAGAAACAGAGGGCGAGAAACAGAGTGGCTGAAACATAGTGGCTGAAGCAGAGTGCAATAAACAGAGGGCGAGAAACAGAGGGGATGAAACAGAGGGGCTGAATCAGAGGGGCTGAAACATAGGGCGAGAACCACAGGGCGAGAAACAGAGGGGTTGAAACAGAGGGGCTGAAACAGTTTGGCTGAAACATTTTGTGAGAAACAAAGGGCGAGAAACAGAAAGCGAGAAACAGAGTGGCTGAAACATAGGGTCTGAAACAGAGTGCAAGAAAGAGAGGGCGAGAAACAGAGGGGATGAAACAGAGGGGCTGAATCAGAGGGGCTGAAACATAGGGCGAGAACCAGAGGGCGAGTAACAGAAGAGCTGAAACAGAGGGGCTGAATCAGAGGGCGAGAAACAGAGGGTCTGAAACAGGGGGCAAGAAACAGAGGGGCTGAAACAGATGGTGAGAAACAGAGTGCGACTGCCAGAGGGGCTAAAAAAGAGGGCGAGAAACAAAGGGTCTGAAACAGAGGGTCTGAAACAGATGGGCTGAAAAAGAGGGCGAGAAACAGAGGGGCTGAAACAGACGGCGAGAAACGAGAAGGGCTGAAACAGAGGGGCTGAAACAGAGGGCGAGAAACAGAGGGCGAGAAACAGAGGGGCTGAAACAGAGGGGCTGAATCAGAGGGGCTGAAACAGTTTGGCTGAAACATTTTGTGAGAAACAGAGGGCGAGAAACAGAGGGGCTGAAACAGAGGGGCTGAAACAGAGGGCGAGAAACAGAGGGGCTGAAACAGTGGGTGAGAAACAAAGCGTGAGAAACAGAGGGCGAGAGTCAGAGTGTGAGAAACAGAAGGCGAGAAACAGAGGGGCTGAAACAGAAGGCAAGAAACAGAGGAGCTGAAATAGAGGAGCGGAAACAGAGGGCAAGAAACAGAGGGGCTGAAACAGAGGGCGAGAAACCGAGGGGCTGAAACAGCGGGGCAGAAACAGAGGGCGAGAAACAAAGCGTGAGAAACAGAGGGCGAGAATCAGAGGGTGAGAAACAGAGTGGCTGAAACAGTGGGGCAGAAACAGAGGGGCTGAAACATAGGGCAAGAAACAGCGGGGCTGAAACAGAGGGGGTGAAACAGAGCACGAGAAAAAGATGGCGAGCAACAGAGGGCTAGAAACAGATGGCGAGAAACAGATTGGCTGAAACAGAGGGCGAGAAACAGAGAGTCTGAACATAGGGCGAGATAGAGAGGGGCTGAAACATAGGGCGAGAAACATAGGGGCTGAAACATAGGGAGAGAAACACAGGGTGAGAAATAAATGGCGAGAAACAGAGGGCGAGAAACAGAGGGGCTGAAACAGAAGGCGAGAAACAAGAGGGGCTGAAACAGAGGGCTGAAACAGAGGGCGAGAAACAGAGGTCGAGAAACAGAGGGGCTGAAACAGAGGGGCTGAATCAGAGGGCGAGAAACAGAGGGGCTGAATCAGAGGGGCTGAAACAGTTTGGCTGAAACATTTTGTGAGAGACAGAGGGCGAGAAACAGAGAGCGAGAAACAGAGTGGCTGAAACATAGGGTCTGAAACAGAGTGCAAGAAACAGAGGGCGAGAAACAGAGGGGATGAAACAGAGGGGATGAATCAGAGGGGCTGAAACAGGGTGTGAGAAACAGAGGGGCTGAAACAGAGGGTGAGAAACAGGGGCTGAAACATGGGGCGAGAAACATAGTGGCTGAAACATAGGGCGAGAAACACAGGGCGAGAAATAAATGGCGAGAAACAGAGGGCGAGAAACAGAGGGCGAGAAACAGAGGGGCTGAAACAGAGGGGCTGAAACAGAGGGCGAGAAACTGAGGGGCTGAAACAGAGGGTGAGAAACAGAGGGGCTGCAACAGGGGCAATAAATGGAGGGGCTGAAACAGAGGGCGAGAAACAGAGGGGCTGAAACAGAGGGGCTGAAACAGAGGGCGAGAAACAGCGGGGCTGAAACAGAGGGGCTGAAACATAGGGCGAGAAACAGAGGGGCTGAAACAGAGGGCGAGAAACAGAGGGAATTAAACAGTGGGGCTGAATCAGAGGGGCTGAAACATAGGGCGAGAACCAGAGGGCGAGAACAGAAGAGCTGAAACTGAGGGGCTGAAACAGAGGGCGAGAAACAGAGGGGCTGAAACAGGGGGCAAGAAACAGAGGGGCTGAAACAGATGGTGAGAAACAGAGTGTGAGAAACAGAGGGGCTGAAACAGAGGGCGAGAAACAGAGGGGCTGAAACAGAGGGTCTGAAACAGTGGGGCTGAAACAGAGCGGCTGAAACAGAGGGCGAGAAACAGAGGGGCTGAAACAGAGGGCGAGAAACAGAGGTCGAGAAACAGAGGGGCTGGAATAGAGGGTCTGAATCAGAGGCCGAGAAACAGAGGGGCTGAAACACTTTGGCTGAAACATTTTGTGAGAAACAGAGGGCGAGAAACAGAGAGCGAGAAACAGAGTGGCTGAAACAGTGGGGCAGAAACAGAGTGCAAGAAAGAGAGGGCGAGAAACAGAGGGGATGAAACAGAGGGGCTGAATCAGTGGGGCTGAAACATAGGGCGAGAACCAGAGGGCGAGAAACAGAAGAGCTGAAACAGAGGGGCTGAATCTGAGGGCGAGAAGCAGAGGGGCTGAAACAGAGGGGCTGAAACAGAGGGCGAGACACAGTGGGGCTGAAACAGAGGGGCTGAAACAGAGGGCGAGAAACAGAGGGGCTGAAACAGAGGGGCCGAAACAGAGGGTGAGAAACAGAGGGGCGGAAACAGAGGATCTGAATCAGAGGGCGAGAAACAGAGGGGCTGAAACACA
This sequence comes from Chiloscyllium punctatum, assembly GCF_047496795.1. NCBI lineage: Eukaryota > Metazoa > Chordata > Chondrichthyes > Orectolobiformes > Hemiscylliidae > Chiloscyllium > Chiloscyllium punctatum. The sequence continues at coordinate 26,774 of NW_027309866.1, forward strand.
GGGGCTGAAACAGTGTGCGAGAAACAGAGTGCGAGAAACAGGGGGGATGAAACAGAGGTGATGAATCAGAGTGTCTGAAACATATGGCGAGAAACAGAGGGCGAGAAACACAAGAGCTGAAACAGAGAGTGAGAAACAGAGGGGCTGAAACAGCGGGGCTGAAACAGAGGGCGATAATCAAAGCGTGAGAAACAGAGGGCGAGAATCAGAGGGTGAGAAACAGAGTGGCTGAAACAGTGGGGCAGAAACAGCGGGGCTGAAACAGAGTGGCTGAAACATAGGGCGAGAAACAGAGGGGCTGAAACAGAGGGCGAGAAACAGAGGGAATGAAACAGAGGGGCTGAATCAGAGGTGCTGAAACATAGGGCGAGAACCAGAGGGCGAGAACAGACGAGCTGAAACTGAGGGGCTGAAACAGAGGGCGAGAAACAGAGGGGCTGAAACAGGGGGCAAGAAACAGAGGGGCTGAAACAGATGGTGAGAAACAGAGTGTGAGAAACAGAGGGGCTGAAACAGAGGGCGAGAAACAGAGGGGCTGAAACAGAGGGCGAGAAACAGAGGGGCTGAAACAGAGGGGCTGAAACAGAGGGCGAGAAACAGAGGGGCTGAATTAGTGGGTGAGAAACAAAGCGTGAGAAACAGAGGGCGAGAGTCAGAGGGTGAGAAACAGAAGGCGAGAAACAGAGGGGCTGAAACAGAAGGCAAGAAACAGAGGGGCTGAAATAGAGGAGCGGAAACAGAGGGCAAGAAACAGAGGGGCTGAAACAGAGGGGGAGAAACCGAGGGGCTGAAACAGCGGGGCTGAAACAGAGGGCGAGAAACAAAGCGTGAGAAACAGAGGGTGATAATCAGAGGGTGAGAAACAGAGTGGCTGAAACAGTGGGGCAGAAACAGAGAGGCTGAAACATAGGGCAAGAAACAGCGGGGCTGAAACAGAGGGGGTGAAACAGAGCACGAGAAAAAGATGGCGAGCAACAGAGGGCGAGAAACAGAGGGCGAGAAACAGATTGGCTGAAACAGAGGGCGAGAAACAGAGGGTCTGAACATAGGGCGAGAAAGAGAGGGGCTGAAACATTGGGCGAGAAACATAGGGGCTGAAGCAGAGGGAGAGAAACAGAGGGGCTGAAACAGACGGCGAGAAACAAGAGGGGCTGAAACAGAGGGGCTGAATCAGAGGGCGAGAATCAGAGGGGCTGAAACAGTTTGGCTGAAACATTTTGTGAGAAACAGAGGGCGAGAAACAGAGGGGATGAAACAGAGGGGCTGAATCAGAGGGGCTGAAACATAGGGCGAGAACCAGAGGGTGAGTAACAGAAGAGCTGAAACAGAGGGGCTGAAACAGGGGGTGGGAAACAGAGGGGCTGAAACAGAGAGTGAGAAACAGGGGCTGAAACATAGGGTGAGAAACATAGGGGCTGAAACATAGGGCGAGAAACACAGGGCGAGAAATAAAGGGCGAGAAACAGAGGGCGCGAAACAGAGGGCGAGAAACAGAGGGGCTGAAACAGACGTCGAGAAACAAGACGGGCTGAAACAGAGGGGCTGAAACAGAGGGCGAGAAACAGAGGTCGAGAAACAGAGGGGCTGAAACAGAGGGGCTGAATCAGAGGGGCTGAAACATAGGGCGAGAACCAGAGGGCGAGTAACAGAAGAGCTGAAACAGAGGGGCTGAAACAGGGGGTGAGAAACAGAGGGGCTGAAACAGAGGGTGAGAAACAGGGGCTGAAACAGAGGGCGAGAAACAGAGGGGCTGAAAGAGATTGGCTGAAACAGAGGGCGAGCAACAGAGGGGCTGAAACAGTGGGCGAGAAACAGAGAGGCTGAAACAGAGGGGCTGAATCAGATGGCGAGAAACAGAGGGGCTGAAACAGGGGGCGAGAAACAGAGGGGCTGAAACAGAGAGTGAGAAACAGGGGCTGAAACATAGGGTGAGAAACATAGGGGCTGAAACATATGGCGAGAAACAGAGGGCGAGAAACAGAAGAGCTGAAACAGAGGGTGAGAAACAGAGGGGCTGAAACAGCGGGGCTGAAACAGAGGGCGATAAACAAAGCGTGAGAAACAGAGGGCGAGAATCAGAGGGTGAGAAACAGAGTGGCTGAAACAGTGGGGCAGAAACAGAGGGGCTGAAACAGAGCACGAGAAAAAGATGGCGAGCAACAGAGGGCAAGCAACAGAGGGCGAGAAACAGATTGGCTGAAACAGAGGGCGAGAAACAGAGGGGCTGAACATAGGGCAAGAAAGAGAGGGGCTGAAACATAGGGCGAGAAACAGAGGGGCTGAAACATAGGGCGAGAAACACAGGGCGAGAAATAAATGGCGAGAAACAGGGCGAGAAACAGTGGGCGAGAAACAGAGGGGCTGAAACAGAAGGCGAGAAACAAAAGGGGCTGAAACAGAGGGGCTGAAACAGAGGGCGAGAAACAGAGGTCGAGAAACAGAGGTGCTGAAACAGAGGGGCTGAATCAGAGGGCGAGAAACAGAGGGGCTGAAACAGAGGGGCTGAGTCAGAGGGCAAGAAACAGAGGGGCTGAAACACAGGGGCTGAAACAGAGTGCGAGAAACAGAGTGCGAGAAACAGGGGGGATGAATCAGAGGTGCTGAATCAGAGGGTCTGAAACATATGGCGAGAAACAGAGGGCGAGAAACAGAAGAGCTGAAACAGAGGGTGAGAAACAGAGGGGCTGAAACAGCGGGGCTGAAACAGAGGGCGATAAACAAAGCGTGAGAAACAGAGGGCGAGAATCAGAGGGTGAGAAACAGAGTGGCTGAAACAGTGGGGCAGAAACAGAGGGGCTGAAACAGAGCACGAGAAAAAGATGGCGAGCAACAGAGGGCGAGAAACAGAGGGCGAGAAACAGATTGGCTGAAACAGAGGGCGAGAAACAGAGGGGCTGAACATAGGGCGAGAAAGAGAGGGGCTGAAACATAGGGCGAGAAACATAGGGGCTGAAACATAGGGCGATAAACACAGGGCGAGAAATAAATGGCGAGAAACAGAGGGCGAGAAACAGAGGGGCTGAAACAGAAGGCGAGAAGCAAAAGGGGCTGAAACAGAGGGCGAGAAACAGAGGTCGAGAAACAGAGGGGCTGAAACAGAGGGGCTGAATCAGAGGGCGAGAAACAGAGGGGCTGAAACAATTTGGCTGAAACATTTTGTGAGAAACAGAGGGCGAGAAACAGAGAGCGAGAAACAGAGTGGCTGAAACATAGGGGCTGAAACATAGGGGCTGAAACAGAGTGCAAGAAACAGAGGGCGAGAAACAGTGGGGATGAAACAGGGGGGCTGAATCAGAGTGGCTGAAACATCGGGCGAGAACCAGAGGGCGAGTAACAGAAGAGCTGGAACAGAGGGGCTAAAACAGGGGGTGAGAAACAGAGGGGCTGAAACAGAGGGTGAGAAACAGGGGCTGAAACAGAGGGGCTAAAACAGAGGGTGAGAAACAGAGGGGCTGAAAGAGATTGGCTGAAACAGTGGGCGAGCAACAGAGGGGCTGAAACAGTGAGTGAGAAACAGAGGGTCTGAATCAGAGGGCGAGCAACAGATGGGCTGAAACAGGGGACGAGAAACAGAGGGGCTGAAACAGAGGGCGAGAAACAGAGGGGCTGAAGCAGAGGGGCTGAAACAGAGGGCGAGACACATCGGGGCTGAAACTGAGGGGCTGAAACAGAGGGCGAGAAACAGAGGTCGAGAAACAGAGGTACTGAAACAGAGGGGCTGAATCAGAGGGCGAGAAACAGAGGGGCTGAAACAGAGGGGCTGAGTCAGAGGGCAAGAAACAGAGGGGCTGAAACACAGGGGCTGAAACAGAGTGCGAGAAACAGAGTGCGAGAAACAGGGGGGATGAATCAGAGGTGCTGAATCAGAGGGTCTGAAAGATATGGTGAGAAACAGAGGGCGAGAAACAGAAGAGCTGAAACAGAGGGTGAGAAACAGAGGGGCTGAAACAGCGGGGCTGAAACAGAGGGCGATAAACAAAGCGTGAGAAACAGAGGGCGAGAATCAGAGGGTGAGAAACAGAGTGGCTGAAACAGTGGGGCAGAAACAGAGGGGCTGAAACAGAGCACGAGAAAAAGATGGCGAGCAACAGAGGGCGAGAAACAGAGGGCGAGAAACAGATTGGCTGAAACAGAGGGCGAGAAACAGAGGGGCTGAACATAGGGCGAGAAAGAGAGGGGCTGAAACATAGGGCGAGAAACATAGGGGCTGAAACATAGGGCGATAAACACAGGGCGAGAAATAAATGGCGAGAAACAGAGGGCGAGAAACAGTGGGCGAGAAACAGAGGGGCTGAAACAGAAGGAGAGAAACAAAAGGGGCTGAAACAGAGGGGCTGAAACAGAGGGCGAGAAACAGAGGTCGAGAAACAGAGGGGCTGAAACAGAGGGGCTGAATCAGAGGGCGAGAAACAGAGGGGCTGAAACAGTTTGGCTGAAACATTTTGTGAGAAACAGAGGGCAAGAAACAGAGAGCGAGAAACAGAGTGGCTGAAACATAGGGGCTGAAACAGAGTGCAAGAAACAGAGGGCGAGAAACAGTGGGGATGAAACAGGGGGGCTGAATCAGAGTGGCTGAAACATCGGGCGAGAACCAGAGGGCTAGTAACAGAAGAGCTGGAACAGAGGGGCTAAAACAGGGGGTGAGAAACAGAGGGGCTGAAACAGAGGGTGAGAAACAGGGGCTGAAACAGAGGGGCTAAAACAGAGGGCGAGAAACAGAGGGGCTGAAAGAGATTGGCTGAAACAGTGGGCGAGCAACAGAGGGGCTGAAACAGTGGGTGAGAAACAGAGGGGCTGAAACAGAAGGTCTGAATCAGAGGGCGAGCAACAGAGGGGCTGAAACAGGGGACGAGAAACAGAGGGGCTGAAACGGAGGGCGAGAAACAGAGGGGCTGAAACAGAGGGGCTGAAACAGAGGGCGAGACACATCGGGGCTGAAACTGAGGGGCTGAAACGTAGGGCGAGAAACAGAGGGGCTGAAACAGAGGGGCTGAAACAGAGGGCGAGAAACAGAGGGGCTGAAACTGAGGGGCTGAAACAGAGGGCGAGAAACAGAGGGGCTGAAACACAGGGACTGAAACAGAGGGTGAGAAACAGAGGAGCTGCAACAGGGGGCGAGAAATGGAGGGGCTGAAACAAAGGGCGAGAAACAGAGGGGCTGAAACAGAGGGCGAGAAACAGCGGGGATGAAACAGAGGTGCTGAAACAGAGGGCGAGAAACAGAGGGGATGAAACGGAGGGCGAGAAACAGCGGGGCTGAAACAGAGGGGCTGAAACAGAGGGCGAGCAACAGAGGAGCTGAAACAGAGGGCGAGAAACAGAGGGGCTGAAACAGAGGTCGAGAAACAGAGGTCGAGAAATAGAGGGGCTGAAACAGAGGCGCTGAATCAGAGGGCGAGAAACAGAGGTGCTGAAACAGAGGGGCTTAAACAGTTTGGCTGAAACATTTTGTGAGAAACAGAGGGCGAGAAACAGAGAGCGAGAAACAGTGGCTGAAACATATGGGCTGAAACAGAGTGCAAGAAACAGAGGGCGAGAAACAGAGGGGATGAAACAGAGGGGCTGAATCAGAGGGGCTGAAACATAGGGCGAGAACCAGAGGGCGAGAAACAGAAGAGCAGAAACAGAGGGGCTGAATCAGAGGGTGAGAAACAGATGGGCTGAAACAGGGGGCAAGAAACAGAGGGGCTGAAACAGAGGGCGAGAAACAGAGGGGCTGAATCAGAGGGGCTGAAACAGAGGCGAGAAACAGAGGGGCTGAAACAGTGGGTGAGAAACAAAGCGTGAGAAACAGAGGGCGAGAGTCAGAGGGTGAGAAACAGAGTGTGAGAAACAGAGGGGCTGAAACAGATGGCGAGAAACAAGAGGGGCTGAAACAGAGGGGCTGAAACAGAGGGCGAGAAACAGAGGTCGAGAAACAGAGGGGCTGAAACAGAGGAGCTGAATCAGAGGGCGAGAAACAGAGGGGCCGAAACAGAGGGTGAGAAACAGAGGGGCTGAAACAGAGGGGCTGAAACAGAGGGCGAGAAACAGAGGGGCTGAAACAGAGGGGGAGAAAAAGAGGGGCTGAAACAGAGGGGCTGAAACAGAGGGCGAGAAACAGAGGGGCTGAAACAGTGGGTGAGAAAGAAAGCGTGAGAAACAGAGGGCGAGAGTCAGAGGGTGAGAAACAGATGGCGAGAAACAGAGGGGCGGAAACAGAAGGCAAGAAACAGAGGGGCTGAAACAGAGGAGCGGTAACAGAGGGCAAGAAACAGAGGGGCTGAAACAGAGGGCAAGAAACAGAGAGGCTGAAACAGCGGGGCTGAAACAGAGGGCGAGAAACAAAGCGTGAGAAACAGAGGGCGAGAATCAGAGGGTGAGAAACAGAGTAGCTGAAACAGTTGGGCAGAAACAAAGGGGCTGAACATAGGGCAAGAAACAGAGGGGCTGAAACAGAGGGGCTGAAACAGAGCACGAGAAAAAGATGGCGAGCAACAGAGGGCGAGAAACAGATTGGCTGAAACAGAGGGCGAAAAACAGAGGGGCTGAACATAGCGCGAGAAAGAAAGGGGCTGAAACATAGGGCGAAAAACAAAGCGGCTGAAACATAGGGCGAGAAACACAGGGCGAGAAATAAATGGCGTGAAACAGAGGGCGAGAAACAGAGGGCGAGAAACAGAGGGGCTGAAACAGAGGGGCTGAATCAGAGGGCGAGAAACAGAGGGGCTGAATCAGAGTGGCTGAAACAGTTTGGCTGAAACATTTTGTGAGAAACAGAGGGCGAGAAACAGAGAGCGAGAAACAGAGTGGCTGAAACATAGGGTGTGAAACAGAGTGTAAGAAACAGAGGGCAAGAAACAGATCGGATGAAATAGAGTGGCTGAAACAGTGAGGCAGAAACAGAGGGGCTGAAACATAGGGCAAGAAACAGCGGGGCTGAAACAGAGGGCTGAAACAGAGCACGAGAAAAAGAAGGCAAGCAACAGAGGGCGAGAAACAGAGGGCGAGAAACAGATTGGCTGAAACAGAGGGCGAGAAACAGAGTGGCTGAACATTGCGCGAGAAAGAAAGGGGCTGAAACATAGGGCGAGAAACATAGGGGCTGAAACATAGGGCGAGAAACACAGGGCGAGAAATAAATGGCGTGAAACAGAGGGCGAGAAACAGAGGCCGAGAAACAGAGTGGCTGAAACAGACAGCGAGAAACAAGAGGGGCTGAAACAGAGGGGCTGAATCAGAGGTCGAGAAACAGAGGTCGAGAAACAGAGGGGCTGAAACAGAGGTGCTGAATCAGAGGGCGAGAAACAGAGGGGCTGAATCAGAGGGGCTGAAACAGTTTGGCTGAAACATTTTGTGAGAAACAGAGGGCGAGAAACAGAGAGCGAGAAACAGAGTGGCTGAAACATAGGCTGTGAAACAGAGTGTAAGAAACAGAGGGCGAGAAACAGAGGGGATGAAACAGAGGGGCTGAATCAGAGGGGCTGAAACATAGGGCGAGAACCAGAGGGCGAGTAACAGAAGAGCTGAAACAGAGGGGCTGAATCAGAGGGCGAGAAACAGAGGGGCTGAAAGAGATTGGCTGAAACAGAGGGCGAGCAACAGAGGGGCTGAAACAGTGGGTGAGAAACAGAGGGGCTGAAACAGCGGGCGAGAAACAGAGGGGCTGAAACAGGGGCTTAGAAACAGAGGGTGAGAAACAGGGGCTGAAACAGCGGGGCTGAAACAGAGGGGCTGAATCAGAGGGCGAGAAACAGAGGGGCATAAACAGGGGGTGAGAAACAGAGGGCGAGAAACAGGGGCTGAAACAGGGGCTGAAACAGAGGGGCTGAATCAGAGGGCGAGAAACAGAGGGGCATAAACAGGGGGCGAGAAACAGAGGGGATGAAACAGAGGGCAAGAAACAGCGGGGCTGAAACAGAGGGGCTTAAACAGAGGGCGAGTCACAGCGGGGCTGAAACAGAGGGGCTGAAACAGAGGGCGAGAAACAGAGGGGATGAAACAGAGGGCGAGAAACAGGGGAGCTAAAACAGAGGGGCTAAAACAGAGTGCGAGACACAGAGGGGCTCAAACAGAGGGGCTGAAACAGAGGGCGAGAAACAGAGTGGCTGAAACAGTGGGCGAGAAACAGAGGGGCTGAAACAGAGGGACTGAAACAGAGGGGCTGAAACAGCGGGTGAGAAACAGAGGAGCTACAACAGGGGCGAGAAATGGAGGGGCTGAAACAGAGGGCGAGAAACAGAGTGGCTGAAACAGAGGGGCTGAAACAGAGGGCGAGAAACAGCGGGGCTGAAACAGAGGGGCTGAAACAGAGGGCGAGAAACAGAGGGGCTGAAACAGAGTGCGAGAAATGGCGTGGCTGAAACAGAGGGGCTGAAACAGAGGGCGAGAAACAGAGGGGCTGAAACAGAGGGGCTGAAACAGAGGGCGAGAAACAGAGGGGCTGAAACAGAGGCCGAGAAACAGAGGGGCTGAAACAGTTTGGCTGAAACATTTTGTGAGAAACAGAGGGCGAGAAACAGCGAGCGAGAAACAGAGTGGCTGAAACATAGGGGCTAAAAAAGAGTGCAATAAACAGAGGGCGAGAAACAGAGGGGATGAAACAGAGGGCGAGAAACAGAGGGGCTGAAACAGTTTGACTGAAACATTTTGTGAGAAACAGAGGGCGAGAAACAGCGAGCGAGAAACAGAGTGGCTGAAACATAGGGGCTAAAAAAGAGTGCAATAAACAGAGGGCGAGAAACAGAGGGGATGAAACAGAGGGCGAGAAACAGAGGGGCTGAAACAGAGGGGCTGAAACAGACGGTGAGACACAGCGGGGCGGAAACAGAGGGGCTGAAACAGAGGGCGAGAAACAGAGGGGCTGAAACAGAGGGGCTGAAACAGAGGGCGAGAAACAGGGGGGCGGAAACAGAGGGGCTGAATCAGAGGGCGAGAAACAGAGGGGCTGAAACACATGGGCCGAAACAGAGTGCGAGAAACAGAGGGGCTGAATCAGAGGGGTTGAAACATAGGGCGAGAAACTGTGGGCGAGAAACAGAAGAGCTGAAACAGAGGGTGAGAAACAGAGGGGCTGAAACAGAGGGCGAGAAACAGAGGGGCTGAAACAGCGGGGCTGAAACAGAGAACGAGAAACAAAGCGTGAGAAACAGAGGGCGAGAATCAGAGGGTGAGAAACAGAGTGGCTGAAACAGTGGGGCAGAAACTGAGGGGCTGAAAGATAGGGCGAGAAACAGAGTTCGAGAAACAGAGGGGCTGAAACAGAGGGGCTGAATCAGAGGGCGAGAAACAGAGGGGCTGAAACAGAGGGGCTGAAACAGAGGGTGAGAAACAGGGGCTGAAACAGAGGGGCTGAAACAGTGGGCGAGAAACAGAGGGGCTGAAACAGAGGGGCTGAAACAGAGGGTGAGAAACAGAGGGGCTGCAACAGGTGACGAGAAATGGAGGGGCTGAAACAGAGGGCGAGAAACGGAGGGGATGAAACAGAGGGGCTGAATCAGAGGGGCTGAAACATAGGGCGAGAACCAGAGGGCGAGTAACAGAAGAGCTGAAACAGAGGGGCTGAAACAGGGGGTGAGAAACAGAGGGGCTGAAACAGAGGGTGAGAAACAGGGGCTGAAACAGAGGGCGAGAAAAATAGGGGCTGAAAGAGATTGGCTGAAACAGAGGGAGAGCAACAGACGGGCTGAAACAGTTCTTGAGAAACAGATGGGCTGAAACAGAGGGGCTGAATCAGAGGGCGAGAAACAGAGGGGCTGAAACAGGGGGGCTGAAACAGAGGGCGAGACACGGCGGGGCTGAAACAGAGGGCGAGAAACAGAGGGGCTGAAACAGACGGTCTGAAACAGAGGGGCTGAAACAGAGGGCGAGAAACAGAGAGGCTGAAACAGAGGGGCTGAAACAGAGGGCGAGAAACAGAGGGGCTGAAACAGAGGGGGTGAAACAGAGGGTGAGAAACAGAGGGGCTGCAACAGTGGGCGAGAAATGGAGGGGCTGAAACAGAGTGCGAGAAACAGAGGGGCTGAAACAGAGGGCGAAAAACAGCGGGGCTGAAAGAGAGGGGCTGAAACAGAGAGCGAGAAACAGAGGGGCTGAAACAGAGGGCGAGAAACAGCGGGGCTGAAACAGAGGGGCTGAAACAGAGGGTGAGAAACAGAGGGGCTGAAACAGAGGGCGAGAAACAGCGGTCGAGAAACAGAGTGACTGAAACAGAGGCGCTGAATCAGAGGGCGAGAAACAGAGGGGCTGAAACAGTTTGGCTGAAACATTTTGTGAGAAACAGTGGGCGAGAAACAGAGAGCGAGGAACAGAGTGGCTGAAACATAGCAGCTGAAACACAGTGCAAGAAAGAGAGGGCGAGAAACAGAGGGGATGAAACAGAGGGGCTGAATCAGAGGGTCTGAAACATAGGGCGAGAACCAGAGGGCGAGAAACAGAAGAGCTGAAACAGACGTGCTGAATCAGAGGGCGAGAAACAGAGGGGCTGAAACATAGGGTGAGAACCAGAGGGCGAGAAACAGAAGAGCTGAAACAGAGGGGCTGAATCAGAGGGCGAGAAATAGAGGGGCGGAAACAGCGGGCAAGAAACAGAGGGGCTGAAACGGATGGTGAGAAACAGAGTGCGAGAAACAGAGGGGCTGAAACAGAGGGCGAGAAACAGAGTGTCTGAAACAGAGGGTCTGAAACAGAGGGGCTGAAACAGAGGCCGAGACACAGAGGGGCTGAAACAGAGGGGCTGAAACAGAGTGCGAGAAACAGAGGGGCTGAAACAGTGGGTGAGAAACAAAGCGTGAGAAACAGAGGGCGAGAGTCAAAGGGTGAGAAACAGAAGGCGAGAAACAGATGGGCTGAAACAGAAGGCAAGAAACAGAGGGGCTGAAATAGAGGAGCGGAAACAGAGGGCGAGAAACCGAGGGGCTGAAACAGCGGGGCTGAAACAGAGGGCGAGAAACAAAGCGTGAGAAACAGAGGCGAGAATCAGAGGGTGAGAAACAGAGTGGCTGAAACAGTGGGGCAGAAACAGAGGGGCTGAAACATAGGTCAAGAAACAGCGGGGCTGAAACAGAGGGGCTGAAACAGAGCACGAGAAAAAGATGGCGAGCAACAGGGGGCGGGAAACAGAGGGCGAGAAACAGATTGGGCTGAAACAGAGGGCGAGAAACAGAGGGGCTGAACATAGGGCGAGAAAGAGAGGGGCTGAAACATAGGGCGAGAAACAGAGGGTCTGAAACAGAGGGGCTGAAACAGAGGGCGAGAAACAGAGGTGCTGAAACAGAGGGGCTGAAACATAGGGCGAGAACCAGAGGGCGAGAAACAGAAGAGCTGAAACAGAGAGCCTGAATCAGAGTGCGAGAAACAGAGGGGCTGAAACAGGGGGCAAGAAACAGAGGGGCTGAAACAGATGGTGAGAAACAGAGTGCGAGAAACAGAGGGGCTGAAACAGAGGGCGAGAAACAGAGGGTCTGAAACAGAGGGTCTGAAACAGAGGGGCTGAAACAGAGGGCGAGAAACAGAGGGGCTGAAACATTTTGTGAGAAACAGAGGGCGAGAAACAGAGTGGCTGAAACATAGGGTCTGAAACAGAGTGCAAGAAACAGAGGGCGAGACATAGAGGGGATGAAACAGAGGGGCTGAATCAGAGGGGCTGAAACATAGGGCGAGAACCAGAGCGCGAGTAACAGAAGAGCTGAAACAGAGGGGCTGAAACAGGGGGTGAGAAACCGAGGGGCTGAAACAGAGGGTGAGAAACAGGGGCTGAAACAGAGGGGCTGAAACAGAGGGCGAGAAACAGAGGGGCTGAAAGAGATTGGCTGAAACAGAGGGCGAGCAACAGAGGGGCTGAAACAGTGGGTGAGAAACAGATGGGCTGAAACAGAGGGGCTGAATCAGAGGGTGAGAAACAGAGGGGCTGAAACAGAGGGGCTGAAACAGAGGGCGAGAAATGGATTGGCAGAAACAAAGGGGCTGAAACAGAGGGTGAGAAACAGAGGGGCTGCAACAGGTGCGAGAAATGGAGGGGCTGAAACAGAGGGCGAGAAACAGAGGGGCTGAAACAGAGGGGCTGAAATAGAGGGCGAGAAACAACGGGGCTGAAACAGAGGGCCCTGAAACAGAGGGCGAGAAACAGAGGGGCTGAAACAGTGGGTGAGAAACAAAGCGTGAGAAACAGAGGGAGAGAGTCAGAGGGTGAGAAACAGAGGGCGAGAAACAGAGGGGCTGAAACAGAAGGCAAGAAACAGAGGGGCTGAAATAGAGGAGCGGACACAGAGGGCAAGAATCAGAGGGGCTGAAACAGAGGGCGAAAAACAGCGGGGCTGAAACAGAGGGGCTGAAACAGAGGGCGAGAAACAGAGTGGATGAAACAGAGGGTCTGAATCAGAGGGGCTGAAACATAGGGCGAGAACCAGAGGGCGAGAAACAGAAGAGCTGAAACAGAGGGGCTGAATCAGAGGGCGAGAAACAGTGGGGCAAAAACAGGGGTGAGAAACAGGGGCTGAATCAGAGGGGCTGAAACATAGGGCGAGAACCAGAGGGCGAGAAACAGAAGAGCTGAAACAGAGGGGCTGAATCAGAGGGCGAGAAACAGAGGGGCTGAAACAGGTGGCAAGAAATAGAGGGGCTGAAACAGATGGTGAGAAACAGAGTGCGAGAAACAGGGGTGCTGAAACAGAGGGCGAGAAACAGAGGGGCTGAAACAGTCGGTGAGAAACAAAGCGTGAGAAACAGAGGGCGAGAGTCAGAGGGTGAGAAACAGAGGGCGAGAAACAGAGGGGCTGAAACAGAAGGCAAGAAACAGAGGGGCTGAAATAGAGGAGCGGAAACAGAGGGCAAGAAACAGAGTGGCTGAAACAGAGGGCGAGAAACCGAGGGGCTGAAACAGCGGGGCTGAAACAGAGGGCGAGAAACAAAGCATGAGAAACAGAGGCGAGAAACCGAGGGGCTGAAACATCGGGACTGAAACAGAGGGCGAGAAACAAAGCATGAGAAACAGAGGCGAGAATCAGAGGGTGAGAAACAGAGTGGCTGAAACAGTGGGGCAGAATCAAAGGGGCTGAAACATAGGGCAAGAAACAGCGGGGCTGAAACAGAGGGGCTGAAACAGAGCACGAGAAAATATGGCGAGCAACAGATTGGCTGAAACAGAGGGCGAGAAGCAGAGGGGCTGAACAGAGGGCGAGAAAGAGAGGGGCTGAAACAAAGGGCGAGAAACATAGGGGCTGAAACATAGGGCGAGAAACACAGGGCGAGAAATAAATGGCGAGAAACAGAGGGGCTGAAACAGAAGGCGAGAAGCAAGAGGGGCTGAAACAGAGGGGCTGAAACATTTGTGAGAAACAGAGGGCGAGAAACAGAGAGCGAGAAACAGAGTGGCTGAAACATAGGGGCTGAATCAGAGGGGCTGAAACATAGTGCGTGAACCGGAGGGCGAGTAACAGAAGAGCTGAAACAGAGAGGCTGAAACAGGGGGTGAGAAACAGAGGGGCTGAAACAGAGGGGCTGAAACAGAGGGCGAGAAACAGAGGGGCTGAATCAGAGGGGCTGAAACATAGGGCGAGAACCAGAGGGCGAGAAACAGAAGAGCTGAAACAGAGGGGCTGAATCAGAGGGCGAGAAACAGAGGGGCTGAAACAGGTGGCAAGAAACAGAGGGGCTGAAACAGATGGTGAGAAACAGAGTGCGAGAAACAGGGGGGCTGAAACAGAGGGCGAGAAACAGAGGGGCTGAAACAGTGGGTGAGAAACAAAGCGTGAGAAACAGAGGGTGAGAAACAGAGGGCGAGAAACAGAGGGGCTGAAACAGAGGGGCTGAAACAGAGCACGAGAAAAAGATGGCGAGCAACAGATTGGCTGAAACAGAGGGCGAGAAACAGAGGGGCTGAACAGAGGGCAAGAAAGAGAGGGGCTGAAACAAAGGGCGAGAAACATAGGGGCTGAAACAGAGGGCGAGAAATAAATGGCGAGAAACAGAGGGGCTGAAACAGAAGGCGAGAAACAAGAGGGGCTGAAACAGAGGGGCTGAAACAGAGGGCGAGAAACAGAGGTCGAGAAACAGAAGAGCTGAAACAGAGGGGCTGAATCAGTGGGTGAGAAACAGAGGGGCTGAAACAGAAAAAGCTGAAACATAGGGCGAGAACCAGAGGGCGAGAAACAGAAGAGCTGAAACAGAGGGGCTGAATCAGAGGGCGAGAAACAGAGGGGCTGAATCAGAGGGGCTGAAACATAGGGCGAGAACCAGAGGGCGAGTAACAGAAGAGCTGAAACAGAGGGGCTGAAACAGGGTGTGAGAAACAGAGGGTGAGAAACAGAGGGGCTGAAACAGAGAGCGAGAAACAGAGGGGCTGAAAGAGATTGGCTGAAACAGAGGGCGAGCAACAAAGGGGCTGAAACAGTGGGTGAGAAACAGAGGGGCAGAAACAGAGGGGCTGAATCAGAGGGCGAGAAACCGAGGCGCTGAAACAGGGGGCGAGAAACAGAGGGGCTGAATCAGAGGGGCTGAAACATAGTGCGAGAACCAGAGGGCGAGTAACAGAAGAGCTGAAACAGAGGGGCTGAAACAGGGTGTGAGAAACAGAGGGGCTGAAACAGAGGGTGAGAAACAGAGGGGCTGAAACAGAGAGCGAGAAACAGAGGGGCTGAAACAGAGGGCGAGACACTGCGGGGCTGAAACAGAGGGGCTGAAACAGAGGGCGAGAAACAGAGGGGCTGAAACAGAGGGGCTGAAACAGAGGGTGAGAAACAGAGGGGCTGAAACAGAGGGGCTGAAACAGAGGGCGAGAAACAGAGGGGCTGAAACAGAGGGGCAGAAACAGAGGGTGAGAAACAGAGGGGCTGAAACAGAGGGCGAGACACAGAGGGGCTGCAACAGGGGCGAGAAATGGAGGGGCTGAAACAGAGGGCGAGAAACAGAGGGGCTGAAACAGAGGGGCTGAAACAGAAGCGAGAAACAGCGGGGCTGAAACAGAGGGGCTGAAACAGAGGGCGAGAAACAGAGGGGCTGAAACAGAGGGCGAGAAACAGCGGGGCTGAAACAGAGGGGCTGAAACAGAGGGCGAGAAACAGAGGGGCGGAAACAGAGGGGCTGAAACAGAGGGTGAGAAACAGAGGGGCTGAAACAGAGGGCGAGAAACAGAGGTCGAGAAACAGAGGGGCTGAAACAGAGGGGCTCAATCAGAGAGCGAGAAACAGAGGGGCTGAAACAGTTTGGCTGAAACATTTTGTGAGAAACAGAGGGCGAGAATCAGAGAGCGAGAAACAGAGTGGCTGAAACATAGGGGCTGAAACAGAGTGCAAGAAACAGAGGGCGAGAAACAGAGGGGATGAAACAGAGGGGCTGAATCAGAGGGGCTGAAACATAGGGCGAGAACCAGAGGGCGAGAAACAGAAGAGCTGAAACAGAGGGGCTGAATCAGAGGGCGAGAAGCAGAGGGGCTGAAACAGAGGGTAAGAAACAGAGTGAGAGAAACAGAGGGGCTGAAACAGTGGGAGAGAAACAGAGGGTCGGAAACAGAGGGTCTTAAGCAGCGGGGCTGAAACAGAGGGTGAGAAACAGAGGGGCTAAACCGATTGGCTGATATAGAGGTAGAGCAACTGAGGGGGTGAAACAGTGGGTGAGAAACAGAGGGGCTGAAACAGAGGTGCTGAAACATAGGGCGAGAACCAGAGGGCGAGAAACAGAGGGGCTGAAACAGAGGGGCTCAATCAGAGAGCGAGAAACAGAGGGGCTGAAACAGTTTGGCTGAAACATTTTGTGAGAAACAGAGGGCGAGAATCAGAGAGCGAGAAACAGAATGGCTGAAACATAGGGGCTGAAACAGAGTGCAAGAAACAGAGGGCGAGAAACAGAGGGGATGAAACAGAGGGGCTGAATCAGAGGGGCTGAATATAGGGCGAGAAAGAGAGGGGCTGAAACAGAGGGCGAGAAACAGAGGGGCTGTAACAGAGGGGCTGAAACAGAGGGCGAGAAACAGAGGTGCTGAAACAGAGGGGCTGAAACATAGGGCGAGAACCAGAGGGCGAGAAACAGAAGAGCTGAAACAGAGGGCCTGAATCAGAGTGCGAGAAACAGAGGGGCTGAAACAGGGGGCAAGAAACAGAGGGGCTGAAACAGATGGTGAGAAACAGAGTGCGAGAAACAGAGGGGCTGAAACAGAGGGCGAGAAACAGAGGGTCTGAAACAGAGGGTCTTAAACAGAGGGGCTGAAACAGAGGGCGAGAAACAGAGGGGCTGAAACATTTTGTGAGAAACAGAGGGCGAGAAACAGAGTGGCTGAAACATAGGGTCTGAAACAGAGTGCAAGAAACAGAGGGCGAGACATAGAGGGGATGAAACAGAGGGGCTGAATCAGAGGGGCTGAAACATAGGGCGAGAACCAGAGCGCGAGTAACAGAAGAGCTGAAACAGAGGGGCTGAAACAGGGGGTGAGAAACCGAGGGGCTGAAACAGAGGGTGAGAAACAGGGGCTGAAACAGAGGGGCTGAAACAGAGGGCGAGAAACAGAGGGGCTGAAAGAGATTGGCTGAAACAGAGGGCGAGCAACAGAGGGGCTGAAACAGTGGGTGAGAAACAGATGGGCTGAAACAGAGGGGCTGAATCAGAGGGTGAGAAACAGAGGGGCTGAAACAGAGGGGCTTAAACAGAGGGCGAGAAATGGATTTGCAGAAACAAAGGGGCTGAAACAGAGGGTGAGAAACAGAGGGGCTGCAACAGGTGCGAGAAATGGAGGGGCTGATACAGAGGGCGAGAAACAGAGGTGCTGAAACAGAGGGGCTGAAACAGAGGGCGAAAAACAGCGGGGCTGAAACAGAGGGCCTGAAACAGAGGGCGAGAAACAGAGGGGCTGAAACAGTGGGTGAGAAACAAAGCGTGAGAAACAGAGGGAGAGAGTCAGAGGGTGAGAAACAGAGAGCGAGAAACAGAGGGGCTGAAACAGAAGGCAAGAAACAGAGGGGCTGAAATAGAGGAGCGGACACAGAGGGCAAGAATCAGAGGGGCTGAAACAGAGGGCGAAAAACAGCGGGGCTGAAACAGAGGGGCTGAAACAGAGGGCGAGAAACAGAGTGGATGAAACAGAGGGTCTGAATCAGAGGGGCTGAAACATAGGGCGAGAACCAGAGGGCGAGAAACAGAAGAGCTGAAACAGAGGGGCTGAATCAGAGGGCGAGAAACAGTGGGGCAAAAACAGGGGTGAGAAACAGGGGCTGAATCAGAGGGGCTGAAACATAGGGCGAGAACCAGAGGGCGAGAAACAGAAGAGCTGAAACAGAGGGGCTGAATCAGAGGGCGAGAAACAGAGGGGCTGAAACAGGTGGCAAGAAATAGAGGGGCTGAAACAGATGGTGAGAAACAGAGTGCGAGAAACAGGGGTGCTGAAACAGAGGGCGAGAAACAGAGGGGCTGAAACAGTCGGTGAGAAACAAAGCGTGAGAAACAGAGGGCGAGAGTCAGAGGGTGAGAAACAGAGGGCGAGAAACAGAGGGGCTGAAACAGAAGGCAAGAAACAGAGGGGCTGAAATAGAGGAGCGGAAACAGAGGGCAAGAAACAGAGGGGCTTAAACAGAGGGCGAGAAACAAAGCGTGAGAAAGAGAGGCGAGAATCAGAGGGTGAGAAACAGAGTGGCTGAAACAGTGGGACAGAATCAAACGGGCTGAAACATAGGGCAAGAAACAGCGGGGCTGAAACAGAGGGGCTGAAACAGAGCACGAGAAAATATGGCGAGCAACAGATTGGCTGAAACAGAGGGCGAGAAGCAGAGGGGCTGAACAGAGGGCGAGAAAGAGAGGGGCTGAAACAAAGGGCGAGAAACATAGGGGCTGAAACATAGGGCGAGAAACACAGGGCGAGAAATAAATGGCGAGAAACAGAGGGGCTGAAACAGAAGGCGAGAAACAAGAGGGGCTGAAACAGAGGGGCTGAAACATTTGTGAGAAACAGAGGGCGAGAAACAGAGAGCGAGAAACAGAGTGGCTGAAACATAGGGGCTGAAACAGAGTGCAAGAAACAGAGTGCGAGAAACAGAGGGGATGAAACAGAGGGTCTGAATCAGAGGGGCTGAAACATAGGGCGTGAACCAGAGGGCGAGTAACAGAAGAGCTGAAACAGAGAGGCTGAAACAGGGGGTGAGAAACAGAGGGGCTGAAACAGAGGGGCTGAAACAGAAGGCGAGAAACAGAGGGGCTGAATCAGAGGGGCTGAAACAGAGGGCGAGAACCACAGGGCGAGAAACAGAAGAGCTGAAACAGTGGGGCTGAATCAGAGGGCGAGAAACAGAGGGGCTGAAACAGGTGGCAAGAAACAGAGGGGCTGAAACAGATGGTGAGAAACAGAGTGCGAGAAACAGGGGGGCTGAAACAGAGGGCGAGAAACAGAGGGGCTGAAACAGTGGGTGAGAAACAAAGCGTGAGAAACAGAGGGTGAGAAACAGAGGGCGAGAAACAGAGGGGCTGAAACAGAGGGGCTGAAACAGAGCACGATAAAAAGATGGCGAGCAACAGATTGGCTGAAACAGAGGGCGAGAAACAGAGGGGCTGAAACAGAGGGGCTGAAACAGAGCACGAGAAAAAGATGGCGAGCAACAGATTGGCTGAAACAGAGGGCGAGAAACAGAGGGGCTGAACAGAGGGCAAGAAAGAGAGGGGCTGAAACAAAGGGCGAGAAATAAATGGCGAGAAACAGAGGGGCTGAAACAGAAGGCGAGAAACAAGAGGGGCTGAAACAGAGGGGCTGAAACAGAGGGCGAGAAACAGAGGTCGAGAAACAGAAGAGCTGAAACAGAGGGGCTGAATCAGTGGGTGAGAAACAGAGGGGCTGAAACAGAAAAAGCTGAAACATAGGGCGAGAACCAGAGGGCGAGAAACAGAAGAGCTGAAACAGAGGGGCTGAATCAGAGGGCGAGAAACAGAGGGGCTGAATCAGAGGGGCTGAAACAGTTTGGCTGATACATTTTGTGAGAAACAGAGGGCGAGAAACCGAGAGCGAGAAACAGAGTGGCTGAAACACAGGGTCTGAAACAGAGTGCAAGAAACAGAGGGCGAGAAACAGAGGGGATGAAACAGAGGGGCTGAATCAGAGGGGCTGAAACATAGGGCGAGAACCAGAGGGCGAGTAACAGAAGAGCTGAAACAGAGGGGCTGAAACAGGGTGTGAGAAACAGAGGGGCTGAAACAGAGGGCGAGAAACAGAGGTCGAGAAACAGAAGAGCTGAAACAGAGGGGCTGAATCAGTGGGTGAGAAACAGAGGGGCTGAAACAGAAAAAACTGAAACATAGGGCTAGAACCAGAGGGCGAGAAACAGAAGAGCTGAAACAGAGGGGCTGAATCAGAGGGCGAGAAACAGAGGGGCTGAATCAGAGGGGCTGAAACAGTTTGGCTGATACATTTTGTGAGAAACAGAGGGCGAGAAACCGAGAGCGAGAAACAGAGTGGCTGAAACACAGGGTCTGAAACAGAGTGCAAGAAACAGAGGGCGAGAAACAGAGGGGATGAAACAGAGTGGCTGAATCAGAGGGGCTGAAACATAGGGCGAGAACCAGAGGGCGAGTAACAGAAGAGCTGAAACAGAGGGGCTGAAACAGGGTGTGAGAAACAGAGGGGCTGAAACAGAGGGTGAGAAACAGAGGGGCTGAAACAGAGAGCGAGAAACAGAGGGGCTGAAAGAGATTGGCTGAAACAGAGGGCGAGCAACAAAGGGGCTGAAACAGTGGGTGAGAAACAGAGGGGCAGAAACAGAGGGGCTGAATCAGAGGGCGAGAAACCGAGGGGCTGAAACAGGGGGCGAGAAACAGAGGGGCTGAAACAGAGGGCGAGAAACAGAGGGGCTGAAACAGAGGGCGTGACACTGCGGGGCTGAAACAGAGGGGCTGAAACAGAGGGTGAGAAACAGAGGGGCTGAAACAGAGGGGCTGAAACAGAGGGCGAGAAACAGAGGGGCTGAAACAGAGGGGCTGAAACAGAGGGCGAGAAACAGAGGGGCTGAAACAGAGGGGCAGAAACAGAGGGTGAGAAACAGAGGGGCTGAAACAGAGGGCGAGACACAGTGGGGCTGAAACAGAGGGGCTGAAACAGAGGATGAGAAACAGAGGGGCTGCAACAGAGGCGAGAAATGGAGGGGCTGAAACAGAGGGCGAGAATCAGAGGTCGAGAAACAGAGGGGCTGAAACAGAGGGGCTCAATCAGAGAGCGAGAAACAGAGGGGCTGAAACAGTTTGGCTGAAACATTTTGTGAGAAACAGAGGGCGAGAATCAGAGAGCGAGAAACAGAGTGGCTGAAACATAGGGGCTGAAACAGAGTGCAAGAAACAGAGGGCGAGAAACAGAGGGGATGAAACAGAGGGGCTGAATCAGAGGGGCTGAACATAGGGCGAGAAAGAGAGGGGCTGAAACATAGGGCGAGAAACAGAGGGTCTGAAATAGAGGGGCTGAAA
This sequence comes from Chiloscyllium punctatum, assembly GCF_047496795.1. NCBI lineage: Eukaryota > Metazoa > Chordata > Chondrichthyes > Orectolobiformes > Hemiscylliidae > Chiloscyllium > Chiloscyllium punctatum. The sequence continues at coordinate 47,174 of NW_027309866.1, forward strand.
CAGAGGGCGAGAAACAGAGGTGCTGAAACAGAGGGGCTGAAACATAGGGCGAGAACCAGAGGGCGAGAAACAGAAGAGCTGAAACAGAGGGCCTGAATCAGAGTGCGAGAAACAGAGGGGCTGAAACAGGGGGCAAGAAACAGAGGGGCTGAAACAGATGGTGAGAAACAGAGTGCGAGAAACAGAGGGGCTGAAACAGAGGGCGAGAAACAGAGGGTCTGAAACAGAGGGTCTGAAACAGAGGGGCTGAAACAGAGGGCGAGAAACAGAGGGGCTGAAACATTTTGTGAGAAACAGAGGGTGAGAAACAGAGTGGCTGAAACATAGGGTCTGAAACAGAGTGCAAGAAACAGAGGGCGAGACAGAGAGGGGATGAAACAGAGGGGCTGAATCAGAGGGGCTGAAACATAGGGCGAGAACCAGAGCGCGAGTAACAGAAGAGCTGAAACAGAGGGGCTGAAACAGGGGGTGAGAAACCGAGGGGCTGAAACAGAGGGCGAGAAACAGCGGTCGAGAAACAGAGTGACTGAAACAGAGGCGCTGAATCAGAGGGCGAGAAACAGAGGGGCTGAAACAGTTTGGCTGAAACATTTTGTGAGAAACAGTGGGCGAGAAACAGAGAGCGAGGAACAGAGTGGCTGAAACATAGCAGCTGAAACACAGTGCAAGAAAGAGAGGGCGAGAAACAGAGGGGATGAAACAGAGGGGCTGAATCAGAGGGTCTGAAACATAGGGCGAGAACCAGAGGGCGAGAAACAGAAGAGCTGAAACAGACGTGCTGAATCAGAGGGCGAGAAACAGAGGGGCTGAAACATAGGGTGAGAACCAGAGGGCGAGAAACAGAAGAGCTGAAACAGAGGGGCTGAATCAGAGGGCGAGAAATAGAGGGGCGGAAACAGCGGGCAAGAAACAGAGGGGCTGAAACGGATGGTGAGAAACAGAGTGCGAGAAACAGAGGGGCTGAAACAGAGGGCGAGAAACAGAGTGTCTGAAACAGAGGGTCTGAAACAGAGGGGCTGAAACAGAGGCCGAGACACAGAGGGGCTGAAACAGAGGGGCTGAAACAGAGTGCGAGAAACAGAGGGGCTGAAACAGTGGGTGAGAAACAAAGCGTGAGAAACAGAGGGCGAGAGTCAAAGGGTGAGAAACAGAAGGCGAGAAACAGATGGGCTGAAACAGAAGGCAAGAAACAGAGGGGCTGAAATAGAGGAGCGGAAACAGAGGGCGAGAAACCGAGGGGCTGAAACAGCGGGGCTGAAACAGAGGGCGAGAAACAAAGCGTGAGAAACAGAGGCGAGAATCAGAGGGTGAGAAACAGAGTGGCTGAAACAGTGGGGCAGAAACAGAGGGGCTGAAACATAGGTCAAGAAACAGCGGGGCTGAAACAGAGGGGCTGAAACAGAGCACGAGAAAAAGATGGCGAGCAACAGGGGGCGGGAAACAGAGGGCGAGAAACAGATTGGGCTGAAACAGAGGGCGAGAAACAGAGGGGCTGAACATAGGGCGAGAAAGAGAGGGGCTGAAACATAGGGCGAGAAACAGAGGGTCTGAAACAGAGGGGCTGAAACAGAGGGCGAGAAACAGAGGTGCTGAAACAGAGGGGCTGAAACATAGGGCGAGAACCAGAGGGCGAGAAACAGAAGAGCTGAAACAGAGAGCCTGAATCAGAGTGCGAGAAACAGAGGGGCTGAAACAGGGGGCAAGAAACAGAGGGGCTGAAACAGATGGTGAGAAACAGAGTGCGAGAAACAGAGGGGCTGAAACAGAGGGCGAGAAACAGAGGGTCTGAAACAGAGGGTCTGAAACAGAGGGGCTGAAACAGAGGGCGAGAAACAGAGGGGCTGAAACATTTTGTGAGAAACAGAGGGCGAGAAACAGAGTGGCTGAAACATAGGGTCTGAAACAGAGTGCAAGAAACAGAGGGCGAGACATAGAGGGGATGAAACAGAGGGGCTGAATCAGAGGGGCTGAAACATAGGGCGAGAACCAGAGCGCGAGTAACAGAAGAGCTGAAACAGAGGGGCTGAAACAGGGGGTGAGAAACCGAGGGGCTGAAACAGAGGGTGAGAAACAGGGGCTGAAACAGAGGGGCTGAAACAGAGGGCGAGAAACAGAGGGGCTGAAAGAGATTGGCTGAAACAGAGGGCGAGCAACAGAGGGGCTGAAACAGTGGGTGAGAAACAGATGGGCTGAAACAGAGGGGCTGAATCAGAGGGTGAGAAACAGAGGGGCTGAAACAGAGGGGCTGAAACAGAGGGCGAGAAATGGATTGGCAGAAACAAAGGGGCTGAAACAGAGGGTGAGAAACAGAGGGGCTGCAACAGGTGCGAGAAATGGAGGGGCTGAAACAGAGGGCGAGAAACAGAGGGGCTGAAACAGAGGGGCTGAAATAGAGGGCGAGAAACAACGGGGCTGAAACAGAGGGCCCTGAAACAGAGGGCGAGAAACAGAGGGGCTGAAACAGTGGGTGAGAAACAAAGCGTGAGAAACAGAGGGAGAGAGTCAGAGGGTGAGAAACAGAGGGCGAGAAACAGAGGGGCTGAAACAGAAGGCAAGAAACAGAGGGGCTGAAATAGAGGAGCGGACACAGAGGGCAAGAATCAGAGGGGCTGAAACAGAGGGCGAAAAACAGCGGGGCTGAAACAGAGGGGCTGAAACAGAGGGCGAGAAACAGAGTGGATGAAACAGAGGGTCTGAATCAGAGGGGCTGAAACATAGGGCGAGAACCAGAGGGCGAGAAACAGAAGAGCTGAAACAGAGGGGCTGAATCAGAGGGCGAGAAACAGTGGGGCAAAAACAGGGGTGAGAAACAGGGGCTGAATCAGAGGGGCTGAAACATAGGGCGAGAACCAGAGGGCGAGAAACAGAAGAGCTGAAACAGAGGGGCTGAATCAGAGGGCGAGAAACAGAGGGGCTGAAACAGGTGGCAAGAAATAGAGGGGCTGAAACAGATGGTGAGAAACAGAGTGCGAGAAACAGGGGTGCTGAAACAGAGGGCGAGAAACAGAGGGGCTGAAACAGTCGGTGAGAAACAAAGCGTGAGAAACAGAGGGCGAGAGTCAGAGGGTGAGAAACAGAGGGCGAGAAACAGAGGGGCTGAAACAGAAGGCAAGAAACAGAGGGGCTGAAATAGAGGAGCGGAAACAGAGGGCAAGAAACAGAGTGGCTGAAACAGAGGGCGAGAAACCGAGGGGCTGAAACAGCGGGGCTGAAACAGAGGGCGAGAAACAAAGCATGAGAAACAGAGGCGAGAAACCGAGGGGCTGAAACATCGGGACTGAAACAGAGGGCGAGAAACAAAGCATGAGAAACAGAGGCGAGAATCAGAGGGTGAGAAACAGAGTGGCTGAAACAGTGGGGCAGAATCAAAGGGGCTGAAACATAGGGCAAGAAACAGCGGGGCTGAAACAGAGGGGCTGAAACAGAGCACGAGAAAATATGGCGAGCAACAGATTGGCTGAAACAGAGGGCGAGAAGCAGAGGGGCTGAACAGAGGGCGAGAAAGAGAGGGGCTGAAACAAAGGGCGAGAAACATAGGGGCTGAAACATAGGGCGAGAAACACAGGGCGAGAAATAAATGGCGAGAAACAGAGGGGCTGAAACAGAAGGCGAGAAGCAAGAGGGGCTGAAACAGAGGGGCTGAAACATTTGTGAGAAACAGAGGGCGAGAAACAGAGAGCGAGAAACAGAGTGGCTGAAACATAGGGGCTGAATCAGAGGGGCTGAAACATAGTGCGTGAACCAGAGGGCGAGTAACAGAAGAGCTGAAACAGAGAGGCTGAAACAGGGGGTGAGAAACAGAGGGGCTGAAACAGAGGGGCTGAAACAGAGGGCGAGAAACAGAGGGGCTGAATCAGAGGGGCTGAAACATAGGGCGAGAACCAGAGGGCGAGAAACAGAAGAGCTGAAACAGAGGGGCTGAATCAGAGGGCGAGAAACAGAGGGGCTGAAACAGGTGGCAAGAAACAGAGGGGCTGAAACAGATGGTGAGAAACAGAGTGCGAGAAACAGGGGGGCTGAAACAGAGGGCGAGAAACAGAGGGGCTGAAACAGTGGGTGAGAAACAAAGCGTGAGAAACAGAGGGTGAGAAACAGAGGGCGAGAAACAGAGGGGCTGAAACAGAGGGGCTGAAACAGAGCACGAGAAAAAGATGGCGAGCAACAGATTGGCTGAAACAGAGGGCGAGAAACAGAGGGGCTGAACAGAGGGCAAGAAAGAGAGGGGCTGAAACAAAGGGCGAGAAACATAGGGGCTGAAACAGAGGGCGAGAAATAAATGGCGAGAAACAGAGGGGCTGAAACAGAAGGCGAGAAACAAGAGGGGCTGAAACAGAGGGGCTGAAACAGAGGGCGAGAAACAGAGGTCGAGAAACAGAAGAGCTGAAACAGAGGGGCTGAATCAGTGGGTGAGAAACAGAGGGGCTGAAACAGAAAAAGCTGAAACATAGGGCGAGAACCAGAGGGCGAGAAACAGAAGAGCTGAAACAGAGGGGCTGAATCAGAGGGCGAGAAACAGAGGGGCTGAATCAGAGGGGCTGAAACATAGGGCGAGAACCAGAGGGCGAGTAACAGAAGAGCTGAAACAGAGGGGCTGAAACAGGGTGTGAGAAACAGAGGGTGAGAAACAGAGGGGCTGAAACAGAGAGCGAGAAACAGAGGGGCTGAAAGAGATTGGCTGAAACAGAGGGCGAGCAACAAAGGGGCTGAAACAGTGGGTGAGAAACAGAGGGGCAGAAACAGAGGGGCTGAATCAGAGGGCGAGAAACCGAGGCGCTGAAACAGGGGGCGAGAAACAGAGGGGCTGAATCAGAGGGGCTGAAACATAGTGCGAGAACCAGAGGGCGAGTAACAGAAGAGCTGAAACAGAGGGGCTGAAACAGGGTGTGAGAAACAGAGGGGCTGAAACAGAGGGTGAGAAACAGAGGGGCTGAAACAGAGAGCGAGAAACAGAGGGGCTGAAACAGAGGGCGAGACACTGCGGGGCTGAAACAGAGGGGCTGAAACAGAGGGCGAGAAACAGAGGGGCTGAAACAGAGGGGCTGAAACAGAGGGTGAGAAACAGAGGGGCTGAAACAGAGGGGCTGAAACAGAGGGCGAGAAACAGAGGGGCTGAAACAGAGGGGCAGAAACAGAGGGTGAGAAACAGAGGGGCTGAAACAGAGGGCGAGACACAGAGGGGCTGCAACAGGGGCGAGAAATGGAGGGGCTGAAACAGAGGGCGAGAAACAGAGGGGCTGAAACAGAGGGGCTGAAACAGAAGCGAGAAACAGCGGGGCTGAAACAGAGGGGCTGAAACAGAGGGCGAGAAACAGAGGGGCTGAAACAGAGGGCGAGAAACAGCGGGGCTGAAACAGAGGGGCTGAAACAGAGGGCGAGAAACAGAGGGGCGGAAACAGAGGGGCTGAAACAGAGGGTGAGAAACAGAGGGGCTGAAACAGAGGGCGAGAAACAGAGGTCGAGAAACAGAGGGGCTGAAACAGAGGGGCTCAATCAGAGAGCGAGAAACAGAGGGGCTGAAACAGTTTGGCTGAAACATTTTGTGAGAAACAGAGGGCGAGAATCAGAGAGCGAGAAACAGAGTGGCTGAAACATAGGGGCTGAAACAGAGTGCAAGAAACAGAGGGCGAGAAACAGAGGGGATGAAACAGAGGGGCTGAATCAGAGGGGCTGAAACATAGGGCGAGAACCAGAGGGCGAGAAACAGAAGAGCTGAAACAGAGGGGCTGAATCAGAGGGCGAGAAGCAGAGGGGCTGAAACAGAGGGTAAGAAACAGAGTGAGAGAAACAGAGGGGCTGAAACAGTGGGAGAGAAACAGAGGGTCGGAAACAGAGGGTCTTAAGCAGCGGGGCTGAAACAGAGGGTGAGAAACAGAGGGGCTAAACCGATTGGCTGATATAGAGGTAGAGCAACTGAGGGGGTGAAACAGTGGGTGAGAAACAGAGGGGCTGAAACAGAGGTGCTGAAACATAGGGCGAGAACCAGAGGGCGAGAAACAGAGGGGCTGAAACAGAGGGGCTCAATCAGAGAGCGAGAAACAGAGGGGCTGAAACAGTTTGGCTGAAACATTTTGTGAGAAACAGAGGGCGAGAATCAGAGAGCGAGAAACAGAATGGCTGAAACATAGGGGCTGAAACAGAGTGCAAGAAACAGAGGGCGAGAAACAGAGGGGATGAAACAGAGGGGCTGAATCAGAGGGGCTGAATATAGGGCGAGAAAGAGAGGGGCTGAAACAGAGGGCGAGAAACAGAGGGGCTGTAACAGAGGGGCTGAAACAGAGGGCGAGAAACAGAGGTGCTGAAACAGAGGGGCTGAAACATAGGGCGAGAACCAGAGGGCGAGAAACAGAAGAGCTGAAACAGAGGGCCTGAATCAGAGTGCGAGAAACAGAGGGGCTGAAACAGGGGGCAAGAAACAGAGGGGCTGAAACAGATGGTGAGAAACAGAGTGCGAGAAACAGAGGGGCTGAAACAGAGGGCGAGAAACAGAGGGTCTGAAACAGAGGGTCTTAAACAGAGGGGCTGAAACAGAGGGCGAGAAACAGAGGGGCTGAAACATTTTGTGAGAAACAGAGGGCGAGAAACAGAGTGGCTGAAACATAGGGTCTGAAACAGAGTGCAAGAAACAGAGGGCGAGACATAGAGGGGATGAAACAGAGGGGCTGAATCAGAGGGGCTGAAACATAGGGCGAGAACCAGAGCGCGAGTAACAGAAGAGCTGAAACAGAGGGGCTGAAACAGGGGGTGAGAAACCGAGGGGCTGAAACAGAGGGTGAGAAACAGGGGCTGAAACAGAGGGGCTGAAACAGAGGGCGAGAAACAGAGGGGCTGAAAGAGATTGGCTGAAACAGAGGGCGAGCAACAGAGGGGCTGAAACAGTGGGTGAGAAACAGATGGGCTGAAACAGAGGGGCTGAATCAGAGGGTGAGAAACAGAGGGGCTGAAACAGAGGGGCTTAAACAGAGGGCGAGAAATGGATTTGCAGAAACAAAGGGGCTGAAACAGAGGGTGAGAAACAGAGGGGCTGCAACAGGTGCGAGAAATGGAGGGGCTGATACAGAGGGCGAGAAACAGAGGTGCTGAAACAGAGGGGCTGAAACAGAGGGCGAAAAACAGCGGGGCTGAAACAGAGGGCCTGAAACAGAGGGCGAGAAACAGAGGGGCTGAAACAGTGGGTGAGAAACAAAGCGTGAGAAACAGAGGGAGAGAGTCAGAGGGTGAGAAACAGAGAGCGAGAAACAGAGGGGCTGAAACAGAAGGCAAGAAACAGAGGGGCTGAAATAGAGGAGCGGACACAGAGGGCAAGAATCAGAGGGGCTGAAACAGAGGGCGAAAAACAGCGGGGCTGAAACAGAGGGGCTGAAACAGAGGGCGAGAAACAGAGTGGATGAAACAGAGGGTCTGAATCAGAGGGGCTGAAACATAGGGCGAGAACCAGAGGGCGAGAAACAGAAGAGCTGAAACAGAGGGGCTGAATCAGAGGGCGAGAAACAGTGGGGCAAAAACAGGGGTGAGAAACAGGGGCTGAATCAGAGGGGCTGAAACATAGGGCGAGAACCAGAGGGCGAGAAACAGAAGAGCTGAAACAGAGGGGCTGAATCAGAGGGCGAGAAACAGAGGGGCTGAAACAGGTGGCAAGAAATAGAGGGGCTGAAACAGATGGTGAGAAACAGAGTGCGAGAAACAGGGGTGCTGAAACAGAGGGCGAGAAACAGAGGGGCTGAAACAGTCGGTGAGAAACAAAGCGTGAGAAACAGAGGGCGAGAGTCAGAGGGTGAGAAACAGAGGGCGAGAAACAGAGGGGCTGAAACAGAAGGCAAGAAACAGAGGGGCTGAAATAGAGGAGCGGAAACAGAGGGCAAGAAACAGAGGGGCTTAAACAGAGGGCGAGAAACAAAGCGTGAGAAAGAGAGGCGAGAATCAGAGGGTGAGAAACAGAGTGGCTGAAACAGTGGGACAGAATCAAACGGGCTGAAACATAGGGCAAGAAACAGCGGGGCTGAAACAGAGGGGCTGAAACAGAGCACGAGAAAATATGGCGAGCAACAGATTGGCTGAAACAGAGGGCGAGAAGCAGAGGGGCTGAACAGAGGGCGAGAAAGAGAGGGGCTGAAACAAAGGGCGAGAAACATAGGGGCTGAAACATAGGGCGAGAAACACAGGGCGAGAAATAAATGGCGAGAAACAGAGGGGCTGAAACAGAAGGCGAGAAACAAGAGGGGCTGAAACAGAGGGGCTGAAACATTTGTGAGAAACAGAGGGCGAGAAACAGAGAGCGAGAAACAGAGTGGCTGAAACATAGGGGCTGAAACAGAGTGCAAGAAACAGAGTGCGAGAAACAGAGGGGATGAAACAGAGGGTCTGAATCAGAGGGGCTGAAACATAGGGCGTGAACCAGAGGGCGAGTAACAGAAGAGCTGAAACAGAGAGGCTGAAACAGGGGGTGAGAAACAGAGGGGCTGAAACAGAGGGGCTGAAACAGAAGGCGAGAAACAGAGGGGCTGAATCAGAGGGGCTGAAACAGAGGGCGAGAACCACAGGGCGAGAAACAGAAGAGCTGAAACAGTGGGGCTGAATCAGAGGGCGAGAAACAGAGGGGCTGAAACAGGTGGCAAGAAACAGAGGGGCTGAAACAGATGGTGAGAAACAGAGTGCGAGAAACAGGGGGGCTGAAACAGAGGGCGAGAAACAGAGGGGCTGAAACAGTGGGTGAGAAACAAAGCGTGAGAAACAGAGGGTGAGAAACAGAGGGCGAGAAACAGAGGGGCTGAAACAGAGGGGCTGAAACAGAGCACGATAAAAAGATGGCGAGCAACAGATTGGCTGAAACAGAGGGCGAGAAACAGAGGGGCTGAAACAGAGGGGCTGAAACAGAGCACGAGAAAAAGATGGCGAGCAACAGATTGGCTGAAACAGAGGGCGAGAAACAGAGGGGCTGAACAGAGGGCAAGAAAGAGAGGGGCTGAAACAAAGGGCGAGAAATAAATGGCGAGAAACAGAGGGGCTGAAACAGAAGGCGAGAAACAAGAGGGGCTGAAACAGAGGGGCTGAAACAGAGGGCGAGAAACAGAGGTCGAGAAACAGAAGAGCTGAAACAGAGGGGCTGAATCAGTGGGTGAGAAACAGAGGGGCTGAAACAGAAAAAGCTGAAACATAGGGCGAGAACCAGAGGGCGAGAAACAGAAGAGCTGAAACAGAGGGGCTGAATCAGAGGGCGAGAAACAGAGGGGCTGAATCAGAGGGGCTGAAACAGTTTGGCTGATACATTTTGTGAGAAACAGAGGGCGAGAAACCGAGAGCGAGAAACAGAGTGGCTGAAACACAGGGTCTGAAACAGAGTGCAAGAAACAGAGGGCGAGAAACAGAGGGGATGAAACAGAGGGGCTGAATCAGAGGGGCTGAAACATAGGGCGAGAACCAGAGGGCGAGTAACAGAAGAGCTGAAACAGAGGGGCTGAAACAGGGTGTGAGAAACAGAGGGGCTGAAACAGAGGGCGAGAAACAGAGGTCGAGAAACAGAAGAGCTGAAACAGAGGGGCTGAATCAGTGGGTGAGAAACAGAGGGGCTGAAACAGAAAAAACTGAAACATAGGGCTAGAACCAGAGGGCGAGAAACAGAAGAGCTGAAACAGAGGGGCTGAATCAGAGGGCGAGAAACAGAGGGGCTGAATCAGAGGGGCTGAAACAGTTTGGCTGATACATTTTGTGAGAAACAGAGGGCGAGAAACCGAGAGCGAGAAACAGAGTGGCTGAAACACAGGGTCTGAAACAGAGTGCAAGAAACAGAGGGCGAGAAACAGAGGGGATGAAACAGAGTGGCTGAATCAGAGGGGCTGAAACATAGGGCGAGAACCAGAGGGCGAGTAACAGAAGAGCTGAAACAGAGGGGCTGAAACAGGGTGTGAGAAACAGAGGGGCTGAAACAGAGGGTGAGAAACAGAGGGGCTGAAACAGAGAGCGAGAAACAGAGGGGCTGAAAGAGATTGGCTGAAACAGAGGGCGAGCAACAAAGGGGCTGAAACAGTGGGTGAGAAACAGAGGGGCAGAAACAGAGGGGCTGAATCAGAGGGCGAGAAACCGAGGGGCTGAAACAGGGGGCGAGAAACAGAGGGGCTGAAACAGAGGGCGAGAAACAGAGGGGCTGAAACAGAGGGCGTGACACTGCGGGGCTGAAACAGAGGGGCTGAAACAGAGGGTGAGAAACAGAGGGGCTGAAACAGAGGGGCTGAAACAGAGGGCGAGAAACAGAGGGGCTGAAACAGAGGGGCTGAAACAGAGGGCGAGAAACAGAGGGGCTGAAACAGAGGGGCAGAAACAGAGGGTGAGAAACAGAGGGGCTGAAACAGAGGGCGAGACACAGTGGGGCTGAAACAGAGGGGCTGAAACAGAGGATGAGAAACAGAGGGGCTGCAACAGAGGCGAGAAATGGAGGGGCTGAAACAGAGGGCGAGAATCAGAGGTCGAGAAACAGAGGGGCTGAAACAGAGGGGCTCAATCAGAGAGCGAGAAACAGAGGGGCTGAAACAGTTTGGCTGAAACATTTTGTGAGAAACAGAGGGCGAGAATCAGAGAGCGAGAAACAGAGTGGCTGAAACATAGGGGCTGAAACAGAGTGCAAGAAACAGAGGGCGAGAAACAGAGGGGATGAAACAGAGGGGCTGAATCAGAGGGGCTGAACATAGGGCGAGAAAGAGAGGGGCTGAAACATAGGGCGAGAAACAGAGGGTCTGAAATAGAGGGGCTGAAACAGAGGGCGAGAAACAGAGGTGCTGAAACAGAGGGGCTGAAACATAGGGCGAGAACCAGAGGGCGAGAAACAGAAGAGCTGAAACAGAGGGCCTGAATCAGAGTGCGAGAAACAGAGGGGCTGAAACAGGGGGCAAGAAACAGAGGGGCTGAAACAGATGGTGAGAAACAGAGTGCGAGAAACAGAGGGGCTGAAACAGAGGGCGAGAAACAGAGGGTCTGAAACAGAGGGTCTGAAACAGAGGGGCTGAAACAGAGGGCGAGAAACAGAGGGGCTGAAACATTTTGTGAGAAACAGAGGGTGAGAAACAGAGTGGCTGAAACATAGGGTCTGAAACAGAGTGCAAGAAACAGAGGGCGAGACAGAGAGGGGATGAAACAGAGGGGCTGAATCAGAGGGGCTGAAACATAGGGCGAGAACCAGAGCGCGAGTAACAGAAGAGCTGAAACAGAGGGGCTGAAACAGGGGGTGAGAAACCGAGGGGCTGAAACAGAGGGTGAGAAACAGGGGCTGAAACAGAGGGGCTGAAACAGAGGGCGAGAAACAGAGGGGCTGAAAGAGATTGGCTGAAACAGAGGGCGAGCAACAGAGGGGCTGAAACAGTGGGTGAGAAACAGATGGGCTGAAACAGAGGGGCTGAATCAGAGGGTGAGAAACAGAGGGGCTGAAACAGAGGGGCTGAAACAGAGGGCGAGAAATGGATTTGCAGAAACAAAGGGGCTGAAACAGAGGGTGAGAAACAGAGGGGCTGCAACAGGTGCGAGACATGGAGGGGCTGAAACAGAGGGCGAGAAACAGCAGGGCTGAAACAGAGGGCCTGAAACAGAGGGCGAGAAACAGAGGGGCTGAAACAGTGGGTGAGAAACAAAGCGTGAGAAACAGAGGGAGAGAGTCAGAGGGTGAGAAACAGAGGGCGAGAAACAGAGGGGCTGAAACAGAAGGCAAGAAACAGAGGGGCTGAAATAGAGGAGCGGAAACAGAGGGCAAGAATCAGAGGGGCTGAAACAGAGGGCGAAAAACAGCGGGGCTGAAACAGAGGGGCTGAAACAGAGGGCGAGAAACAGAGTGGATGAAACAGAGGGTCTGAATCAGAGGGGCTGAAACATAGGGCGAGAACCAGAGGGCGAGAAACAGAAGAGCTGAAACAGAGGGGCTGAATCAGAGGGCGAGAAACAGAGGGGCTGAAACAGGTGGCAAGAAATAGAGGGGCTGAAACAGATGGTGAGAAACAGAGTGCGAGAAACAGGGGTGCTGAAACAGAGGTCGAGAAACAGAGGGGCTGAAACAGTCGGTGAGAAACAAAGCGTGAGAAACAGAGGGCGAGAGTCAGAGGGTGAGAAACAGAGGGCGAGAAACAGAGGGGCTGAAACAGAAGGCAAGAAACAGAGGGGCTGAAATAGAGGAGCGGAAACAGAGGGCAAGAAACAGAGGGGCTGAAACAGAGGGCGAGAAACCGAGGGGCTGAAACAGCGGGGCTGAAACAGAGGGCGAGAAACAAAGCGTGAGAAACAGAGGCGAGAATCAGAGGGTGAGAAACAGAGTGGCTGAAACAGTGGGGCAGAATGAAAGGGGCTGAAACATAGGGCAAGAAACAGCGGGGCTGAAACAGAGGGGCTGAAACAGAGCACGAGAAAATATGGCGAGCAACAGATTGGCTGAAACAGAGGGCAAGAAGCAGAGGGGCTGAACAGAGGGCGAGAAAGAGAGGGGCTGAAACAAAGGGCGAGAAACATAGGGGCTGAAACAGAAGGCGAGAAACAAGAGGGGCTGAAACAGAGGGGCTGAAACATTTGTGAGAAACAGAGGGCGAGAAACAGAGAGCGAGAAACAGAGTGGCAGAAACATAGGGGCTGAAACAGAGTGCAAGAAACAGAGGGCGAGAAACAGAGGCGATGAAACAGAGGGGCTGAATCAGAGGGGCTGAAACATAGTGCGTGAACCAGAGGGCGAGTAACAGAAGAGCTGAAACAGAGAGGCTGAAACAGGGGGTGAGAAACAGAGGGGCTGAAACAGAGGGGCTGAAACAGAGGGCGAGAAACAGAGGGGCTGAATCAGAGGGGCTGAAACATAGGGCGAGAACCAGAGGGCGAGAAACAGAAGAGCAGAAACAGAGGGGCTGAAACAGGTGGCAAGAAACAGAGGGGCTGAAACAGATGGTGAGAAACAGAGTGCGAGAAACAGGGGGGCTGAAACAGAGGGCGAGAAACAGAGGGGCTGAAACAGTGGGTGAGAAACAAAGCGTGAGAAACAGAGGGTGAGAAACAGAGGGCGAGAAACAGAGGGGCTGAAACAGAGGGGCTGAAACAGAGCACGAGAAAAAGATGGCGAGCAACAGATTGGCTGAAACAGAGGGCGAGAAACAGAGGGGCTGAACAGAGGGCAAGAAAGAGAGGGGCTGAAACAAAGGGCGAGAAACATAGGGGTTGAAACAGAGGGCGAGAAATAAATGGCGAGAAACAGAGGGGCTGAAACAGAAGGCGAGAAACAAGAAGGGCTGAAACAGAGGGGCTGAAACAGAGGGCGAGCAACAAAGGGGCTGAAACAGTGGGTGAGAAACAGAGGGGCAGAAACAGAGGGGCTGAATCAGAGGGCGAGAAACCGAGGGGCTGAAACAGGGGGCGAGAAACAGAGGGGCTGAAACAGAGGGCGAGAAACAGAGGGGCTGAAACAGAGGGCGTGACACTGCGGGGCTGAAACAGAGGGGCTGAAACAGAGGGTGAGAAACAGAGGGGCTGAAACAGAGGGGCTGAAACAGAGGGCGAGAAACAGAGGGGCTGAAACAGAGGGGCTGAAACAGAGGGCGAGAAACAGAGGGGCTGAAACAGAGGGGCAGAAACAGAGGGTGAGAAACAGAGGGGCTGAAACAGAGGGCGAGACACAGTGGGGCTGAAACAGAGGGGCTGAAACAGAGGATGAGAAACAGAGGGGCTGCAACAGAGGCGAGAAATGGAGGGGCTGAAACAGAGGGCGAGAATCAGAGGTCGAGAAACAGAGGGGCTGAAACAGAGGGGCTCAATCAGAGAGCGAGAAACAGAGGGGCTGAAACAGTTTGGCTGAAACATTTTGTGAGAAACAGAGGGCGAGAATCAGAGAGCGAGAAACAGAGTGGCTGAAACATAGGGGCTGAAACAGAGTGCAAGAAACAGAGGGCGAGAAACAGAGGGGATGAAACAGAGGGGCTGAATCAGAGGGGCTGAACATAGGGCGAGAAAGAGAGGGGCTGAAACATAGGGCGAGAAACAGAGGGTCTGAAATAGAGGGGCTGAAACAGAGGGCGAGAAACAGAGGTGCTGAAACAGAGGGGCTGAAACATAGGGCGAGAACCAGAGGGCGAGAAACAGAAGAGCTGAAACAGAGGGCCTGAATCAGAGTGCGAGAAACAGAGGGGCTGAAACAGGGGGCAAGAAACAGAGGGGCTGAAACAGATGGTGAGAAACAGAGTGCGAGAAACAGAGGGGCTGAAACAGAGGGCGAGAAACAGAGGGTCTGAAACAGAGGGTCTGAAACAGAGGGGCTGAAACAGAGGGCGAGAAACAGAGGGGCTGAAACATTTTGTGAGAAACAGAGGGTGAGAAACAGAGTGGCTGAAACATAGGGTCTGAAACAGAGTGCAAGAAACAGAGGGCGAGACAGAGAGGGGATGAAACAGAGGGGCTGAATCAGAGGGGCTGAAACATAGGGCGAGAACCAGAGCGCGAGTAACAGAAGAGCTGAAACAGAGGGGCTGAAACAGGGGGTGAGAAACCGAGGGGCTGAAACAGAGGGTGAGAAACAGGGGCTGAAACAGAGGGGCTGAAACAGAGGGCGAGAAACAGAGGGGCTGAAAGAGATTGGCTGAAACAGAGGGCGAGCAACAGAGGGGCTGAAACAGTGGGTGAGAAACAGATGGGCTGAAACAGAGGGGCTGAATCAGAGGGTGAGAAACAGAGGGGCTGAAACAGAGGGGCTGAAACAGAGGGCGAGAAATGGATTTGCAGAAACAAAGGGGCTGAAACAGAGGGTGAGAAACAGAGGGGCTGCAACAGGTGCGAGAAATGGAGGGGCTGAAACAGAGGGCGAGAAACAGCAGGGCTGAAACAGAGGGCCTGAAACAGAGGGCGAGAAACAGAGGGGCTGAAACAGTGGGTGAGAAACAAAGCGTGAGAAACAGAGGGAGAGAGTCAGAGGGTGAGAAACAGAGGGCGAGAAACAGAGGGGCTGAAACAGAAGGCAAGAAACAGAGGGGCTGAAATAGAGGAGCGGAAACAGAGGGCAAGAATCAGAGGGGCTGAAACAGAGGGCGAAAAACAGCGGGGCTGAAACAGAGGGGCTGAAACAGAGGGCGAGAAACAGAGTGGATGAAACAGAGGGTCTGAATCAGAGGGGCTGAAACATAGGGCGAGAACCAGAGGGCGAGAAACAGAAGAGCTGAAACAGAGGGGCTGAATCAGAGGGCGAGAAACAGAGGGGCTGAAACAGGTGGCAAGAAATAGAGGGGCTGAAACAGATGGTGAGAAACAGAGTGCGAGAAACAGGGGTGCTGAAACAGAGGTCGAGAAACAGAGGGGCTGAAACAGTCGGTGAGAAACAAAGCGTGAGAAACAGAGGGCGAGAGTCAGAGGGTGAGAAACAGAGGGCGAGAAACAGAGGGGCTGAAACAGAAGGCAAGAAACAGAGGGGCTGAAATAGAGGAGCGGAAACAGAGGGCAAGAAACAGAGGGGCTGAAACAGAGGGCGAGAAACCGAGGGGCTGAAACAGCGGGGCTGAAACAGAGGGCGAGAAACAAAGCGTGAGAAACAGAGGCGAGAATCAGAGGGTGAGAAACAGAGTGGCTGAAACAGTGGGGCAGAATGAAAGGGGCTGAAACATAGGGCAAGAAACAGCGGGGCTGAAACAGAGGGGCTGAAACAGAGCACGAGAAAATATGGCGAGCAACAGATTGGCTGAAACAGAGGGCAAGAAGCAGAGGGGCTGAACAGAGGGCGAGAAAGAGAGGGGCTGAAACAAAGGGCGAGAAACATAGGGGCTGAAACAGAAGGCGAGAAACAAGAGGGGCTGAAACAGAGGGGCTGAAACATTTGTGAGAAACAGAGGGCGAGAAACAGAGAGCGAGAAACAGAGTGGCAGAAACATAGGGGCTGAAACAGAGTGCAAGAAACAGAGGGCGAGAAACAGAGGCGATGAAACAGAGGGGCTGAATCAGAGGGGCTGAAACATAGTGCGTGAACCAGAGGGCGAGTAACAGAAGAGCTGAAACAGAGAGGCTGAAACAGGGGGTGAGAAACAGAGGGGCTGAAACAGAGGGGCTGAAACAGAGGGCGAGAAACAGAGGGGCTGAATCAGAGGGGCTGAAACATAGGGCGAGAACCAGAGGGCGAGAAACAGAAGAGCAGAAACAGAGGGGCTGAAACAGGTGGCAAGAAACAGAGGGGCTGAAACAGATGGTGAGAAACAGAGTGCGAGAAACAGGGGGGCTGAAACAGAGGGCGAGAAACAGAGGGGCTGAAACAGTGGGTGAGAAACAAAGCGTGAGAAACAGAGGGTGAGAAACAGAGGGCGAGAAACAGAGGGGCTGAAACAGAGGGGCTGAAACAGAGCACGAGAAAAAGATGGCGAGCAACAGATTGGCTGAAACAGAGGGCGAGAAACAGAGGGGCTGAAACAGAGGGGCTGAAACAGAGCACGAGAAAAAGATGGCGAGCAACAGATTGGCTGAAACAGAGGGCGAGAAACAGAGGGGCTGAACAGAGGGCAAGAAAGAGAGGGGCTGAAACAAAGGGCGAGAAACATAGGGGTTGAAACAGAGGGCGAGAAATAAATGGCGAGAAACAGAGGGGCTGAAACAGAAGGCGAGAAACAAGAAGGGCTGAAACAGAGGGGCTGAAACAGAGGGCGAGAAACAGAGGTCGAGAAACAGAAGAGCTGAAACAGAGGGGCTGAATCAGTGGGTGAGAAACAGAGGGGCTGAAACAGAAAAAGCTGAAACATAGGGCGAGAACCAGAGGGCGAGAAACAGAAGAGCTGAAACAGAGGGGCTGAATCAGAGGGCGAGAAACAGAGGGGCTGAATCAGAGGGGCTGAAACAGTTTGGCTGATACATTTTGTGAGAAACAGAGGGCGAGAAACCGAGAGCGAGAAACAGAGTGGCTGAAACACAGGGTCTGAAACAGAGTGCAAGAAACAGAGGGCGAGAAACAGAGGGGATGAAACAGAGAGGCTGAATCAGAGGGGCTGAAACATAGTGCGAGAACCAGAGGGCGAGTAACAGAAGAGCTGAAACAGAGGGGCTGAAACAGGGTGTGAGAAACAGAGGGGCTGAAACAGAGGGTGAGAAACAGAGGGGCTGAAACAGAGAGCGAGAAACAGAGGGGCTGAAAGAGATTGGCTGAAACAGTGGGCGAGCAACAAAGGGGCTGAAACAGTGGGTGAGAAACAGAGGGGCTGAAACAGAGGGCGAGACACTGCGGGGCTGAAACAGAGGGGCTGAAACAGAGGGCGAGAAACAGAGGGGCTGAAACAGAGGGGCTGAAACAGAGGGCGAGAAACAGAGGGGCTGAAACAGAGGGGCTGAAACAGAGGGCGAGAAACAGAGGGGCTGAAACAGATGGGCAGAAACAGAGGGTGAGAAACAGAGGGGCTGAAACAGAAGGCGAGACACAGCGGGGCTGAAACAGAGGGGCTGAAACAGAGGATGAGAAACAGAGGGGCTGCAACAGGGGCGAGAAATGGAGGGGCTGAAACAGAGGGCGAGAAACAGAGGGGCTGAAACAGAGGGGCTGAAACAGAAGCGAGAAACAGCGGGGCTGAAACAGAGGGGCTGAAACAGAGGGCGAGAAACAGAGGGGCTGAAACAGAGGGCGAGAAACAGCGGGGCTGAAACAGAGGGGCTGAAACAGAGGGCGAGAAACAGAGGGGCGGAAACAGAGGGGCTGAAACAGAGGGTGAGAAACAGAGGGGCTGAAACAGAGGGCGAGAAACAGAGGTCGAGAAACAGAGGGGCTGAAACAGAGGGGCTCAATCAGAGAGCGAGAAACAGAGGGGCTGAAACAGTTTGGCTGAAATATTTTGTGAGAAACAGAGGGCGAGAATCAGAGAGCGAGAAACAGAGTGGCTGAAACATAGGGGCTGAAACAGAGTGCAAGAAACAGAGGGCGAGAAACAGAGGGGATGAAACAGAGGGGCTGAATCAGAGGGGCTGAAACATAGGGCGAGAACCAGAGGGCGAGAAACAGAAGAGCTGAAACAGAGGGGCTGAATCAGAGGGCGAGAAGCAGAGGGGCTGAAACAGAGGGTGAGAAACAGAGTGCGAGAAACAGAGGGGCTGAAACAGTGGGAGAGAAACAGAGGGTCTGAAACAGGGGGTCTTAAGCAGAGGGGCTGAAACAGAGGGTGAGAAACAGAGGGGCTAAACCGATTGGCTGATACAGAGGTAGAGCAACTGAGGGGGTGAAACAGTGGGTGAGAAACAGAGGGGCTGAAACAGAGGTGCTGAAACATAGGGCGAGAACCAGAGGGCGAGAAACAGAAGAGCTGAAACAGAGGGGCTGAATCAGAGGGCGAGAAACAGAGGGGCTGAAACAGGGGGCGAGAAACAGAGGGGCTGAAACAGAGGGTGAGAAACAGAGTGCGAGAAACAGAGGGGCTGAAACAGAGGGAGAGAAACAGAGGGTCTGAAACAGAGGGTCTTAAGCAGAGGGGCTGAAACAGAGGGGCTGAAACAGAGGGCGAGAAACAGAGGGGCTGAAACAGAGGGCGAGACACAGCGGGGCTGAAACAGAGGGGCTGAAACAGAGGGCGAGAAACAGAGGGGCTGTAACAGAGGGGCTGAAACAGAGGGCGAGAAACAGAGGGGCTGAAACAGAGGGCGAGAAACAGCGGGGCTGAAACAGAGGGGCTGAAACAGAGGGTGAGAAACAGAGGGGCTGAAACAGAGGGCGAGAAACAGAGGTCGAGAAACAGAGGGGCTGAAACAGAGGGGCTCAATCAGAGAGCGAGAAACAGAGGGGCTGAAACAGTTTGGCTGAAACATTTTGTGAGAAACAGAGGGCGAGAATCAGAGAGCGAGAAACAGAGTGGCTGAAACATAGGGGCTGAAACAGAGTGCAAGAAACAGAGGGTGAGAAACAGAGGGGATGAAACAGAGGGGCTGAATCAGAGGGGCTGAAACATAGGGCGAGAACCAGAGGGCGAGAAACAGAAGAGCTGAAACAGAGGGGCTGAATCAGAGGGCGAGAAGCAGAGGGGCTGAAACAGAGGGTGAGAAACAGAGTGCGAGAAACAGAGGGGCTGAAACAGTGGGAGAGAAACAGAGGGTCTGAAACAGGGGGTCTTAAGCAGAGGGGCTGAAACAGAGGGTGAGAAACAGAGGGGCTAAACCGATTGGCTGATATAGAGGTAGAGCAACTGAGGGGGTGAAACAGTGGGTGAGAAACAGAGGGGCTGAAACAGAGGTGCTGAAACATAGGGCGAGAACCAGAGGGCGAGAAACAGAAGAGCTGAAACAGAGGGGCTGAATCAGAGGGTGAGAAACAGAGGGGCTGAAACAGGGGGCGAGAAACAGAGGGGCTGAAACAGAGGGTGAGAAACAGAGTGCGAGAAACAGAGGGGCTGAAACAGAGGGAGAGAAACAGAGGGTCTGAAACAGAGGGTCTTAAGCAGAGGGGCTGAAACAGAGGGGCTGAAACAGAGGGCGAGAAACAGAGGGGCTGAAACAGAGGGCGAGACACAGCGGGGCTGAAACAGAGGGGCTGAAACAGAGGGCGAGAAACAGAGGGGCTGTAACAGAGGGGCTGAAACAGAGGGCGAGAAACAGAGGGGCTGAAACAGAGGGGCTGAAACAGAGGGCGAGAAACAGAGGGGCTGAAACAGAGGGGCAGAAACAGAGGGTGAGAAACAGAGGGGCTGAAACAGAGGGTGAGAAACAGAGGGGCTGCAACAGGGGCGAGAAATGCAGGGGCTGAAACAGAGGGCGACAAACAGAGGGGCTGAAACAGAGGGGCTGAAACAGAAGCGAGAAACAGCGGGGCTGAAACAGAGGGGCTGAAACAGAGGGCGAGAAACAGAGGGGCTGAAACAGAGGGCGAGAAACAGCGGGGCTGAAACAGAGGGGCTGAAACAGAGGGCGAGAAACAGAGGGGCTGAAACAGAGGGGCTGAAACAGAGGGTGAGAAACAGAGGGTCTGAAACAGAGGGCGAGAAACAGAGGTCGAGAAACAGAGGGGCTGAAACAGAGGGGCTCAATCAGAGAGCGAGAAACAGAGGGGCTGAAACAGTTTGGCTGAAACATTTTGTGAGAAACAGAGGGCGAGAATCAGAGAGCGAGAAACAGAGTGGCTGAAACATAGGGGCTGAAACAGAGTGCAAGAAACAGAGGGCGAGAAACAGAGGGGATGAAACAGAGGGGCTGAATCAGAGGGGCTGAAACATAGGGCGAGAACCAGAGGGCGAGAAACAGAAGAGCTGAAACAGAGGGGCTGAATCAGAGGGCGAGAAGCAGAGGGGCTGAAACAGAGGGTGAGAAATAGAGTGCGAGAAACAGAGGGGCTTAAACTTTGGGAGAGAAACAGAGGGTCTGAAACAGAGTGTCTTAAGCAGTGGGGCTGAAACAGAGGGTGAGAAACAGAGGGGCTAAACCGATTGGCTGATATAGAGGTAGAGCAACTGAGGGGGTGAAACAGTGGATGAGAAACAGAGGGGCTGAAACAGAGGGGCTGAATCATAGGGCGAGAACCAGAGGGGCTGAAACAGAGGGAGAGAAACAGAGGGAGAGAAACAGAGGGTCTTGAGCAGAGGGGCTGAAACAGAGGGCGAGAAACAGAGGGGCTAAACAGATTGGCTGATACAGAGGTAGAGCAACAGAGGGGGTGAAACAGTGGATGAGAAACAGAGGGGCTGAAACAGAGGTGCTGAAATATAGGGCGAGAACCAGAGGGCGAGAAACAGAAGAGCTGAAACAGAGGGGCTGAATCAGAGGGCGAGAAACAGAGGGACTGAAACAGGGGGCGAGAAACAGAGGGGCTAAAACAGAGGGGCTGAAACAGAGGGTGAGAAACAGAGGGGCTGCAACAGGGGCGAGAAATGGAGGGGCTGAAACAGAGGGCGAGAAACAGAGGGGCTGAAACAGAGGGGCTGAAATAGAAGCGAGAAACAGCGGGGCTGAAACAGAGGGGCTGAAACAGAGGGCGAGAAACAGAGGGGCTGAAACAGAGGGCGAGAAACAGCGGGGCTGAAACAGAGGGGCTGAAACAGAGGGCGAGAAACAGAGTGGATGAAACAGAGGGTCTGAATCAGAGGGGCTGAAACATAGGGCGAGAACCAGAGGGCGAGAAACAGAAGAGCTGAAACAGAGGGGCTGAATCAGAGGGCGAGAAACAGTGGGGCAAAAACAGGGGTGAGAAACAGGGGCTGAATCAGAGGGGCTGAAACATGGGGCGAGAACCAGAGGGCGAGAAACAGAAGAGCTGAAACAGAGGGGCTGAATCAGAGGGCGAGAAACAGAGGGGCTGAAACAGTCGGTGAGAAACAAAGCGTGAGAAACAGAGGGCGAGAGTCAGAGGGTGAGAAACAGAGGGCGAGAAACAGAGGGGCTGAAACAGAAGGCAAGAAACAGAGGGGCTGAAATAGAGGAGTGGAAACAGAGGGCAAGAAACAGAGGGGCTGAAACAGAGGGCGAGAAACCGAGGGGCTGAAACAGCGGGGCTGAAACAGAGGGCGAGAAACAAAGCATGAGAAACAGAGGCGAGAATCAGAGGGTGAGAAACAGAGTGGCTGAAACAGTGGGGCAGAATCAAAGGGGCTGAAACATAGGGCAAGAAACAGCAGGGCTGAAACAGAGGGGCTGAAACAGAGCACGAGAAAATATGGCGAGCAACAGATTGGCTGAAACAGAGGGCGAGAAGCAGAGGGGCTGAACAGAGGGCGAGAAAGAGAGGGGCTGAAACAAAGGGCGAGAAACATAGGGGCTGAAACATAGGGCGAGAAACACAGGGCGAGAAATAAATGGCGAGAAACAGAGGGGCTGAAACAGAAGGCGAGAAGCAAGAGGGGCTGAAACAGAGGGGCTGAAACATTTGTGAGAAACAGAGGGCGAGAAACAGAGTGGCTGAAACATAGGGGCTGAAACAGAGTGCAAGAAACAGAGGGCGAGAAACAGAGGGGATGAAACAGAGGGGCTGAATCAGAGGGGCTGAAACAGGGGGTGAGAAACAGAGGGGCTGAAACAGAGGGGCTGAAACAGAGGGCGAGAAACAGAGGGGCTGAATCAGAGGGGCTGAAACATAGGGCGAGAACCAGAGGGCGAGAAACAGAAGAGCTGAAACAGAGGGGCTGAATCAGAGGGCGAGAAACAGAGGGGCTGAAACAGGTGGCAAGAAACAGAGGGGCTGAAACAGATGGTGAGAAACAGAGTGCGAGAAACAGGGGGGCTGAAACAGAGGGCGAGAAACAGAGGGGCTGAAACAGTGGGTGAGAAACAAAGCGTGAGAAACAGAGGGTGAGAAACAGAGGGGCTGAAACAGAGGGGCTGAAACAGAGCACGAGAAAAAGATGGCGAGCAACAGATTGGCTGAAACAGAGGGCGAGAAACAGAGGGGCTGAACAGAGGGCAAGAAAGAGAGGGGCTGAAACAAAGGGCGAGAAACATAGGGGCTGAAACAGAGGGCGAGAAATAAATGGCGAGAAACAGAGGGGCTGAAACAGAAGGCGAGAAACAAGAGGGGCTGAAACAGAGGGGCTGAAACAGAGGGCGAGAAACAGAGGTCGAGAAACAGAAGAGCTGAAACAGAGGGGCTGAATCAGTGGGTGAGAAACAGAGGGGCTGAAACAGAAAAAGCTGAAGCATAGGGCGAGAACCAGAGGGCGAGAAACAGAAGAGCTGAAACAGAGGGGCTGAATCAGAGGGCGAGAAACAGAGGGGCTGAATCAGAGGGGCTGAAACAGTTTGGCTGATACATTTTGTGAGAAACAGAGGGCGAGAAACCGAGAGCGAGAAACAGAGTGGCTGAAACACAGGGTCTGAAACAGAGTGCAAGAAACAGAGGGCGAGAAACAGAGGGGATGAAACAGAGGGGCTGAATCAGAGGGGCTGAAACATAGGGCGAGAACCAGAGGGCGAGTAATTGAAGAGCTGAAACAGAGGGGCTGAAACAGGGTGTGAGAAACAGAGGGTGAGAAACAGAGGGGCTGAAACAGAGAGCGAGAAACAGAGGGGCTGAAAGAGATTGGCTGAAACAGAGGGCGAGCAACAAAGGGGCTGAAACAGTGGGTGAGAAACAGATGGGCAGAAACAGAGGGGCTGAATCAGAGGGCGAGAAACCGAGGGGCTGAAACAGAGGGCGAGACACTGCGGGGCTGAAACAGAGGGCGAGAAACAGAGGGGCTGAAACAGAGGGGCTGAAACAGAGGGCGAGAAACAGAGGGGCTGAAACAGAGGGGCTGAAACAGAGGGCGAGAAACAGAAGGGCTGAAACAGAGGGGCAGAAACAGAGGGTGAGAAACAGAGGGGCTGAAACAGAGGGGCTGAAACAGATGGTGAGAAACAGAGTGCGAGAAACAGGGGGGCTGAAACAGAGGGCGAGAAACAGAGGGGCTGAACATAGGGCGAGAAAGAGAGGGGCTGAAACATAGGGCGAGAAACAGAGGGTCTGAAATAGAGGGGCTGAAACAGAGGGCGAGAAACAGAGGTGCTGAAACAGAGGGGCTGAAACATAGGGCGAGAACCAGAGGGCGAGAAACAGAAGAGCTGAAACAGAGGGCCTGAATCAGAGTGCGAGAAACAGAGGGGCTGAAACAGGGGGCAAGAAACAGAGGGGCTGAAACAGATGGTGAGAAACAGAGTGCGAGAAACAGAGGGGCTGAAACAGAGGGCGAGAAACAGAGGGTCTGAAACAGAGGGTCTGAAACAGAGGGGCTGAAACAGAGGGCGAGAAACAGAGGGGCTGAAACATTTTGTGAGAAACAGAGGGTGAGAAACAGAGTGGCTGAAACATAGGGTCTGAAACAGAGTGCAAGAAACAGAGGGCGAGACATAGAGGGGATGAAACAGAGGGGCTGAATCAGAGGGGCTGAAACATAGGGCGAGAACCAGAGCGCGAGTAACAGAAGAGCTGAAACAGAGGGGCTGAAACAGGGGGTGAGAAACCGAGGGGCTGAAACAGAGGGTGAGAAACAGGGGCTGAAACAGAGGGGCTGAAACAGAGGGCGAGAAACAGAGGGGCTGAAAGAGATTGGCTGAAACAGAGGGCGAGCAACAGAGGGGCTGAAACAGTGGGTGAGAAACAGATGGGCTGAAACAGAGGGGCTGAATCAGAGGGTGAGAAACAGAGGGGCTGAAACAGAGGGGCTGAAACAGAGGGCGAGAAATGGATTGGCAGAAACAAAGGGGCTGAAACAGAGGGTGAGAAACAGAGGGGCTGCAACGGGTGCGAGAAATGGAGGAGCTGAAACAGAGGGCGAGAAACAGAGGGGCTGAAACAGAGGGGCTGAAACAGAGGGCGAGAAACAGCAGGGCTGAAACAGAGGGCCTGAAACAGAGGGCGAGAAACAGAGGGGCTGAAACAGTGGGTGAGAAACAAAGCGTGAGAAACAGAGGGAGAGAGTCAGAGGGTGAGAAACAGAGGGCGAGAAACAGAGGGGCTGAAACAGAAGGCAAGAAACAGAGGGGCTGAAATAGAGGAGCGGAAACAGAGGGCAAGAATCAGAGGGGCTGAAACAGAGGGCGAAAAACAGCGGGGCTGAAACAGAGGGGCTGAAACAGAGGGCGAGAAACAGAGTGGATGAAACAGAGGGCGAGAAACAGAGGGGCTGAACAGAGGGCAAGAAAGAGAGGGGCTGAAACAAAGGGCGAGAAACATAGGGGCTGAAACAGAGGGCGAGAAATAAATGGCGAGAAACAGAGGGGCTGAAACAGAAGGCGAGAAACAAGAGGGGCTGAAACAGAGGGGCTGAAACAGAGGGCGAGAAACAGAGGTCGAGAAACAGAAGAGCTGAAACAGAGGGGCTGAATCAGTGGGTGAGAAACAGAGGGGCTGAAACAGAAAAAGCTGAAGCATAGGGCGAGAACCAGAGGGCGAGAAACAGAAGAGCTGAAACAGAGGGGCTGAATCAGAGGGCGAGAAACAGAGGGGCTGAATCAGAGGGGCTGAAACAGTTTGGCTGATACATTTTGTGAGAAACAGAGGGCGAGAAACCGAGAGCGAGAAACAGAGTGGCTGAAACACAGGGTCTGAAACAGAGTGCAAGAAACAGAGGGCGAGAAACAGAGGGGATGAAACCGAGGGGCTGAATCAGAGGGGCTGAAACATAGGGCGAGAACCAGAGGGCGAGTAACTGAAGAGCTGAAACAGAGGGGCTGAAACAGGGTGTGAGAAACAGAGGGTGAGAAACAGAGGGGCTGAAACAGAGAGCGAGAAACAGAGGGGCTGAAAGAGATTGGCTGAAACAGAGGGCGAGCAACAAAGGGGCTGAAACAATGGGTGAGAAACAGATGGGCAGAAACAGAGGGGCTGAATCAGAGGGCGAGAAACCGAGGGGCTGAAACAGAGGGCGAGACACTGCGGGGCTGAAACAGAGGGCGAGAAACAGAGGGGCTGAAACAGAGGGGCTGAAACAGAGGGCGAGAAACAGAGGGGCTGAAACAGAGGGGCTGAAACAGAGGGCGAGAAACAGAGGGGCTGAAACAGAGGGGCAGAAACAGAGGGTGAGAAACAGAGGGGCTGAAACAGAGGGGCTGAAACAGATGGTGAGAAACAGAGTGCGAGAAACAGGGGGGCTGAAACAGAGGGCGAGAAACAGAGGGGCTGAACATAGGGCGAGAAAGAGAGGGGCTGAAACATAGGGCGAGAAACAGAGGGTCTGAAATAGAGGGGCTGAAACAGAGGGCGAGAAACAGAGGTGCTGAAACAGAGGGGCTGAAACATAGGGCGAGAACCAGAGGGCGAGAAACAGAAGAGCTGAAACAGAGGGCCTGAATCAGAGTGCGAGAAACAGAGGGGCTGAAACAGGGGGCAAGAAACAGAGGGGCTGAAACAGATGGTGAGAAACAGAGTGCGAGAAACAGAGGGGCTGAAACAGAGGGCGAGAAACAGAGGGTCTGAAACAGAGGGTCTGAAACAGAGGGGCTGAAACAGAGGGCGAGAAACAGAGGGGCTGAAACATTTTGTGAGAAACAGAGGGTGAGAAACAGAGTGGCTGAAACATAGGGTCTGAAACAGAGTGCAAGAAACAGAGGGCGAGACATAGAGGGGATGAAACAGAGGGGCTGAATCAGAGGGGCTGAAACATAGGGCGAGAACCAGAGCGCGAGTAACAGAAGAGCTGAAACAGAGGGGCTGAAACAGGGGGTGAGAAACCGAGGGGCTGAAACAGAGGGTGAGAAACAGGGGCTGAAACAGAGGGGCTGAAACAGAGGGCGAGAAACAGAGGGGCTGAAAGAGATTGGCTGAAACAGAGGGCGAGCAACAGAGGGGCTGAAACAGTGGGTGAGAAACAGATGGGCTGAAACAGAGGGGCTGAATCAGAGGGTGAGAAACAGAGGGGCTGAAACAGAGGGGCTGAAACAGAGGGCGAGAAATGGATTGGCAGAAACAAAGGGGCTGAAACAGAGGGTGAGAAACAGAGGGGCTGCAACGGGTGCGAGAAATGGAGGAGCTGAAACAGAGGGCGAGAAACAGAGGGGCTGAAACAGAGGGGCTGAAACAGAGGGCGAGAAACAGCAGGGCTGAAACAGAGGGCCTGAAACAGAGGGCGAGAAACAGAGGGGCTGAAACAGTGGGTGAGAAACAAAGCGTGAGAAACAGAGGGAGAGAGTCAGAGGGTGAGAAACAGAGGGCGAGAAACAGAGGGGCTGAAACAGAAGGCAAGAAACAGAGGGGCTGAAATAGAGGAGCGGAAACAGAGGGCAAAAATCAGAGGGGCTGAAACAGAGGGCGAAAAACAGCGGGGCTGAAACAGAGGGGCTGAAACAGAGGGCGAGAAACAGAGTGGATGAAACAGAGGGTCTGAATCAGAGGGGCTGAAACACAGGGCGAGAACCAGAGGGCGAGAAACAGAAGAGCTGAAACAGAGGGGCTGAATCAGAGGGCGAGAAACAGTGGGGCAAAAACAGGGGTGAGAAACAGGGATTGAATCATAGGGGCTGAAACATAGGGCGAGAACCAGAGGGCGAGAAACAGAAGAGCTGAAACAGAGGGGCTGAATCAGAGGGCGAGAAACAGAGGGGCTGAAACAGGTGGCAAGAAATAGAGGGGCTGAAACAGATGGTGAGAAACAGAGTGCGAGAAACAGGGGTGCTGAAACAGAGGTCGAGAAACAGAGGGGCTGAAACAGTGGGTGAGAAACAAAGCGTGAGAAACAGAGGGCGAGAGTCAGAGGGTGAGAAACAGAGGGCGAGAAACAGAGGGGCTGAAACAGAAGGCAAGAAACAGAGGGGCTGAAATTGAGGAGCGGAAACAGAGGGCAAGAAACAGAGGGCGAGAAACCGAGGGGCTGAAACAGCGGGGCTGAAACAGAGGGTGAGAAACAAAGCGTGAGAAACAGAGGCGAGAATCAGAGGGTGAGAAACAGAGTGGCTGAAACAGTGGGGCAGAATGAAAGGGGCTGAAACATAGGGCAAGAAACAGCGGGGCTGAAACAGAGGGGCTGAAACAGAGCACGAGAAAATATGGCGAGCAACAGATTGGCTGAAACAGAGGGCGAGAAGCAGAGGGGCTGAACAGAGGGCGAGAAAGAGAGGGGCTGAAACAAAGGGCGAGAAACATAGGGGCTGAAACAGAAGGCGAGAAACAAGAGGGGCTGAAACAGAGGGGCTGAAACATTTGTGAGAAACAGAGGGCGAGAAACAGAGAGCGAGAAACAGAGTGGCTGAAACATAGGGGCTGAAACAGAGTGCAAGAAACAGAGGGCGAGAAACAGAGGGGATGAAACAGAGGGGCTGAATCAGAGGGGCTGAAACATAGGGCGTGAACCAGAGGGCGAGTAACAGAAGAGCTGAAACAGAGAGGCTGAAACAGGGGGTGAGAAACAGAGGGGCTGAAACAGAGGGGCTGAAACAGAGGGCGAGAAACAGAGGGGCTGAATCAGAGGGGCTGAAACATAGGGCGAGAACCAGAGGGCGAGAAACAGAAGAGCAGAAACAGAGGGGCTGAATTAGAGGGCGAGAAACAGAGGGGCTGAAACAGGTGGCAAGAAACAGAGGGGCTGAAACAGATGGTGAGAAACAGAGTGCGAGAAACAGGGGGGCTGAAACAGAGGGCGAGAAACAGAGGGGCTGAAACAGTGGGTGAGAAACAAAGCGTGAGAAACAGAGGGTGAGAAACAGAGGGCGAGAAACAGAGGGGCTGAAACAGAGGGGCTGAAACAGAGCACGAGAAAAAGATGGCGAGCAACAGATTGGCTGAAACAGAGGGCGAGAAACAGAGGGGCTGAAACAGAGGGGCTGAAACAGAGCACGAGAAAAAGATGGCGAGCAACAGATTGGCTGAAACAGAGGGCGAGAAACAGAGGGGCTGAACAGAGGGCAAGAAAGAGAGGGGCTGAAACAAAGGGCGAGAAACATAGGGGCTGAAACAGAGGGCGAGAAATAAATGGCGAGAAACAGAGGGGCTGAAACAGAAGGCGAGAAACAAGAGGGGCTGAAACAGAGGGGCTGAAACAGAGGGCGAGAAACAGAGGTCGAGAAACAGAAGAGCTGAAACAGAGGGGCTGAATCAGTGGGTGAGAAACAGAGGGGCTGAAACAGAAAAAGCTGAAACATAGGGCGAGAACCAGAGGGCGAGAAACAGAAGAGCTGAAACAGAGGGGCTGAATCAGAGGGCGAGAAACAGAGGGGCTGAATCAGAGGGGCTGAAACAGTTTGGCTGATACATTTTGTGAGAAACAGAGGGCGAGAAACCGAGAGCGAGAAACAGAGTGGCTGAAACACAGGGTCTGAAACAGAGTGCAAGAAACAGAGGGCGAGAAACAGAGGGGATGAAACAGAGGGGCTGAATCAGAGGGGCTGAAACATAGTGCGAGAACCAGAGGGCGAGTAACTGAAGAGCTGAAACAGAGGGGCTGAAACAGGGTGTGAGAAACAGAGGGGCTGAAACAGAGGGTGAGAAACAGAGGGGCTGAAACAGAGAGCGAGAAACAGAGGGGCTGAAAGAGATTGGCTGAAACAGAGGGCGAGCAACAAAGGGGCTGAAACAGTGGGTGAGAAACAGAGGGGCAGAAACAGAGGGGCTGAATCAGAGGGCGAGAAACCGAGGGGCTGAAACAGGGGGCGAGAAACAGAGGGGCTGAAACAGAGGGCGAGAAACAGAGGGGCTGAAACAGAGGGCGAGACACTGCGGGGCTGAAACAGAGGCGCTGAAACAGAGGGCGAGAAACAGAGGGGCTGAAACAGAGGGGCTGAAACAGAGGGCGAGAAACAGAGGGGCTGAAACAGAGGGGCTGAAACAGAGGGCGAGAAACAGAGGGGCTGAAACAGAGGGGCAGAAACAGAGGGTGAGAAACAGAGGGGCTGAAACAGAAGGCGAGACACAGCGGGGCTGAAACAGAGGGGCTGAAACAGAGGATGAGAAAAAGAGGGGCTGCAACAGGGGCGAGAAATGGAGGGGCTGAAACAGAGGGCGAGAAACAGAGGGGCTGAAACAGAGGGGCTGAAACAGAAGCGAGAAACAGCGGGGCTGAAACAGAGGGGCTGAAACAGAGGGCGAGAAACAGAGGGGCTGAAACAGAGGGCGAGAAACAGCGGGGCTGAAACAGAGGGGCTGAAACAGAGGGCGAGAAACAGAGGGGCGGAAACAGAGGGGCTGAAACAGAGGGTGAGAAACAGAGGGGCTGAAACAGAGGGCGAGAAACAGAGGTCGAGAAACAGAGGGGCTGAAACAGAGGGGCTCAATCAGAGAGCGAGAAACAGAGTGGCTGAAACAGTTTGGCTGAAACATTTTGTGAGAAACAGAGGGCGAGAATCAGAGAGCGAGAAACAGAGTGGCTGAAACATAGGGGCTGAAACAGAGTGCAAGAAACAGAGGGCGAGAAACAGAGGGGATGAAACAGAGGGGCTGAATCAGAGGGGCTGAAACATAGGGCGAGAACCACAGTGCGAGAAACAGAAGAGCTGAAACAGAGGGGCTGAATCAGAGGGCGAGAAGCAGAGGGGCTGAAACAGAGGGTGAGAAACAGAGTGCGAGAAACAGAGGGGCTGAAACAGTGGGAGAGAAACAGAGGGTCTGAAACAAGGGGTCTTAAGCAGAGGGGCTGAAACAGAGGGTGAGAAACAGAGGGGCTAAACCGATTGGCTGATATAGAGGTAGAGCAACTGAGGGGGTGAAACAGTGGCTGAGAAACAGAGGGGCTGAAACAGAGGTGCTGAAACATAGGGCGAGAACCAGAGGGCGAGAAACAGAAGAGCTGAAACAGAGGGGCTGAATCAGAGGGCGAGAAACAGAGGGGCTGAAACAGGGGGCGAGAAACAGAGGGGCTGAAACAGAGGGTGAGAAACAGAGTGCGAGAAACAGAGGGGCTGAAACAGAGGGAGAGAAACAGAGGGTCTGAAACAGAGGGTCTTAAGCAGAGGGGCTGAAACAGAGGGGCTGAAACAGAGGGCGAGAAACAGAGGGGCTGAAACAGAGGGCGAGACACAGCGGGGCTGAAACAGAGGGGCTGAAACAGAGGGCGAGAAACAGAGGGGCTGTAACAGAGGGGCTGAATTAGAGGGCGAGAAACAGAGGGGCTGAAACAGGTGGCAAGAAACAGAGGGGCTGAAACAGATGGTGAGAAACAGAGTGCGAGAAACAGGGGGGCTGAAACAGAGGGCGAGAAACAGAGGGGCTGAAACAGTGGGTGAGAAACAAAGCGTGAGAAACAGAGGGTGAGAAACAGAGGGCGAGAAACAGAGGGGCTGAAACAGAGGGGCTGAAACAGAGCACGAGAAAAAGATGGCGAGCAACAGATTGGCTGAAACAGAGGGCGAGAAACAGAGGGGCTGAAACAGAGGGGCTGAAACAGCGCACGAGAAAAAGATGGCGAGCAACAGATTGGCTGAAACAGAGGGCGAGAAACAGAGGGGCTGAACAGAGGGCAAGAAAGAGAGGGGCTGAAACAAAGGGCGAGAAACATAGGGGCTGAAACAGAGGGCGAGAAATAAATGGCGAGAAACAGAGGGGCTGAAACAGAAGGCGAGAAACAAGAGGGGCTGAAACAGAGGGGCTGAAACAGAGGGCGAGAAACAGAGGTCGAGAAACAGAAGAGCTGAAACAGAGGGGCTGAATCAGTGGGTGAGAAACAGAGGGGCTGAAACAGAAAAAGCTGAAACATAGGGCGAGAACCAGAGGGCGAGAAACAGAAGAGCTGAAACAGAGGGGCTGAATCAGAGGGCGAGAAACAGAGGGGCTGAATCAGAGGGGCTGAAACAGTTTGGCTGATACATTTTGTGAGAAACAGAGGGCGAGAAACCGAGAGCGAGAAACAGAGTGGCTGAAACACAGGGTCTGAAACAGAGTGCAAGAAACAGAGGGCGAGAAACAGAGGGGATGAAACAGAGGGGCTGAATCAGAGGGGCTGAAACATAGTGCGAGAACCAGAGGGCGAGTAACTGAAGAGCTGAAACAGAGGGGCTGAAACAGGGTGTGAGAAACAGAGGGGCTGAAACAGAGGGTGAGAAACAGAGGGGCTGAAACAGAGAGCGAGAAACAGAGGGGCTGAAAGAGATTGGCTGAAACAGAGGGCGAGCAACAAAGGGGCTGAAACAGTGGGTGAGAAACAGAGGGGCAGAAACAGAGGGGCTGAATCAGAGGGCGAGAAACCGAGGCGCTGAAACAGGGGGCGAGAAACAGAGGGGCTGAAACAGAGGGCGAGAAACAGAGGGGCTGAAACAGAGGGCGAGACACTGCGGGGCTGAAACAGAGGGGCTGAAACAGAGGGCGAGAAACAGAGGGGCTGAAACAGAGGGGCTGAAACAGAGGGCGAGAAACAGAGGGGCTGAAACAGAGGGGCTGAAACAGAGGGCGAGAAACAGAGGGGCTGAAACAGAGGGGCAGAAACAGAGGGTGAGAAACAGAGGGGCTGAAACAGAAGGCGAGACACAGCGGGGCTGAAACAGAGGGGCTGAAACAGAGGATGAGAAAAAGAGGGGCTGCAACAGGGGCGAGAAATGGAGGGGCTGAAACAGAGGGCGAGAAACAGAGGGGCTGAAACAGAGGGGCTGAAACAGAAGCGAGAAACAGCGGGGCTGAAACAGAGGGGCTGAAACAGAGGGCGAGAAACAGAGGGGCTGAAACAGAGGGCGAGAAACAGCGGGGCTGAAACAGAGGGGCTGAAACAGAGGGCGAGAAACAGAGGGGCGGAAACAGAGGGGCTGAAACAGAGGGTGAGAAACAGAGGGGCTGAAACAGAGGGCGAGAAACAGAGGTCGAGAAACAGAGGGGCTGAAACAGAGGGGCTCAATCAGAGAGCGAGAAACAGAGTGGCTGAAACAGTTTGGCTGAAACATTTTGTGAGAAACAGAGGGCGAGAATCAGAGAGCGAGAAACAGAGTGGCTGAAACATAGGGGCTGAAACAGAGTGCAAGAAACAGAGGGCGAGAAACAGAGGGGATGAAACAGAGGGGCTGAATCAGAGGGGCTGAAACATAGGGCGAGAACCACAGTGCGAGAAACAGAAGAGCTGAAACAGAGGGGCTGAATCAGAGGGCGAGAAGCAGAGGGGCTGAAACAGAGGGTGAGAAACAGAGTGCGAGAAACAGAGGGGCTGAAACAGTGGGAGAGAAACAGAGGGTCTGAAACAAGGGGTCTTAAGCAGAGGGGCTGAAACAGAGGGTGAGAAACAGAGGGGCTAAACCGATTGGCTGATATAGAGGTAGAGCAACTGAGGGGGTGAAACAGTGGCTGAGAAACAGAGGGGCTGAAACAGAGGTGCTGAAACATAGGGCGAGAACCAGAGGGCGAGAAACAGAAGAGCTGAAACAGAGGGGCTGAATCAGAGGGCGAGAAACAGAGGGGCTGAAACAGGGGGCGAGAAACAGAGGGGCTGAAACAGAGGGTGAGAAACAGAGTGCGAGAAACAGAGGGGCTGAAACAGAGGGAGAGAAACAGAGGGTCTGAAACAGAGGGTCTTAAGCAGAGGGGCTGAAACAGAGGGGCTGAAACAGAGGGCGAGAAACAGAGGGGCTGAAACAGAGGGCGAGACACAGCGGGGCTGAAACAGAGGGGCTGAAACAGAGGGCGAGAAACAGAGGGGCTGTAACAGAGGGGCTGAAACAGAGGGCGAGAAACAGAGGGGCTGAAACAGAGGGGCTGAAACAGAGGGCGAGAAACAGAGGGGCTGAAACAGAGGGGCAGAAACAGAGGGTGAGAAACAGAGGGGCTGAAACAGAGGGCGAGACACAGCGGGGCTGAAACAGAGGGGCTGAAACAGAGGGTGAGAAACAGAGGGGCTGCAACAGGGGCGAGAAATGGAGGGGCTGAAACAGAGGGCGACAAACAGAGGGGCTGAAACAGAGGGGCTGAAACAGAAGCGAGAAACAGCGGGGCTGAAACAGAGGGGCTGAAACAGAGGGCGAGAAACAGAAGGGCTGAAACAGAGGGCGAGAAACAGCGGGGCTGAAACAGAGGGGCTGAAACAGAGGGCGAGAAACAGAGGGGCTGAAACAGAGGGGCTGAAACAGAGGGTGAGAAACAGAGGGTCTGAAACAGAGGGCGAGAAACAGAGGTCGAGAAACAGAGGGGCTGAAACAGAGGGGCTCAATCAGAGAGCGAGAAACAGAGGGGCTGAAACAGTTTGGCTGAAACATTTTGTGAGAAACAGAGGGCGAGAATCAGAGAGCGAGAAACAGAGTGGCTGAAACATTGGGGCTGAAACAGAGTGCAAGAAACAGAGGGCGAGAAACAGAGGGGATGAAACAGAGGGGCTGAATCAGAGGGGCTGAAACATAGGGCGAGAACCAGAGTGCGAGAAACAGAAGAGCTGAAACAGAGGGGCTGAATCAGAGGGCGAGAAGCAGAGGGGCTGAAACAGAGGGTGAGAAATAGAGTGCGAGAAACAGAGGGGCTGAAACAGAGTGTCTTAAGCAGTGGGGCTGAAACAGAGGGTGAGAAACAGAGGGGCTAAACCGATTGGCTGATATAGAGGTAGAGCAACTGAGGGGGTGAAACAGTGGGTGAGAAACAGAGGGGCTGAAACAGAGGGGCTGAATCATAGGGCGAGAACCAGAGGGGCTGAAACAGAGGGAGAGAAACAGAGGGTCTGAAACAGAGGGTCTTAAGCAGAGGGGCTGAAACAGAGGGCGAGAAACAGAGGGGCTAAACAGATTGGCTGATACAGAGGTAGAGCAACAGAGGGGGTGAAACAGTGGATGAGAAACAGAGGGGCTGAAACAGAGGTGCTGAAATATAGGGCGAGAACCAGAGGGCGAGAAACAGAAGAGCTGAAACAGAGGGGCTGAATCAGAGGGCGAGAAACAGAGGGACTGAAACAGGGGGCGAGAAACAGAGGGGCTGAAACAGAGGGGCTGAAACAGAGGGTGAGAAACAGAGGGGCTGCAACAGGGGCGAGAAATGGAGGGGCTGAAACAGAGGGCGAGAAACAGAGGGGCTGAAACAGAGGGGCTGAAACAGAAGCGAGAAACAGCGGGGCTGAAACAGAGGGCGAGAAACAGCGGGGCTGAAACAGAGGGGCTGAAACAGAGGGCGAGAAACAGAGGGGCTGAAACAGAGGGGCTGAAACAGAGCACGAGAAAAAGATGGTGAGCAACAGATTGGCTGAAACAGAGGGCGAGAAACAGAGGGGCTGAAACAGAGGGCGAGAAACAGAGGTCGAGAAACAGAAGAGCTGAAACAGAGGGGCTGAAACAGTTTGGCTGAAACATTTTGTGAGAAACAGAGGGCGAGAAACAGAGAGTGAGAAACAGAGTGGCTGAAACATAGGGTCTGAAAAAAAGTGCAAGAAACAGAGTGCGAGAAACAGAGGGGATGAAACCGAGGGGCTGAATCAGAGGGGCTGAAACATAGGGCGAGAACCAGAGGGCGAGAAACAGAAGAGCTGAAACAGAGGAAATGAATCAGAGGGCGAGAAACAGAGGGGCTGAAACAGGGGGCGAGAAACGGGGGTGCTGAAACCCAGGGCGAGAAACAGAGGGGTTGAAACAGAGGGTGAGAAACAGAGTCCGAGAAAAAGAGGGGCTGAAACAGAGGGCGAGAAACCGAGGGGCTGAAACAGAGGGGCTGAAACAGAGGGCGAGAAACAGAGGGGCTGAAACAGAAGACGAGAAACAGCGGGGCTGAAACTGAGGATGAGAAACAGAGGGGCTGAAACAGAGGGACTGATTCAGGGGGCGAGAAACAGAGGGGTTGAAACAAAGGGTGAGAAACAGAGGGGCTGAAACAGAGGGGCTAAAACAGAGGGTGAGAAACAGAGTGCGAGAAACATAGGGGCTGATACAGACGGCGAGAAACAGAGGTGCTGAAACAGACGGGCTGAAACAGAGGGCGAGAAACAGACGGGCTGAAACAGAGGGCGAGAAACAGATGGGCTGAATCAGAGGGGCTGAAACAGAGGGCGAGAAACAGAGGGCCTGAAACAGAGGGTGAGAAACAGAGGGGATGAAACAGAGGGCGAGAAACAGAGGGGCTGAAACAGTGGGTGAGAAACAGAGGGGCTGAAACAGAGGGGCTGAAACATAGGGTGAGAAAGAGCGGGGCTGAAACAGAGAGCGAGAAACAGAGGGGCTGAAACAGAGGCGCTGAAACAGAGGGTGAGAAACAGAGGGGCTGAAACAGTGGGCGAGAAACAGAGGGGCTGAAACAGTGGGTGAGAAACAGAGGGACTGAATCAGAGGGCGAGAACCAGAGGGGCTGAAAGAGGGGGCGAGAAATGGAGGGGCTGAAACAGAGGGCGAGAAGCAGAGGGGCTGAAACAGAGGGGCTGAAACAGAGGGGCTGAAACTGAGGGCGAGAAACAGAGGGCGAGAAACAGAGGGGCTAACACAGGCGGCGAGAAATGGAGAGGCAGAAACAGAGGGGCTGAAACAGAGGGTCAGAAACAGAGAGCGAGAAACAGAGGGGCTGAAACAGAGGGCGAGAAACAGGGGGGCTGAAACAGGGGGCGAGAAACAGAAGTGCTGAAACAGAGGGTGAGAAACAGAGGTGAGAAACAGAGGGGCTGAAACAGAGGGTGAGAAACAGAGGGGCTGAAATAGAGGGCGAGAAACAGAGGGGCTGAATCAGAGGGGCTGAAACATAGGGCAAGAAACAGCGGGGCTGAAACAGAGGGCGAGAAACAGAGGGGCTGAAACAGCGGGGCTGAAACAGAGGGCGAGAAACAAAGCGTGAGAAACAGAGGCGAGAATCAGAGGGTGAGAAACAGAGTGGCTGAAATAGTGGGGCAGAATCAGAGGGGCTGAAACATAGGACAAGAAACAGCGGGGCTGAAACAGAGGGGCTGAAACAGAGCACGAGAAAAAGATGGCGTGCAACAGAGGGCGAGAAACAGAGGGCGAGAAACAGATTGGCTGAAACAGAGCTCGAGAAAGAGAGGGGCTGAACACAGGCGAGAAAGAGAGGGGCGGAAACATAGGGCGAGAAACACAGGGCGAGAAATAAATGGCGAGAAACAGAGGGCGAGAAACAGAAGGCGAGAAACAAGAGGGGCTGAAACAGAGGGTGAGAAACAGAGTGCGAGAAACATACGGGCTGAAACAGAGGGCGAGAAACAGAGAGGCTGAAATAGAGGGGCTGAAACAGAGGGCGAGAAACAGAGGGGCTGAAACAGTGGGTGAGAAACAGAGGGGCTGAAACAGAGGGGCTGAAACATAGGGTGAGAAAGAGCGGGGCTGAAACAGAGGGTGAGAAACAGAGGGGCTGAAACATAGGGTGAGAAAGAGCGGGGCTGAAACAGAGGACGAGAAACAGAGGGGCTGAAACAGAGGCGCTGAAACAGAGGGTGAGAAACAGAGGGGCTGAATCAGAGGGCGAGAACCAGAGGGGCTGAAAGAGGGGGCGAGAAATGGAGGGGCTGAAACAGAGGGCGAGAAACAGAGAGGCTGAAACAAAGAGGCTGAAACAGAGTGGCTGAAACTGAGGGCGAAAAACAGAGGGCGAGAAACAGAGGGGCTGACACAGGCGGCCAGAAATGGAGGGGCTGAAACAGAGGGTCTGAAATAGAGAGTCTGAAACAGAGGGTCTGAAGCAGAGGGCGAGAAACAGAGGGTCTGAAACAGAGGGCGAGAAACAGAGGGCGAGAAACAGAGGGTCTGAAACAGAGGGGCTGAAACAGAGGGCGAGAAACAGAGGGTCTGAAACAGGGGGTCTGAAACAGAGGGTCAGAAACAGAGGGGCTGAAACAGAGAGTGAGAAACAGAGTGCGAGAAACAGAGGGGCAGGAACAGAGGGGCAGAAACAGAGTGGCTGAAACATAGGGGCTGAAACAGAGTGCAAGAAACAGAGGGCGAGAACCAGAGGGCGAGAAACAGAAGAGCTGAACCAGAGGGGCTGAATCAGAGTGCGAGAAACAGAGGGGCTGGAACAGGGGGCGAGAAACAGAGGGTCTGAAACAGAGGGTCTGAAACAGAGGGCGAGAAACAGAGGGGCTGAAACAGAGGGCGAGAAACAGAGGGGCTGAAACAGTGGGTGAGAAACAAAGCGTGAGAAACAGAGGCGAGAATCAGAGTGTGAGAAACAGAGTGGCTGAAATAGTGGGGCAGAATCAGAGGGGCTGAAACATAGGTCAAGAAACAGCGGGGCTGAAACAGCGCACGAGAAAAAGATGGCGAGCAACAGAGGGCGAGAAACAGAGGGCGAGAAACAGATTGGCTGAAACAGAGCGCGAGAAACAGAGGGGCTGAAACAGAGGGGCAAGAAACGGAGGGGCTGAAACAGAGGGCCAGAAACAGAGGGGCTGAAACAGAGGGTCAGAAACAGAGGGGCTGAAACAGAGAGTGAGAAACAGAGTGCGAGAAACAGAGGGGCAGAAACAGAGGGGCAGAAACAGAGGGTGAGAAACAGAGGGGCAGAAGCAGAGGGTGAGAAACAGAGGGGCTGAAACAGAGGGTGAGAAACAGAGGGGCAGAAGCAGAGGGTGAGAAACAGAGGGGCTGAAACAGAGGGTGAGAAACAGAGGGGCTGAAACAGATGGGCTGAATCAGAGGGCGAGAAACAGCGGGGCTGAAACAGAGGGGCTGAAACAGAGCACGAGAAAAAGATGGCGAGCAACAGAGGGCGAGAAACAGAGGGCGAGAAACAGATTGGCTGAAACAGAGGGCGAGAAACAGAGGGGCTGAAACAGAGGGGCTGAAACAGAGGGGCTGAAACAGAGGGCGAGAAACAGGGGGTACTGAAACAGAGGGCGAGAAACAGAGGGGCTGAAACAGAGGGTGAGACACAGCGGGGCTGAAACAGAGGGGCTGAAACAGAGGGCGAGAAACAGAGGGGCTGAAACAGAGGGGCTGAAACAGAGGGCGAGAAACAGAGGGGCTGAGACAGAGGAGCTGAAACAGAGGGCGAGAAACAGAGGGGCTGAAACAGAGGGGCTGAAATAGAGGGTGAGAAACAGAGGGGCTGCAACAGGGGGCGAGAAATGAAGGGGCTGAAACAGAGGGCGAGAAACAGAGGGGATGAAACAGAGGGCGAGAAACAGCGGGGCTGAAACAGAGGGGCTGAAACAGAGGGCGAGAAACAGAGGGGCTGAAACAGAGGGCGAGAAACAGCGGGGCTGAAACAGAGGGGCTGAAACAGAGGGCGAGAAACAGAGGGTCTGAAACAGAGGGCGAGAAACAGAGGTCGAGAAACAGAGGGGCTGAAACAGAGGGGCTGAAACAGTTTGGCTGAAACATTTTGTGAGAAACAGAGGGCGAGAAACAGAGAGCGAGAAACAGAGTGGCTGAAACATAGGGGCTGAAACAGAGTGCAAGAAACAGAGGGCGAGAAACAGAGGGGATGAAACAGAGGGACTGAATCAGAGGGGCTGAAACATAGGGCGAGTACCAGAGGGCGAGAAACAGACGAGCTGAAACAGAGGGGCTGAATTAGAGGGCGAGAAACAGAGGGGCAAAAACAGGGGGTGAGAAACAGGGGCTGAATCAGAGGGGCTGAAACATAGGGCGAGAACCAGAGGGCGAGAAACAGAAGAGCTGAACCAGAGGGTCTGAATCAGAGTGCGAGAAACAGAGGGGCTGGAACAGGGGGCGAGAAACAGAGGGTCTGAAACAGAGGGTCTGAAACAGAGGGCGAGAAACAGAGGGGCTGAAACAGAGGGCGAGAAACAGAGGGGCTGAAACAGTGGGTGAGAAACAAAGCGTGAGAAACAGAGGCGAGAATCAGAGGGTGAGAAACAGAGTGGCTGAAATAGTGGGACAGAATCAGAGGGGCTGAAACATAGGGCAAGAAACAGCGGGGCTGAAACAGAGGGCGAGAAACAGAGGGGCTGAAACAGCGGGGCTGAAACAGAGGGCGAGAAACAAAGCGTGAGAAACAGAGGCGAGAATCAGAGGATGAGAAACAGAGTGGCTGAAATAGTGGGGCAGAATCAGAGGGGCTGAAACATAGGGCAAGAAACAGCGGGGCTGAAACAGAGGGGCTGAAACAGAGCACGAGAAAAAGATGGCGTGCAACAGAGGGCGAGAAACAGAGGGCGAGAAACAGATTGGCTGAAACAGAGCGCGAGAAACAGAGGGGCTGAACACAGGCGAGAAAGAGAGGGGCTGAAACATAGGGCGAGAAACATAGGGGCGGAAACATAGGGCGAGAAACACAGGGCGAGAAATAAATGGCGAGAAACAGAGGGCGAGAAACAGAAGGCGAGAAACAAGAGGGGCTGAAACAGAGGGTGAGAAACAGAGTGCGAGAAACTTACGGGCTGAAACAGAGGGCGAGAAACAGAGAGGCTGAAATAGAGGGGCTGAAACAGAGGGCGAGAAACAGAGGGGCTGAAACAGTGGGTGAGAAACAGAGGGGCTGAAACAGAGGGGCTGAAACATAGGGTGAGAAAGAGCGGGGCTGAAACAGAGGGTGAGAAACAGAGGGGCTGAAACATAGGGTGAGAAAGAGCGGGGCTGAAACAGAGGACGAGAAACAGAGGGGCTGAAACAGAGGCGCTGAAACAGAGGGTGAGAAACAGAGGGGCTGAATCAGAGGGCGAGAACCAGAGGGGCTGAAAGAGGGGGCGAGAAATGGAGGGGCTGAAACAGAGGGCGAGAAACAGAGAGGCTGAAACAGAGAGGCTGAAACAGAGTGGCTGAAACTGAGGGCGAAAAACAGAGGGCGAGAAACAGAGGGGCTGACACAGGCGGCCAGAAATGGAGGGGCTGAAACAGAGGGCTAGAAACAGAGGGGCTGAAACAGAGGGTCAGAAACAGAGAGCGAGAAAGAGAGGGGCTGACACAGAGGGCGAGAAACAGAGGGGCTGAAACAGAGGGTCTGAAACAGAGAGTCTGAAACAGAGGGTCTGAAGCAGAGGGCGCGAAACAGAGGGTCTGAAACAGAGGGCGAGAAACAGAGGGCGAGAAACAGAGGGTCTGAAACAGAGGGGCTGAAACAGAGGGCGAGAAACAGAGGGTCTGAAACAGGGGGTCTGAAACAGAGGGGCAGAAACAGAGGGGCAGAAACAGAGGGTGAGAAACAGAGGGGCAGAAGCAGAGGGTGAGAAACAGAGGGGCTGAAACAGAGGGTGAGAAACAGAGGGGCAGAAGCAGAGGGTGAGAAACAGAGGGGCTGAAACAGAGGGTGAGAAACAGAGGGGCTGAAACAGATGGGCTGAATCAGAGGGCGAGAAACAGCGGGGCTGAAACAGAGGGGCTGAAACAGAGCACGAGAAAAAGATGGCGAGCAACAGAGGGCGAGAAACAGAGGGCGAGAAACAGATTGGCTGAAACAGAGGGCGAGAAACAGAGGGGCTGAAACAGAGGGGCTGAAACAGAGGGGCTGAAACAGAGGGCGAGAAACAGGGGGTACTGAAACAGAGGGCGAGAAACAGAGGGGCTGAAACAGAGGGGCTGAAACAGAGGGCGAGAAACAGAGGGGCTGAAACAGAGGGTGAGACACAGCGGGGCTGAAACAGAGGGGCTGAAACAGAGGGCGAGAAACAGAGGGGCTGAAACAGAGGGGCTGAAACAGAGGGCGAGAAACAGAGGGGCTGAGACAGAGGAGCTGAAACAGAGGGCGAGAAACAGAGGGGCTGAAACAGAGGGGCTGAAACAGAGGGTGAGAAACAGAGAGCGAGAAAGAGAGGGGCTGACACAGAGGGCGAGAAACAGAGGGGCTGAAACAGAGGGTCAGAAACAGAGAGCGAGAAAGAGAGGGGCTGACACAGAGGGCGAGAAACAGAGGGGCTGAAACAGAGGGTCTGAAACAGAGAGTCTGAAACAGAGGGTCTGAAGCAGAGGGCGAGAAACAGAGGGTCTGAAACAGAGGGCGAGAAACAGAGGGCGAGAAACAGAGGGTCTGAAACAGAGGGGCTGAAACAGAGGGCGAGAAACAGAGGGTCTGAAACAGGGAGTCTGAAACAGAGGGGCAGAAACAGAGGGTGAGAAACAGAGGGGCAGAAGCAGAGGGTGAGAAACAGAGGGGCTGAAACAAGGGTGAGAAACAGAGGGGCAGAAGCAGAGGGTGAGAAACAGAGGGGCTGAAACAGAGGGTGAGAAACAGAGGGGCTGAAACAGATGGGCTGAATCAGAGGGCGAGAAACAGCGGGGCTGAAACAGAGGGGCTGAAACAGAGCACGAGAAAAAGATGGCGAGCAACAGAGGGCGAGAAACAGAGGGCGAGAAACAGATTGGCTGAAACAGAGGGCGAGAAACAGAGGGGCTGAAACAGAGGGGCTGAAACAGAGGGGCTGAAACAGAGGGCGAGAAACAGGGGGTACTGAAACAGAGGGCGAGAAACAGAGGGGCTGAAACAGAGGGGCTGAAACAGAGGGCGAGAAACAGAGGGGCTGAAACAGAGGGTGAGACACAGCGGGGCTGAAACAGAGGGGCTGAAACAGAGGGCGAGAAACAGAGGGGCTGAAACAGAGGGGCTGAAACAGAGGGCGAGAAACAGAGGGGCTGAGACAGAGGAGCTGAAACAGAGGGCGAGAAACAGAGGGGCTGAAACAGAGGGGCTGAAACAGAGGGTGAGAAACAGAGAGCGAGAAAGAGAGGGGCTGACACAGAGGGCGAGAAACAGAGGGGCTGAAACAGAGGGTCAGAAACAGAGAGCGAGAAAGAGAGGGGCTGACACAGAGGGCGAGAAACAGAGGGGCTGAAACAGAGGGTCTGAAACAGAGAGTCTGAAACAGAGGGTCTGAAGCAGAGGGCGAGAAACAGAGGGTCTGAAACAGAGGGCGAGAAACAGAGGGCGAGAAACAGAGGGTTTGAAACAGAGGGGCTGAAACAGAGGGCGAGAAACAGAGGGTCTGAAACAGGGAGTCTGAAACAGAGGGGCAGAAACAGAGGGTCAGAAACAGAGGGTGAGAAACAGAGGGGCTGAAACAGAGGGTGAGAAACAGAGGGGCTGAAACAGAGGGTGAGAAACAGAGGGGCTGAAACAGAGGGTGAGAAACAGAGGGGCTGAAACAGATGGGCTGAATCAGAGGGCGAGAAACAGCGGGGCTGAAACAGAGGGGCTGAAACAGAGCACGAGAAAAAGATGGCGAGCAACAGAGGGCGAGAAACAGAGGGCGAGAAACAGATTGGCTGAAACAGAGGGCGAGAAACAGAGGGGCTGAAACAGAGGGGCTGAAACAGAGGGTGAGAAACAGAGGGTCTGTAACAGGGGGCGAGAAATGGAGGGGCTGAAACAGAGGGCGAGAAACAGAGGGGCTGAAACAGAGGGCGAGAAACAGCGGGGCTGAAACAGAGGGGCTGAAACAGAGGGCGAGAAACAGAGGGGCTGAAACAGAGGGCGAGAAACAGCGGGGCTGAAACAGAGGGGCTGAAACAGAGGGCGAGACACAGCGGGGCTGAAACAGAGGGGCTGAATTAGAGGGCGAGAAACAGAGGGTCTGAAACAGAGGGCGAGAAACAGAGGTCGAGAAACAGAGGGGCTGAAACAGAGGCGCTGAATCAGAGGGCGAGAAACAGAGGGGCTGAAACAGAGGGGCTGAAACAGTTTGGCTGAAACATTTTGTGAGAAACAGAGGGCGAGAAACAGAGAGCGAGAAACAGAGTGGCTGAAACATAGGGGCTGAAACAGAGTGCAAGAAACAGAGGGCGAGAAACAGAGGGGATGAAACAGAGGGGCTGAATCAGAGGGGCTGAAACATAGGGCGAGAACCAGAGGGCGAGAAACAGACGAGCTGAAACAGAGGGGCTGAATTAGAGGGCGAGAAACAGAGGGGCAAAAACAGGGGGTGAGAAACAGGGGCTGAATCAGAGGGGCTGAAACATAGGGCGAGAACCAGAGGGCGAGAAACAGAAGAGCTGAACCAGAGAGGCTGAATCAGAGTGCGAGAAACAGAGGGGCTGGAACAGGGGGCGAGAAACAGAGGGTCTGAAACAGAGGGTCTGAAACAGAGGGCGAGAAACAGAGGGGCTGAAACAGAGGGCGAGAAACAGAGGGGCTGAAACAGTGGGTGAGAAACAAAGCGTGAGAAACAGAGGCGAGAATCAGAGGGTGAGAAACAGAGTGGCTGAAATAGTGGGGCAGAATCAGAGGGGCTGAAACATAGGTCAAGAAACAGCAGGGCTGAAACAGAGGGGCTGAAACAGCACACGAGAAAAAGATGGCGAGCAACAGAGGGCGAGAAACAGAGGGCGAGAAACAGATTGGCTGAAACAGAGCGCGAGAAACAGAGGGGCTGAAACAGAGGGGCAAGAAACGGAGGGGCTGAAACAGAGGGCCAGAAACAGAGGGGCTGAAACAGAGGGTCAGAAACAGAGGGGCTGAAACAGAGAGTGAGAAACAGAGTGCGAGAAACAGAGGGGCAGAAACAGAGGGGCAGAAACAGAGGGTGAGAAACAGAGGGGCTGAAACAGATGGGCTGAATCAGAGGGCGAGAAACAGCGGGGCTGAAACAGAGGGGCTGAAACAGAGCACGAGAAAAAGATGGCGAGCAACAGAGGGCGAGAAACAGAGGGCGAGAAACAGATTGGCTGAAACAGAGGGCGAGAAACAGAGGGGCTGAAACAGAGGGGCTGAAACAGAGGGGCTGAAACAGAGGGCGAGAAACAGGGGGTACTGAAACAGAGGGCGAGAAACAGAGGGGCTGAAACAGAGGGTGAGACACAGCGGGGCTGAAACAGAGGGGCTGAAACAGAGGGCGAGAAACAGAGGGGCTGAAACAGAGGGGCTGAAACAGAGGGCGAGAAACAGAGGGGCTGAAACAGAGGGTGAGACACAGCGGGGCTGAAACAGAGGGGCTGAAACAGAGGGCGAGAAACAGAGGGGCTGAAACAGAGGGGCTGAAACAGAGGGCGAGAAACAGAGGGGCTGAGACAGAGGAGCTGAAACAGAGGGCGAGAAACAGAGGGGCTGAAACAGAGGGGCTGAAACAGAGGGTGAGAAACAGAGGGGCTGCAACAGGGGGCGAGAAATGGAGGGGCTGAAACAGAGGGCGAGAAACAGAGGGGCTGAAACAGAGGGCGAGAAACAGCGGGGCTGAAACAGAGGGGCTGAAACAGAGGGCGAGAAACAGAGGGGCTGAAACAGAGGGCGAGAAACAGCGGGGCTGAAACAGAGGGGCTGAAACAGAGGGCGAGACACAGCGGGGCTGAAACAGAGGGGCTGAAACAGAGGGCGAGAAACAGAGGGTCTGAAACAGAGGGCGAGAAACAGAGGTCGAGAAACAGAGGGGCTGAAACAGAGGCGCTGAATCAGAGGGCGAGAAACAGAGGGGCTGAAACAGAGGGGCTGAAACAGTTTGGCTGAAACATTTTGTGAGAAACAGAGGGCGAGAAACAGAGAGCGAGAAACAGAGTGGCTGAAACATAGGGGCTGAAACAGAGTGCAAGAAACAGAGGGCGAGAAACAGAGGGGATGAAACAGAGGGGCTGAATCAGAGGGGCTGAATTAGAGGGCGAGAAACAGAGGGGCAAAAACAGGGGGTGAGAAACAGGGGCTGAATCAGAGGGGCTGAAACATAGGGCGAGAACCAGAGGGCGAGAAACAGAAGAGCTG
The DNA here is from genome assembly GCF_047496795.1 of Chiloscyllium punctatum. Classification (NCBI taxonomy): domain Eukaryota; kingdom Metazoa; phylum Chordata; class Chondrichthyes; order Orectolobiformes; family Hemiscylliidae; genus Chiloscyllium; species Chiloscyllium punctatum. The sequence goes on from NW_027309866.1 coordinate 91,959, forward strand.
AACCAGAGAGGCTGAATCAGAGTGCGAGAAACAGAGGGGCTGGAACAGGGGGTGAGAAACAGAGGGTCTGAAACAGAGGGTCTGAAACAGAGGGCGAGAAACAGAGGGGCTGAAACAGAGGGCGAGAAACAGAGGGGCTGAAACAGTGGGTGAGAAACAAAGCGTGAGAAACAGAGGCGAGAATCAGAGGGTGAGAAACAGAGTGGCTGAAATAGTGGGACAGAATCAGAGGGGCTGAAACATAGGGCAAGAAACAGCGGGGCTGAAACAGAGGGCGAGAAACAGAGGGGCTGAAACAGCGGGGCTGAAACAGAGGGCGAGAAACAATGCGTGAGAAACAGAGGCGAGAATCAGGGGATGAGAAACAGAGTGGCTGAAATAGTGGGGCAGAATCAGAGGGGCTGAAACATAGGGCAGGAAACAGCGGGGCTGAAACAGAGGGGCTGAAACAGAGCACGAGAAAAAGATGGCGTGCAACAGAGGGCGAGAAACAGAGGGCGAGAAACAGATTGGCTGAAACAGAGCGCGAGAAACAGAGGGGCTGAACACAGGCGAGAAAGAGAGGGGCTGAAACATAGGGCGAGAAACATAGGGGCGGAAACATAGGGCGAGAAACACAGGGCGAGAAATAAATGGCGAGAAACAGAGGGCGAGAAACAGAAGGCGAGAAACAAGAGGGGCTGAAACAGAGGGTGAGAAACAGAGTGCGAGAAACTTACGGGCTGAAACAGAGGGCGAGAAACAGAGAGGCTGAAATAGAGGGGCTGAAACAGAGGGCGAGAAACAGAGGGGCTGAAACAGTGGGTGAGAAACAGAGGGGCTGAAACAGAGGGGCTGAAACATAGGGTGAGAAAGAGCGGGGCTGAAACAGAGGGTGAGAAACAGAGGGGCTGAAACATAGGGTGAGAAAGAGCGGGGCTGAAACAGAGGACGAGAAACAGAGGGGCTGAAACAGAGGCGCTGAAACAGTGGGTGAGAAACAGAGGGGCTGAATCAGAGGGCGAGAACCAGAGGGGCTGAAAGAGGGGGCGAGAAATGGAGGGGCTGAAACAGAGGGCGAGAAACAGAGAGGCTGAAACAGAGAGGCTGAAAAAGAGTGGCTGAAACTGAGGGCGAAAAACAGAGGGCGAGAAACAGAGGGGCTGACACAGGCGGCCAGAAATGGAGGGGCTGAAACAGAGGGCTAGAAACAGAGGGGCTGAAACAGAGGGTCAGAAACAGAGAGCGAGAAAGAGAGGGGCTGACACAGAGGGCGAGAAACAGAGGGGCTGAAACAGAGGGTCTGAAACAGAGAGTCTGAAACAGAGGGTCTGAAGCAGAGGGCGCGAAACAGAGGGTCTGAAACAGAGGGCGAGAAACAGAGGGCGAGAAACAGAGGGTCTGAAACAGAGGGGCTGAAACAGAGGGCGAGAAACAGAGGGTCTGAAACAGGGGGTCTGAAACAGAGGGGCAGAAACAGAGGGGCAGAAACAGAGGGTGAGAAACAGAGGGGCAGAAGCAGAGGGTGAGAAACAGAGGGGCTGAAACAGAGGGTGAGAAACAGAGGGGCAGAAGCAGAGGGTGAGAAACAGAGGGGCTGAAACAGAGGGTGAGAAACAGAGGGGCTGAAACAGATGGGCTGAATCAGAGGGCGAGAAACAGCGGGGCTGAAACAGAGGGGCTGAAACAGAGCACGAGAAAAAGATGGCGAGCAACAGAGGGCGAGAAACAGAGGGCGAGAAACAGATTGGCTGAAACAGAGGGCGAGAAACAGAGGGGCTGAAACAGAGGGGCTGAAACAGAGGGGCTGAAACAGAGGGCGAGAAACAGGGGGTACTGAAACAGAGGGCGAGAAACAGAGGTCGAGAAACAGAGGGGCTGAAACAGAGGCGCTGAATCAGAGGGCGAGAAACAGAGGGGCTGAAACAGAGGGGCTGAAACAGTTTGGCTGAAACATTTTGTGAGAAACAGAGGGCGAGAAACAGAGAGCGAGAAACAGAGTGGCTGAAACATAGGGGCTGAAACAGAGTGCAAGAAACAGAGGGCGAGAAACAGAGGGGATGAAACAGAGGGGCTGAATCAGAGGGGCTGAAACATAGGGCGAGAACCAGAGGGCGAGAAACAGACGAGCTGAAACAGAGGGGCTGAATTAGAGGGCGAGAAACAGAGGGGCAAAAACAGGGGGTGAGAAACAGGGGCTGAATCAGAGGGGCTGAAACATAGGGCGAGAACCAGAGGGCGAGAAACAGAAGAGCTGAACCAGAGAGGCTGAATCAGAGTGCGAGAAACAGAGGGGCTGGAACAGGGGGTGAGAAACAGAGGGTCTGAAACAGAGGGTCTGAAACAGAGGGCGAGAAACAGAGGGGCTGAAACAGAGGGCGAGAAACAGATGGGCTGAAACAGTGGGTGAGAAACAAAGCGTGAGAAACAGAGGCGAGAATCAGAGGGTGAGAAACAGAGTGGCTGAAATAGTGGGGCAGAATCAGAGGGGCTGAAACATAGGTCAAGAAACAGCAGGGCTGAAACAGAGGGGCTGAAACAGCGCACGAGAAAAAGATGGCGAGCAACAGAGGGCGAGAAACAGAGGGCGAGAAACTGATTGGCTGAAACAGAGCGCGAGAAACAGAGGGGCTGAAACAGAGGGGCAAGAAACGGAGGGGCTGAAACAGAGGGCCAGAAACAGAGGGGCTGAAACAGAGGGTCAGAAACAGAGGGGCTGAAACAGAGAGTGAGAAACAGAGTGCGAGAAACAGAGGGGCAGAAACAGAGGGGCAGAAACAGAGGGTGAGAAACAGAGGGGCAGAAGCAGAGGGTGAGAAACAGAGGGGCTGAAACAGAGGGTGAGAAACAGAGGGGCAGAAGCAGAGGGTGAGAAACAGAGGGGCTGAAACAGAGGGTGAGAAACAGAGGGGCTGAAACAGATGGGCTGAATCAGAGGGCGAGAAACAGCGGGGCTGAAACAGAGGGGCTGAAACAGAGCATGAGAAAAAGATGGCGAGCAACAGAGGGCGAGAAACAGAGGGCGAGAAACAGATTGGCTGAAACAGAGGGCGAGAAACAGAGGGGCTGAAACAGAGGGGCTGAAACAGAGGGGCTGAAACAGAGGGCGAGAAACAGGGGGTACTGAAACAGAGGGCGAGAAACAGAGGGGCTGAAACAGAGGGGCTGAAACAGAGGGCGAGAAACAGAGGGGCTGAAACAGAGGGTGAGACACAGCGGGGCTGAAACAGAGGGGCTGAAACAGAGGGCGAGAAACAGAGGGGCTGAAACAGAGGGGCTGAAACAGAGGGCGAGAAACAGAGGGGCTGAGACAGAGGAGCTGAAACAGAGGGCGAGAAACAGAGGGGCTGAAACAGAGGGGCTGAAACAGAGGGTGAGAAACAGAGGGGCTGCAACAGGGGGCGAGAAATGGAGGGGCTGAAACAGAGGGCGAGAAACAGAGGGGCTGAAACAGAGGGCGAGAAACAGCGGGGCTGAAACAGAGGGGCTGAAACAGAGGGCGAGAAACAGAGGGGCTGAAACAGAGGGCGAGAAACAGCGGGGCTGAAACAGAGGGGCTGAAACAGAGGGCGAGACACAGCGGGGCTGAAACAGAGGGGCTGAAACAGAGGGCGAGAAACAGAGGGTCTGAAACAGAGGGCGAGAAACAGAGGTCGAGAAACAGAGGGGCTGAAACAGAGGCGCTGAATCAGAGGGCGAGAAACAGAGGGGCTGAAACAGAGGGGCTGAAACAGTTTGGCTGAAACATTTTGTGAGAAACAGAGGGCGAGAAACAGAGAGCGAGAAACAGAGTGGCTGAAACATAGGGGCTGAAACAGAGTGCAAGAAACAGAGGGCGAGAAACAGAGGGGATGAAACAGAGGGGCTGAATCAGAGGGGCTGAATTAGAGGGCGAGAAACAGAGGGGCAAAAACAGGGGGTGAGAAACAGGGGCTGAATCAGAGGGGCTGAAACATAGGGCGAGAACCAGAGGGCGAGAAACAGAAGAGCTGAACCAGAGGGGCTGAATCAGAGTGCGAGAAACAGAGGGGCTGGAACAGGGGGCGAGAAACAGAGGGTCTGAAACAGAGGGTCTGAAACAGAGGGCGAGAAACAGAGGGGCTGAAACAGAGGGCGAGAAACAGAGGGGCTGAAACAGTGGGTGAGAAACAAAGCGTGAGAAACAGAGGCGAAAATCAGAGGGTGAGAAACAGAGTGGCTGAAATAGTGGGACAGAATCAGAGGGGCTGAAACATAGGGCAAGAAACAGCGGGGCTGAAACAGAGGGCGAGAAACAGAGGGGCTGAAACAGCGGGGCTGAAACAGAGGGCGAGAAACAAAGCGTGAGAAACAGAGGCGAGAATCAGAGGGTGAGAAACAGAGTGGCTGAAATAGTGGTGCAGAATCAGAGGGGCTGAAACATAGGGCAAGAAACAGCGGGGCTGAAACAGAGGGGCTGAAACAGAGCACGAGAAAAAGATGGCGTGCAACAGAGGGCGAGAAACAGAGGGCGAGAAACAGATTGGCTGAAACAGAGCGCGAGAAACAGAGGGGCTGAACACAGGCGAGAAAGAGAGGGGCTGAAACATAGGGCGAGAAACATAGGGGCGGAAACATAGGGCGAGAAACACAGGGCGAGAAATAAATGGCGAGAAACAGAGGGCGAGAAACAGAAGGCGAGAAACAAGAGGGGCTGAAACAGAGGGTGAGAAACAGAGTGCGAGAAACATACGGGCTGAAACAGAGGGCGAGAAACAGAGAGGCTGAAATAGAGGGGCTGAAACAGAGGGCGAGAAACAGAGGGGCTGAAACAGTGGGTGAGAAACAGAGGGGCTGAAACAGAGGGGCTGAAACATAATGTGAGAAAGAGCGGGGCTGAAACAGAGGGTGAGAAACAGAGGGGCTGAAACATAGGGTGAGAAAGAGCGGGGCTGAAACAGAGGACGAGAAACAGAGGGGCTGAAACAGAGGCGCTGAAACAGAGGGTGAGAAACAGAGGGGCTGAATCAGAGGGCGAGAACCAGAGGGGCGGAAAGAGGGGGCGAGAAATGGAGGGGCTGAAACAGAGGGCGAGAAACAGAGAGGCTGAAACAGAGAGGCTGAAACAGAGTGGCTGAAACTGAGGGCGAAAAACAGAGGGCGAGAAACAGAGGGGCTGACGCAGGCGGCCAGAAATGGAGGGGCTGAAACAGAGGGCTAGAAACAGAGGGGCTGAAACAGAGGGTCAGAAACAGAGAGCGAGAAACAGAGGGGCTGACACAGAGGGCGAGAAACAGAGGGGCTGAAACAGAGGGTCTGAAACAGAGAGTCTGAAACAGAGGGTCTGAAGCAGAAGGCGAGAAACAGAGGGTCTGAAACAGAGGGCGAGAAACAGAGGGCGAGAAACAGAGGGTCTGAAACAGAGGGCGAGAAACAGAGGGTCTGAAACAGGGGGTCTGAAACAGAGGGTCTGAAGCAGAGGGCGAGAAACAGAGGGTCTGAAACAGAGGGTCTGAAACAGAGGGTCTGAAACAGAGGGTCTGAAACAGAGGGCGAGAAACAGAGGGTCTGAAAAAGAGGGCTAGGAACAGAGGGTCTGAAACAGACGGTCTGAAGCAGCGGGCGAGAAACAGAGGGTCTGAAATAGTGGGTCTGAAACAGAGGGTCTGAAACAGAGGGCGAGAAACAGAGGGCGTGAAACAGAGGGTCTGAAACAGAGGGGCTGAAACAGAGGGCGAGAAACAGAGGGCGAGAAACAGAGGGTCTGAAACAGAGGGGCTGAAACAGAGGGCGAGAAACAGAGGGTCTGAAACAGGGGGTCTGAAACAGAGGGTCTGAAACAGAGGGTCTGAAACAGAGGGTCTGAAACAGAGGGCGAGAAACAGAGGGTCTGAAACAGAGGGCTAGGAACAGAGGGTCTGAAACAGAGGGTCTGAAACAGAGGGTCTGAAACAGAGCGTCTGAAACAGAGGGCGAGAAACAGAGGGTCTGAAACAGAGGGCTAGGAACAGAGGGTCTGAAACAGAGGGTCTGAAGCAGCGGGCGAGAAACAGAGGGTCTGAAACAGAGGGCGAGAAACAGAGGGTCTGAAACAGAGGGTCTGAAACAGAGGGTCTGAAACAGAGGGTCTGAAACAGAGGGCGAGAAACAGAGGGTCTGAAACAGAGGGCTAGGAACAGAGGGTCTGAAACAGAGGGTCTGAAGCAGCGGGCGAGAAACAGAGGGTCTGAAACAGAGGGCGAGAAACAGAGGGTCTGAAAAAGAGGGCTAGGAACAGAGGGTCTGAAACAGACGGTCTGAAGCAGCGGGCGAGAAACAGAGGGTCTGAAATAGTGGGTCTGAAACAGAGGGTCTGAAACAGAGGGCGAGAAACAGAGGGCGTGAAACAGAGGGTCTGAAACAGAGGGGCTGAAACAGAGGGCGAGAAACAGAGGGCGAGAAACAGAGGGTCTGAAACAGAGGGGCTGAAACAGAGGGCGAGAAACAGAGGGTTGGAAACAGGGGGTCTGAAACAGAGGGTCTGAAGCCGAGGGCGAGAAACAGAGGGTCTGAAACAGAGGGTATGAAACAGTGGGTCTGAAACAGAGGGGCTGAAACAGAGGGTGAGAAACAGAGGGTCTGAAACAGAGGGTCTGAAACAGAGGGTCTGAAACAGAGGTCGAGAAACAGAGGGTCTGAAGCAGAGGGCTAGGAACAGAGGATCTGAAACAGAGGGGCTGAAACAGAGGGCGCGAAACAGAGGGTCTGAAACAGAGGGTCTGACACAGAGGGTCTGACACAGAGGATCTGAAACAGAGGGTCTGAAACAGAGGCTCTGACGCAGAGGGCGAGAAACAGAGGGTCTGAAACAGAGGGTCTGAAATAAAGGGTCTGAAACAGAGGGCGAGAAACACAGAGTCTGAAACAGAGGGGCTGAAACAGAGGGCGAAAAACAGAGGGTCTGAAACAGTGGTCGAGAAACCGAGGGCGCGAAACAGAGGGTCTGAAACAGAGGGTCTGAAACAGAGGGGCTGAAACAGGGGGCGAGAAACAGAGGGTCTGAAACAGAGGGTCTGAAACAGAGGGCTCGAAACAGAGGGCACGAAACAAAGGGCGAGAACCAGAGTGTCTGAAACAGAGGGCACGAAACAGAGGGCGAGAAACAGAGGGCGAGAAACAGAGGGCGAGGAACAGAGGGTCTGAAACAGAGGGGCTGAAACAGAGGGCGCGAAACAGAGGGTCTGAAACAGAGGGTCTGACACAGAGGGTCTGAAACAGAGTGTCTGAAACAGAGGGTCTGAAGCAGAGGGTGAGAAACAGAGGGTCTGAAACAGAGGGTCTGAAACAGAGGGTCTGAAACAGAGGGCAAGAAACAGAGGGTCTGAAACAGAGGGGCTGAAACAGACGGCGAGAAACAGAGGGTCTGAAACAGAGGGTCTGAAACAGAGGGCTCGAAACAGAGGGCACGAAACAAAGGGCGAGAACCAGAGTGTCTGAAACAGAGGGCACGAAACAGAGGGCGAGAAACAGAGGGCGAGAAACAGAGGGCGAGGAACAGAGGGTCTGAAACAGAGGGGCTGAAACAGAGGGCGCGAAACAGAGGGTCTGAAACAGAGGGTCTGACACAGAGGGTCTGAAACAGAGTGTCTGAAACAGAGGGTCTGAAGCAGAGGGTGAGAAACAGAGGGTCTGAAACAGAGGGTCTGAAACAGAGGGTCTGAAACAGAGGGCAAGAAACAGAGGGTCTGAAACAGAGGGGCTGAAACAGACGGCGAGAAACAGAGGGTCTGAAACAGAGGGCGAGAAACGGTGGGCGAGAAACAGAGGGTCTGAAACAGAGGGGCTGAAACAGAGGGCGAGAAACAGAGGGTGAGAAACAGAGGGTCTGAAACAGAGGGCGAGAAACAGAGGGCGAGAAACAGAGGGTCTGAAACAGAGGGTCTGAAACAGAGGGTCTGAAGCAGAGGGCGAGAAACAGAGGGTCTGAAACAGAGGGTCTGAAAGAGAGGGTCTGAAACAGAGGGTCTGAAACAGAGGGCAAGAAACAGAGGGTCTGAAACAGAGGGGCTGAAACAGACGGCGAGAAACAGAGGGTCTGAAACAGAGGGCGAGAAACGGTGGGCGAGAAACAGAGGGTCTGAAACAGAGGGGCTGAAACAGAGGGCGAGAAACAGAGGGTGAGAAACAGAGGGTCTGAAACAGAGGGCGAGAAACAGAGGGCGAGAAACAGAGGGTCTGAAACAGAGGGTCTGAAACAGAGGGTCTGAAGCAGAGGGCGAGAAACAGAGGGTCTGAAACAGAGGGTCTGAAACAGAGGGTCTGAAACAGAGGGTCTGAATCAGAGGGCGAGAAACAGAGGGCGAGAAACAGAGGGTCTGAAACAGAGGGTCTGAAACAGAGGGCGAGAAACAGAGAGCGAGAAACAGAGGGCGAGAAACAGAGGGCGAACAACAGAGGGTCTGAAACAGAGGGGCTGAAACAGAGGGCGAGAAAGAGAGGGTCTGAAACAGAGGGCGAGAAACAGAGGATCTGAAACAGAGTGTCTGAAACAGAGGGGCTGAAACAGAGGGCAAGAAACAGAGGGCGAGAAACAGAGGGCGAGAAACAGAGGGCAAGAAACAGAGGGTCTGAAACAGAGGGTCTGAAAGAGAGGGACTGAAACAGAGAGCGAGAAACAGAGTGCGAGGAACAGAGGGCGAGGAACAGAGGGTCTGAAACACAGGGGCTGAAACAGAGGGCGCGAAACAGAGGGACTGAAACAGAGGGTCTGACACAGAGGGTCTGAAACAGAGGGTCGGAAACAGAGGGTGTGAAGCAGAGGGCGAGAAACAGAGGGTCAGAAACAGAGGGTCTGAAACAGAGGGTCTGAAACAAAGGGCGAGAAACAGAGGGCGAGAAACAGAGGGTCAGAAACAGAGGGTCTGAAACAGAGGGGCTGAAACAGAGGGCGAGAAACAGAGGGTGAGAAACAGAGGGTCTGAAACAGAGGGCGAGAAACAGAGGGCGAGAAACAGAGGGCGAGAAACAGAGGGTCTGAAACAGAGGGTCTGAAAGAGAGGGGCTGAAACAGAGAGCGAGAAACAGAGTGCGAGGAACAGAGGGCGAGGAACAGAGGGTCTGAAACAGAGGGTCTGAAACAGAGGGTCTGAAACAGAGGGTCTGAAACAGAGGGCAAGAAACAGAGGGTCTGAAACAGAGGGTCTGAAACAGAGGGCGAGAAACAGAGGGCGAGAAACACAGAGTCTGAAACAGAGGGGCTGAAAAAGAGGGCGAAAAACAGATGGTCTGAAACAGAGGGCAAGAAACAGAGGGCGAGAAACAGAGGTGTTAAAACAGAGGGTCTGAAACAGAGGGACTGAAACAGAGTGCGAGAAACAGATGGCGAGAAACAGAGGGCGAGAAACAGAGGGCGAGAAACAGAGGGCGCGAAACAGAGGGTCTGAAACAGAGGGTCTGAAACAGAGGGTCTGAAACAGATGGCGAGAAACAGAGGGCCTGAAACAGAGGGTCTGAAACAGAGGGTCTGAAACAGAGGGTCTGAAACAGAGGGTCTGAAACAGAGGGCGAGAAACAGAGGGTCTGAAAGAGAGGGTCTTAAACAGAGGGTCTGAAACTGAGGGTCTGAAACAGAGGGCGAGAAACAGAGGGCGAGGAACAGAGGATCTGAAACAGAGGGTCTGAAACAGAGTTTGAGAAACAGAGGGAGAGGGACAGAGGGTCTGACACAGAGGGTCTGAAACAGAGGGTCTGAAGCAGAGGGCGAGAAACAGAGGGTCTGAAACAGAGGGTCTGAAACAGAGAGTCTGAAACAGAGGGTCTGAAACAGAGGGCGAGAAACAGAGGGTCTGAAACAGAGGGTCTGAAACAGAGGGGCTGAAACAGAGGGCGAGAAACAGAGGGTCTGAAACAGAGGGGCTGAAACAGGGGGCGAGAAACAGAGGGTCTGAAACAGAGGGTCTCAAACAGAGTGTCTGAAACAGAGGGCGAGAAACAGAGGGTCTGAAACAGAGGGGCTGAAACAGAGGGGCTGAAACAGAGGGTGAGAAACAAAGGGGGAGAAACAGAGGGTCTGAAACAGAGGGGCTGAAACAGAGTGCGAGAAACAGAGGGTCTGAAACAGAGGGGCTGAAACAGAGGACGAGAAACAGAGGGTCTGAAACAGAGGGTCTGAAACAGAGGGTCTGAAACAGAGGGCGAGAAACAGAGGGTCTGAAACAGAGGGCTAGGAACAGAGGGTCTGAAACAGAGGGGCTGAAACAGAGGGCGCGAAACAGAGGGTCTGAAACAGAGGGTCTGACACAGAGTGTCTGACACAGAGGGTCTGAAACAGAGGGTCTGAAACAGAGGCTCTGACGCAGAGGGCGAGAAACAGAGGGTCTGAAGCAGAGGGTCTGAAATAGAGGGTCTGAAACAGAGGGCGAGAAACAGAGGGTCTGAAACAGAGGGTCTGAAACAGAGGGCGAGAAACAGAGTGCGAGAAACACAGAGTCTGAAACAGAGGGGCTGAAAAAGAGGGTGAAAAACAGAGGGTCTGAAACAGAGGGCGAGAAACAGAGGGCGAGAAACAGAGGGGCTGAAACAGAGGGTCTGAAACAGAGGGGCTGAAACAGAGTGCGAGAAACAGAGGGCGAGAAACAGACGGCGAGAAACAGAGGGCGAGAAACAGAGGGCGAGAAACAGAGAGCGCGAAACAGAGGGACTGAAACAGAGGGTCTGAAACAGAGGGTCTGAAACAGATGGCGAGAAACAGAGGGCCTGAAACAGAGGGTCTGAAACAGAGGGTCTGAAACAGAGGGTCTGAAACAGAGGGTCTTAAACAGAGGGTCTGAAACAGAGGGTCTGAAACAGAGGGCGAGAAACAGAGGGCGAGGAACAGAGGGTCTGAAACAGAGGGTCTGAAACAGAGGGTGAGAAACAGAGGGCGAGGAACAGAGGGCGAGAAACAGAGGGTCTGACACAGAGGGTCTGAAACAGAGGGTCTGAAGCAGAGGGCGAGAAACAGAGGCTCTGAAACAGAGTGTCTGAAACAGAGAGTCTGAAACAGAGGGTCTGAAGCAGAGGGCGAGAAACAGAGGGTCTGAAACAGAGGGCGAGAAACAGAGGGCGAGAAACAGAGGGTCTGAAACAGAGGAGCTGAAACAGAGGGCGAGAAACAGAGGGTCTGAAACAGAGGGTCTGAAGCAGAGGGCGAGAAACAGAGGGTCTGAAACAGAGGGTCTGAAACAGAGGGTCTGAAACAGAGGGGCTGAAACAGAGGGCGAGAAACAGAGGGTCTGAAACAGAGGGTCTGAAACAGAGGGTCTGAAACAGAGGGCGAGAAACAGAAGGCGAGCAACAGAGGGCGAGAAACAGAGGGCGAGAAACAGAGGGCGAGAAACAGAGGGTCTGAAACAGAGGGGCTGATACAGAGGGTGAGAAACAGAGGGTCTGACACAGAGGGTCTGAAACAGAGGGGCTGAAACAGAGGGCGAGAATCAGAGGGCGAGAAACAGAGGGTCTGAAACAGAGGGCGAGAAACAGAGGGCGAGAAACAGAGGGCGAGAAACAGAGTGTCTGAAACAGAGGGTCTGAAAGTGAGGGGCTGAAACAGAGGGCGAGAAACAGAGGGAGAGGAACAGAGGGCGAGGAACAGAGGGACTGAAACAGAGGGGCTGAAACAGAGGCCGCGAAACAGAGGGTCTGAAACAGACGGTCTGACACAGAGGGTCTGAAACAGAGGGCCTGAAACAGTGGGTCTGAAGCAGCGGGCGAGAAACAGAGGGTCTGGAATAGTGGGTCTGAAACAGAGGGTCTGAAACAGAGGGCGAGAAACAGAGGGTCTGAAACAGAGGGGCTGAAACAGAGGGCGAGAAACAGAGGGCGAGGAACAGAGGGTCTGAGACAGAGGGGCTGAAACAGAGGGCGAGAAACAGAGGGTCTGAAACAGAGGGCGAGAAACAGAGGGTCTGAAACAGAGGGCGCGAAACAGAGGGCGAGAAACAGAGGGTCTGAAACAGGGGGTCTGAAACAGAGGGTCTGAAGCAGAGGGCGAGAAACAGAGGGTCTGAAACAGAGGGTATGAAACAGTGGGTCTGAAACAGAGGGGCTGAAACAGAGGGCGAGAAACAGAGGGTCTGAAACAGAGGGTCTGAAACAGAGGGCGAGAAACAGAGGGTCTGAAGCAGAGGGCTAGGAACAGAGGGTCTGAAACAGAGGGGCTGAAACAGAGGGCGCGAAACAGAGGGTCTGAAACAGAGGGTCTGACACAGAGGGTCTGACACAGAGGATCTGAAACAGAGGGTCTGAAACAGAGGCTCTGACGCAGAGGGCGAGAAACAGAGGGTCTGAAACAGAGGGTCTGAAATAGAGGGTCTAAAACAGAGGGCGAGAAACACAGAGTCTGAAACAGAGGGGCTGAAACAGAGGGCGAAAAACAGAGGGTCTGAAACAGAGGTCGAGAAACCGAGGGCGCGAAACAGAGGGTCTGAAACAGAGGGTCTGAAACAGAGGGGCTGAAACAGAGGGCGAGAAACAGAGGGTCTGAAACAGAGGGTCTGAAACAGAGGGCGCGAAACAGAGGGCGCGAAACAAAGGGCGAGAAACAGAGGGTCTGAAACAGAGGGCACGAAACAGAGGGCGAGAAACAGAGGGCGAGAAACAGAGGGCGAGGAACAGAGGGTCTGAAACAGAGGGGCTGAAACAGAGGGCGCGAAACAGAGGGTCTGATACAGAGGGTCTGACACAGAGGGTCTGAAACAGAGTGTCTGAAACAGAGGGTCTGAAGCAGAGGGTGAGAAACAGAGGGTCTGAAACAGAGGGTCTGAAACAGAGGGTCTGAAACAGAGGGCGAGAAACAGAGGGTCTGAAACAGAGGGTCTGAAACAGAGGGCGAGAAACAGAGGGCGAGAAACAGAGGCTCTGAAACAGAGGGGCTGAAACAGAGGGCGAGAAACAGAGGGTCTGAAACAGAGGGCGAGAAACGGAGGGTGAGAAACAGAGGGTCTGAAACAGAGGGGCTGGAACAGAGGGCGAGAAACAGAGGGTGAGAAACAGAGGGTCTGAAACAGAGGGCGAGAAACAGAGGGCGAGAAACAGAGGTTCTGAAACAGATGGTCTGAAACAGAGGGTCTGAGGCAGAGGGCGAGAAACAGAGGGTCTGAAACTGAGGGTCTGAAACAGAGGGTCTGAAACAGAGGGTCTGAATCAGAGGGCGAGAAACAGAGGGCGAGAAACAGAGGGTCTGAAACAGAGGGTCTGAAACAGAGGGCGAGAAACAGAGAGCGAGAAACAGAGGGCGAGAAACAGAGGGCGAGAAACAGAGGGTCTGAAACAGAGGGCGAGAAACAGAGGGCGAGAAACAGAGGGCAAGAAACAGAGGGTCTGAAACAGAGGGTCTGAAAGAGAGGGACTGAAACAGAGAGCGAGAAACAGAGTGCGAGGAACAGAGGGCGAGGAACAGAGGGTCTGAAACACAGGGGCTGAAACAGAGGGCGCGAAACAGAGGGACTGAAACAGAGGGTCTGACACAGAGGGTCTGAAACAGAGGGTCGGAAACAGAGGGTGTGAAGCAGAGGGCGAGAAACAGAGGGTCAGAAACAGAGGGTCTGAAACAGAGGGGCTGAAACAGAGGGCGAGAAACAGAGGGCGAGAAACAGAGGGTCTGAAACAGAGGGCGAGAAACAGAGGGCGAGAAACAGAGGGCGAGAAACAGAGGGTCTGAAACAGAGGGTCTGAAAGAGAGGGGCTGAAACAGAGAGCGAGAAACAGAGTGCGAGGAACAGAGGGCGAGGAACAGAGGGTCTGAAACAGAGGGTCTGAAACAGAGGGTCTGAAACAGAGGGTCTGAAACAGAGGGCAAGAAACAGAGGGTCTGAAACAGAGGGTCTGAAACAGAGGGCGAGAAACAGAGGGCGAGAAACACAGAGTCTGAAACAGAGGGGCTGAAAAAGAGGGCGAAAAACAGATGGTCTGAAACAGAGGGCGAGAAACAGAGGGCGAGAAACAGAGGGGCTGAAACAGAGGGTCTGAAACAGAGGGGCTGAAACAGAGTGCGAGAAACAGATGGCGAGAAACAGAGGGCGAGAAACAGAGGGCGAGAAACAGAGGGCGCGAAACAGAGGGTCTGAAACAGAGGGTCTGAAACAGATGGCGAGAAACAGAGGGCCTGAAACAGAGGGTCTGAAACAGAGGGTCTGAAACAGAGGGTCTGAAACAGAGGGTCTGAAACAGAGGGCGAGAAACAGAGGGTCTGAAAGAGAGGGTCTTAAACAGAGGGTCTGAAACTGAGGGTCTGAAACAGAGGGCGAGAAACAGAGGGCGAGGAACAGAGGATCTGAAACAGAGGGTCTGAAACAGAGTTTGAGAAACAGAGGGAGAGGAACAGAGGGTCTGACACAGAGGGTCTGAAACAGAGGGTCTGAAGCAGAGGGCGAGAAACAGAGGGTCTGAAACAGAGGGTCTGAAACAGAGAGTCTGAAACAGAGGGTCTGAAACAGAGGGCGAGAAACAGAGGGTCTGAAACAGAGTGTCTGAAACAGAGGGGCTGAAACAGAGGGCGAGAAACAGAGGGTCTGAAACAGAGGGGCTGAAACAGGGGGCGAGAAACAGAGGGTCTGAAACAGAGGGTCTCAAACAGAGGGTCTGAAACAGAGGGAGAGAAACAGAGGGTCTGAAACAGAGGGGCTGAAACAGAGGGGCTGAAACAGAGGGTGAGAAACAAAGGGGGAGAAACAGAGGGTCTGAAACAGAGGGGCTGAAACAGAGTGCGAGAAACAGAGGGTCTGAAACAGAGGGTCTGAAACAGAGGGGCTGAAACAGAGGGCGAGAAACAGAGGGTCTGAAACAGAGGGTCTGAAACAGAGGGTCTGAAACAGAGGGCGAGAAACAGAGGGCTAGGAACAGAGGGTCTGTAACAGAGGGGCTGAAACAGAGGGCGCGAAACAGAGGGTCTGAAACAGAGGGTCTGACACAGAGTGTCTGACACAGAGGGTCAGAAACAGAGGGTCTGAAACAGAGGCTCTGACGCAGAGGGCGAGAAACAGAGGGTCTGAAGCAGAGGGTCTGAAATAGAGGGTCTGAAACAGAGGGCGAGAAACAGAGGGTCTGAAACAGAGGGTCTGAAACAGAGGGCGAGAAACAGAGGGCGAGAAACACAGAGTCTGAAACAGAGGGGCTGAAAAAGAGGGTGAAAAACAGAGGGTCTGAAACAGAGGGCGAGAAACAGAGGGCGAGAAACAGAGGGGCTGAAACAGAGGGTCTGAAACAGAGGGGCTGAAACAGAGTGCGAGAAACAGAGGGCGAGAAACAGACGGCGAGAAACAGAGGGCGAGAAACAGAGGGCGCGAAACAGAGGGTCTGAAACAGAGGGTCTGAAACAGAGGGTCTGAAACAGATGGCGAGAAACAGAGGGCCTGAAACAGAGGGTCTGAAACAGAGGGTCTGAAACAGAGGGTCTGAAACAGAGGGCGAGAAACAGAGGGTCTGAAACAGAGGGTCTGAAACAGAGGGCGAGAAACAGAGGGCGAGAAACAGAGGCTCTGAAACAGAGGGGCTGAAACAGAGGGCGAGAAACAGAGGGTCTGAAACAGAGGGCGAGAAACGGAGGGTGAGAAACAGAGGGTCTGAAACAGAGGGGCTGGAACAGAGGGCGAGAAACAGAGGGTGAGAAACAGAGGGTCTGAAACAGAGGGCGAGAAACAGAGGGCGAGAAACAGAGGTTCTGAAACAGATGGTCTGAAACAGAGGGTCTGAGGCAGAGGGCGAGAAACAGAGGGTCTGAAACTGAGGGTCTGAAACAGAGGGTCTGAAACAGAGGGTCTGAATCAGAGGGCGAGAAACAGAGGGCGAGAAACAGAGGGTCTGAAACAGAGGGTCTGAAACAGAGGGCGAGAAACAGAGAGCGAGAAACAGAGGGCGAGAAACAGAGGGCGAGAAACAGAGGGTCTGAAACAGAGGGCGAGAAACAGAGGGCGAGAAACAGAGGGCAAGAAACAGAGGGTCTGAAACAGAGGGTCTGAAAGAGAGGGACTGAAACAGAGAGCGAGAAACAGAGTGCGAGGAACAGAGGGCGAGGAACAGAGGGTCTGAAACACAGGGGCTGAAACAGAGGGCGCGAAACAGAGGGACTGAAACAGAGGGTCTGACACAGAGGGTCTGAAACAGAGGGTCGGAAACAGAGGGTGTGAAGCAGAGGGCGAGAAACAGAGGGTCAGAAACAGAGGGTCTGAAACAGAGGGGCTGAAACAGAGGGCGAGAAACAGAGGGCGAGAAACAGAGGGTCTGAAACAGAGGGCGAGAAACAGAGGGCGAGAAACAGAGGGCGAGAAACAGAGGGTCTGAAACAGAGGGTCTGAAAGAGAGGGGCTGAAACAGAGAGCGAGAAACAGAGTGCGAGGAACAGAGGGCGAGGAACAGAGGGTCTGAAACAGAGGGTCTGAAACAGAGGGTCTGAAACAGAGGGTCTGAAACAGAGGGCAAGAAACAGAGGGTCTGAAACAGAGGGTCTGAAACAGAGGGCGAGAAACAGAGGGCGAGAAACACAGAGTCTGAAACAGAGGGGCTGAAAAAGAGGGCGAAAAACAGATGGTCTGAAACAGAGGGCGAGAAACAGAGGGCGAGAAACAGAGGGGCTGAAACAGAGGGTCTGAAACAGAGGGGCTGAAACAGAGTGCGAGAAACAGATGGCGAGAAACAGAGGGCGAGAAACAGAGGGCGAGAAACAGAGGGCGCGAAACAGAGGGTCTGAAACAGAGGGTCTGAAACAGATGGCGAGAAACAGAGGGCCTGAAACAGAGGGTCTGAAACAGAGGGTCTGAAACAGAGGGTCTGAAACAGAGGGTCTGAAACAGAGGGCGAGAAACAGAGGGTCTGAAAGAGAGGGTCTTAAACAGAGGGTCTGAAACTGAGGGTCTGAAACAGAGGGCGAGAAACAGAGGGCGAGGAACAGAGGATCTGAAACAGAGGGTCTGAAACAGAGTTTGAGAAACAGAGGGAGAGGAACAGAGGGTCTGACACAGAGGGTCTGAAACAGAGGGTCTGAAGCAGAGGGCGAGAAACAGAGGGTCTGAAACAGAGGGTCTGAAACAGAGAGTCTGAAACAGAGGGTCTGAAACAGAGGGCGAGAAACAGAGGGTCTGAAACAGAGTGTCTGAAACAGAGGGGCTGAAACAGAGGGTCTGAAACAGAGGGGCTGAAACAGGGGGCGAGAAACAGAGGGTCTGAAACAGAGGGTCTCAAACAGAGGGTCTGAAACAGAGGGCGAGAAACAGAGGGTCTGAAACAGAGGGGCTGAAACAGAGGGGCTGAAACAGAGGGTGAGAAACAAAGGGGGAGAAACAGAGGGTCTGAAACAGAGGGGCTGAAACAGAGTGCGAGAAACAGAGGGTCTGAAACAGAGGGTCTGAAACAGAGGGGCTGAAACAGAGGGCGAGAAACAGAGGGTCTGAAACAGAGGGTCTGAAACAGAGGGTCTGAAACAGAGGGCGAGAAACAGAGGGTCTGAAACAGAGGGCTAGGAACAGAGGGTCTGTAACAGAGGGGCTGAAACAGAGGGCGCGAAACAGAGGGTCTGAAACAGAGGGTCTGACACAGAGTGTCTGACACAGAGGGTCTGAAACAGAGGGTCTGAAACAGAGGCTCTGACGCAGAGGGCGAGAAACAGAGGGTCTGAAGCAGAGGGTCTGAAATAGAGGGTCTGAAACAGAGGGCGAGAAACAGAGGGTCTGAAACAGAGGGTCTGAAACAGAGGGCGAGAAACAGAGGGCGAGAAACACAGAGTCTGAAACAGAGGGGCTGAAAAAGAGGGTGAAAAACAGAGGGTCTGAAACAGAGGGCGAGAAACAGAGGGCGAGAAACAGAGGGGCTGAAACACAGGGTCTGAAACAGAGGGGCTGAAACAGAGTGCGAGAAACAGAGGGCGAGAAACAGACGGCGAGAAACAGAGGGCGAGAAACAGAGGGCGCGAAACAGAGGGTCTGAAACAGAGGGTCTGAAACAGAGGGTCTGAAACAGATGGCGAGAAACAGAGGGCCTGAAACAGAGGGTCTGAAACAGAGGGTCTGAAACAGAGGGTCTGAAACAGAGGGTCTTAAACAGAGGGTCTGAAACAGAGGGTCTGAAACAGAGGGCGGGAAACAGAGGGCGAGGAACAGAGGGTCTGAAACAGAGGGTCTGAAACAGAGGGTGAGAAACAGAGGGCGAGGAACAGAGGCCGAGAAACAGAGGGTCTGACACAGAGGGTCTGAAACAGAGGGTCTGAAGCAGAGGGCGAGAAACAGAGGCTCTGAAACAGAGGGTCTGAAACAGAGAGTCTGAAACAGAGGGTCTGAAGCAGAGGGCGAGAAACAGAGGGTCTGAAACAGAGGGCGAGAAACAGAGGGCGAGAAACAGAGGGTCTGAAACAGAGGAGCTGAAACAGAGGGCGAGAAACAGAGGGTCTGAAACAGAGGGTCTGAAGCAGAGGGAGAGAAACAGAGGGTCTGAAACAGAGGGTCTGAAACAAAGGGTCTGAAACAGAGGGGCTGAAACAGAGGGCGAGAAACAGAGGGTCTGAAACAGAGGGTCTGAAGCAGAGGGTCTGAAACAGAGGGCGAGAAACAGAAGGCGAGCAACAGAGGGCGAGAAACAGAGGGCGAGAAACAGAGGGCGAGAAACAGAGGGTCTGAAACAGAGGGGCTGATACAGAGGGTGAGAAACAGAGGGTCTGACACAGAGGGTCTGAAACAGAGGGGCTGAAACAGAGGGCGAGAAACAGAGGGCGAGAAACAGAGGGTCTGAAACAGAGGGCGAGAAACAGAGGGCGAGAGACAGAGGGCGAGAAACAGAGGGTCTGAAACAGAGGGGCTGAAACAGAGGGCGAGAAACAGAGGGCGAGGAACAGAGGGCGAGGAACAGAGGGTCTGAAACAGAGGGGCTGAAACAGAGGCCGCGAATCAGAGGGTCTGAAACAGACGGTCTGACACAGAGGGTCTGAAACAGAGGGCCTGAAACAGTGGGTCTGAAGCAGCGGGCGAGAAACAGAGGGTCTGAAATAGTGGGTCTGAAACAGAGGGTCTGAAACAGAGGGCGAGAAACAGAGGACGAGAAACAGAGGGTCTGAAACAGAGGGGCTGAAACAGAGGGCGAGAAACAGAGGGCGAGAAACAGAGGGTCTGAAACAGAGGGGCTGAAACAGAGGGCGAGAAACAGAGTGTCTGAAACAGAGGGTCTGAAACAGAAGGTCTGAAAGAGAGGGTCTGATACAGAGGGCGAGAAACAGAGGGTCTGAAATAGAGGGGCTGAAACAGAGGGCGCGAAACAGAGCGGATGAAACAGAGGGCGAGAAACAGAGGAGCTGAAACAGAGGGGCTGAAACAGAGGGGCTGAAACAGAGGGTCTGAAACAGAGGGCGAGAAACAGAGGGGCTGAAACACAGGGGCTGAAACAGAGGGGCTGAAACAGAGGGTCTGAAACAGAGGGACTGAAACAGAGGGTCTGAAACAGAGGGGCTGAAACAGAGGGTCTGAAACAGAGGGCGAGAAACAGAGGGGCTGAAACAGAGGGTCTGAAACAGAGGACGAGAAACAGAGGGTCTGAAACAGAGGGCGAGAAACAGAGGGTCTGAAACAGAGGGTGCGAAACAGAGGGCGAGAAACAGAGGGTCTGAAACAGAGGGCGCAAAACAGTAGGTCTGAAACAGAGGGGCTGAAACAGAGGGCGAGAAACAGAGGGTCTGAAACAGAGGGTATGAAACAGTGGGTCTGAAACAGAGGGGCTGAAACAGAGGGCGAGAAACAGAGGGTCTGAAACAGAGGGTCTGAAACAGAGGGCGAGAAACAGAGGGTCTGAAGCAGAGGGCTAGGAACAGAGGGACTGAAACAGAGGGCGAGAAACAGAGGGTCTGAAACAGAGGGTCTGAAACAGAGGGGCTGAAACAGAGGGCGCGAAACAGAGGGTCTGAAACAGAGGGTCTGACACAGAGGGTCTGACACAGAGGATCTGAAACAGAGGGTCTGAAACAGAAGCTCTGACGCAGAGGGCGAGAAACAGAGGGTCTGAAACAGAGGGTATGAAACAGTGGGTCTGAAACAGAGGGGCTGAAACAGAGGGCGCGAAACAGAGGGTCTGAAACAGAGGGTCTGACACAGAGGGTCTGACACAGAGGATCTGAAACAGAGGGTCTGAAACAGAGGCTCTGACGCAGAGGGCGAGAAACAGAGGGTCTGAAACAGAGGGTCTGAAACAGAGGGCGCGAAACAGAGGGACTGAAACAGAGGGTCTGACACAGAGGGTCTGAAACAGAGGGTCGGAAACAGAGGGTGTGAAGCAGAGGGCGAGAAACAGAGGGTCAGAAACAGAGGGTCTGAAACAGAGGGGCTGAAACAGAGGGCGAGAAACAGAGGGCGAGAAACAGAGGGTCTGAAACAGAGGGCGAGAAACAGAGGGTGAGAAACAGAGGGCGAGAAACAGAGGGTCTGAAACAGAGGGTCTGAAAGAGAGGGGCTGAAACAGAGAGCGAGAAACAGAGTGCGAGGAACAGAGGGCGAGGAACAGAGGGTCTGAAACAGAGGGTCTGAAACAGAGGGTCTGAAACAGAGGGTCTGAAACAGAGGGCAAGAAACAGAGGGTCTGAAACAGAGGGTCTGAAACAGAGGGCGAGAAACAGAGGGCGAGAAACACAGAGTCTGAAACAGAGGGGCTGAAAAAGAGGGCGAAAAACAGATGGTCTGAAACAGAGGGCGAGAAACAGAGGGCGAGAAACAGAGGGGCTGAAACAGAGGGTCTGAAACAGAGGGGCTGAAACAGAGTGCGAGAAACAGATGGCGAGAAACAGAGGGCGAGAAACAGAGGGCGAGAAACAGAGGGCGCGAAACAGAGGGTCTGAAACAGAGGGTCTGAAACAGATGGCGAGAAACAGAGGGCCTGAAACAGAGGGTCTGAAACAGAGGGTCTGAAACAGAGGGTCTGAAACAGAGGGCGAGAAACAGAGGGTCTGAAAGAGAGGGTCTTAAACAGAGGGTCTGAAACTGAGGGTCTGAAACAGAGGGCGAGAAACAGAGGGCGAGGAACAGAGGATCTGAAACAGAGGGTCTGAAACAGAGTTTGAGAAACAGAGGGAGAGGAACAGAGGGTCTGACACAGAGGGTCTGAAACAGAGGGTCTGAAGCAGAGGGCGAGAAACAGAGGGTCTGAAACAGAGGGTCTGAAACAGAGAGTCTGAAACAGAGGGTCTGAAACAGAGGGCGAGAAACAGAGGGTCTGAAACAGAGTGTCTGAAACAGAGGGGCTGAAACAGAGGGCGAGAAACAGAGGGTCTGAAACAGAGGGGCTGAAACAGGGGGCGAGAAACAGAGGGTCTGAAACAGAGGGTCTCAAACAGAGGGTCTGAAACAGAGGGAGAGAAACAGAGGGTCTGAAACAGAGGGGCTGAAACAGAGGGGCTGAAACAGAGGGTGAGAAACAAAGGGGGAGAAACAGAGGGTCTGAAACAGAGGGGCTGAAACAGAGTGCGAGAAACAGAGGGTCTGAAACAGAGGGTCTGAAACAGAGGGGCTGAAACAGAGGGCGAGAAACAGAGGGTCTGAAACAGAGGGTCTGAAACAGAGGGTCTGAAACAGAGGGCGAGAAACAGAGGGTCTGAAACAGAGGGCTAGGAACAGAGGGTCTGTAACAGAGGGGCTGAAACAGAGGGCGCGAAACAGAGGGTCTGAAACAGAGGGTCTGACACAGAGTGTCTGACACAGAGGGTCTGAAACAGAGGGTCTGAAACAGAGGCTCTGACGCAGAGGGCGAGAAACAGAGGGTCTGAAGCAGAGGGTCTGAAATAGAGGGTCTGAAACAGAGGGCGAGAAACAGAGGGTCTGAAACAGAGGGTCTGAAACAGAGGGCGAGAAACAGAGGGCGAGAAACACAGAGTCTGAAACAGAGGGGCTGAAAAAGAGGGTGAAAAACAGAGGGTCTGAAACAGAGGGCGAGAAACAGAGGGCGAGAAACAGAGGGGCTGAAACAGAGGGTCTGAAACAGAGGGGCTGAAACAGAGTGCGAGAAACAGAGGGCGAGAAACAGACGGCGAGAAACAGAGGGCGAGAAACAGAGGGCGCGAAACAGAGGGTCTGAAACAGAGGGTCTGAAACAGAGGGTCTGAAACAGATGGCGAGAAACAGAGGGCCTGAAACAGAGGGTCTGAAACAGAGGGTCTGAAACAGAGGGTCTGAAACAGAGGGCGAGAAACAGAGGGTCTGAAACAGAGGGTCTGAAACAGAGGGCGAGAAACAGAGGGCGAGAAACAGAGGCTCTGAAACAGAGGGGCTGAAACAGAGGGCGAGAAACAGAGGGTCTGAAACAGAGGGCGAGAAACGGAGGGTGAGAAACAGAGGGTCTGAAACAGAGGGGCTGGAACAGAGGGCGAGAAACAGAGGGTGAGAAACAGAGGGTCTGAAACAGAGGGCGAGAAACAGAGGGCGAGAAACAGAGGTTCTGAAACAGATGGTCTGAAACAGAGGGTCTGAGGCAGAGGGCGAGAAACAGAGGGTCTGAAACTGAGGGTCTGAAACAGAGGGTCTGAAACAGAGGGTCTGAATCAGAGGGCGAGAAACAGAGGGCGAGAAACAGAGGGTCTGAAACAGAGGGTCTGAAACAGAGGGCGAGAAACAGAGAGCGAGAAACAGAGGGCGAGAAACAGAGGGCGAGAAACAGAGGGTCTGAAACAGAGGGCGAGAAACAGAGGGCGAGAAACAGAGGGCAAGAAACAGAGGGTCTGAAACAGAGGGTCTGAAAGAGAGGGACTGAAACAGAGAGCGAGAAACAGAGTGCGAGGAACAGAGGGCGAGGAACAGAGGGTCTGAAACACAGGGGCTGAAACAGAGGGCGCGAAACAGAGGGACTGAAACAGAGGGTCTGACACAGAGGGTCTGAAACAGAGGGTCGGAAACAGAGGGTGTGAAGCAGAGGGCGAGAAACAGAGGGTCAGAAACAGAGGGTCTGAAACAGAGGGGCTGAAACAGAGGGCGAGAAACAGAGGGCGAGAAACAGAGGGTCTGAAACAGAGGGCGAGAAACAGAGGGCGAGAAACAGAGGGCGAGAAACAGAGGGTCTGAAACAGAGGGTCTGAAAGAGAGGGGCTGAAACAGAGAGCGAGAAACAGAGTGCGAGGAACAGAGGGCGAGGAACAGAGGTTCTGAAACAGATGGTCTGAAACAGAGGGTCTGAGGCAGAGGGCGAGAAACAGAGGGTCTGAAACTGAGGGTCTGAAACAGAGGGTCTGAAACAGAGGGTCTGAATCAGAGGGCGAGAAACAGAGGGCGAGAAACAGAGGGTCTGAAACAGAGGGTCTGAAACAGAGGGCGAGAAACAGAGAGCGAGAAACAGAGGGCGAGAAACAGAGGGCGAGAAACAGAGGGCGAGAAACAGAGGTTCTGAAACAGATGGTCTGAAACAGAGGGTCTGAGGCAGAGGGCGAGAAACAGAGGGTCTGAAACTGAGGGTCTGAAACAGAGGGTCTGAAACAGAGGGTCTGAATCAGAGGGCGAGAAACAGAGGGCAAGAAACAGAGGGTCTGAAACAGAGGGTCTGAAAGAGAGGGACTGAAACAGAGAGCGAGAAACAGAGTGCGAGGAACAGAGGGCGAGGAACAGAGGGTCTGAAACACAGGGGCTGAAACAGAGGGCGCGAAACAGAGGGACTGAAACAGAGGGTCTGACACAGAGGGTCTGAAACAGAGGGTCGGAAACAGAGGGTGTGAAGCAGAGGGCGAGAAACAGAGGGTCAGAAACAGAGGGTCTGAAACAGAGGGGCTGAAACAGAGGGCGAGAAACAGAGGGCGAGAAACAGAGGGTCTGAAACAGAGGGCGAGAAACAGAGGGCGAGAAACAGAGGGCGAGAAACAGAGGGTCTGAAACAGAGGGTCTGAAAGAGAGGGGCTGAAACAGAGAGCGAGAAACAGAGTGCGAGGAACAGAGGGCGAGGAACAGAGGGTCTGAAACAGAGGGTCTGAAACAGAGGGTCTGAAACAGAGGGTCTGAAACAGAGGGCAAGAAACAGAGGGTCTGAAACAGAGGGTCTGAAACAGAGGGCGAGAAACAGAGGGCGAGAAACACAGAGTCTGAAACAGAGGGGCTGAAAAAGAGGGCGAAAAACAGATGGTCTGAAACAGAGGGCGAGAAACAGAGGGCGAGAAACAGAGGGGCTGAAACAGAGGGTCTGAAACAGAGGGGCTGAAACAGAGTGCGAGAAACAGATGGCGAGAAACAGAGGGCGAGAAACAGAGGGCGAGAAACAGAGGGCGCGAAACAGAGGGTCTGAAACAGAGGGTCTGAAACAGATGGCGAGAAACAGAGGGCCTGAAACAGAGGGTCTGAAACAGAGGGTCTGAAACAGAGGGTCTGAAACAGAGGGTCTGAAACAGAGGGCGAGAAACAGAGGGTCTGAAAGAGAGGGTCTTAAACAGAGGGTCTGAAACTGAGGGTCTGAAACAGAGGGCGAGAAACAGAGGGCGAGGAACAGAGGATCTGAAACAGAGGGTCTGAAACAGAGTTTGAGAAACAGAGGGAGAGGAACAGAGGGTCTGACACAGAGGGTCTGAAACAGAGGGTCTGAAGCAGAGGGCGAGAAACAGAGGGTCTGAAACAGAGGGTCTGAAACAGAGAGTCTGAAACAGAGGGTCTGAAACAGAGGGCGAGAAACAGAGGGTCTGAAACAGAGTGTCTGAAACAGAGGGGCTGAAACAGAGGGCGAGAAACAGAGGGTCTGAAACAGAGGGGCTGAAACAGGGGGCGAGAAACAGAGGGTCTGAAACAGAGGGTCTCAAACAGAGGGTCTGAAACAGAGGGAGAGAAACAGAGGGTCTGAAACAGAGGGGCTGAAACAGAGGGGCTGAAACAGAGGGTGAGAAACAAAGGGGGAGAAACAGAGGGTCTGAAACAGAGGGGCTGAAACAGAGTGCGAGAAACAGAGGGTCTGAAACAGAGGGTCTGAAACAGAGGGGCTGAAACAGAGGGCGAGAAACAGAGGGTCTGAAACAGAGGGTCTGAAACAGAGGGTCTGAAACAGAGGGCGAGAAACAGAGGGTCTGAAACAGAGGGCTAGGAACAGAGGGTCTGTAACAGAGGGGCTGAAACAGAGGGCGCGAAACAGAGGGTCTGAAACAGAGGGTCTGACACAGAGTGTCTGACACAGAGGGTCTGAAACAGAGGGTCTGAAACAGAGGCTCTGACGCAGAGGGCGAGAAACAGAGGGTCTGAAGCAGAGGGTCTGAAATAGAGGGTCTGAAACAGAGGGCGAGAAACAGAGGGTCTGAAACAGAGGGTCTGAAACAGAGGGCGAGAAACAGAGGGCGAGAAACACAGAGTCTGAAACAGAGGGGCTGAAAAAGAGGGTGAAAAACAGAGGGTCTGAAACAGAGGGCGAGAAACAGAGGGCGAGAAACAGAGGGGCTGAAACAGAGGGTCTGAAACAGAGGGGCTGAAACAGAGTGCGAGAAACAGAGGGCGAGAAACAGACGGCGAGAAACAGAGGGCGAGAAACAGAGGGCGCGAAACAGAGGGTCTGAAACAGAGGGTCTGAAACAGAGGGTCTGAAACAGATGGCGAGAAACAGAGGGCCTGAAACAGAGGGTCTGAAACAGAGGGTCTGAAACAGAGGGTCTGAAACAGAGGGCGAGAAACAGAGGGTCTGAAACAGAGGGTCTGAAACAGAGGGCGAGAAACAGAGGGCGAGAAACAGAGGCTCTGAAACAGAGGGGCTGAAACAGAGGGCGAGAAACAGAGGGTCTGAAACAGAGGGCGAGAAACGGAGGGTGAGAAACAGAGGGTCTGAAACAGAGGGGCTGGAACAGAGGGCGAGAAACAGAGGGTGAGAAACAGAGGGTCTGAAACAGAGGGCGAGAAACAGAGGGCGAGAAACAGAGGTTCTGAAACAGATGGTCTGAAACAGAGGGTCTGAGGCAGAGGGCGAGAAACAGAGGGTCTGAAACTGAGGGTCTGAAACAGAGGGTCTGAATCAGAGGGCGAGAAACAGAGGGCGAGAAACAGAGGGTCTGAAACAGAGGGTCTGAAACAGAGGGCGAGAAACAGAGAGCGAGAAACAGAGGGCGAGAAACAGAGGGCGAGAAACAGAGGGTCTGAAACAGAGGGCGAGAAACAGAGGGCGAGAAACAGAGGGCAAGAAACAGAGGGTCTGAAACAGAGGGTCTGAAAGAGAGGGACTGAAACAGAGAGCGAGAAACAGAGTGCGAGGAACAGAGGGCGAGGAACAGAGGGTCTGAAACACAGGGGCTGAAACAGAGGGCGCGAAACAGAGGGACTGAAACAGAGGGTCTGACACAGAGGGTCTGAAACAGAGGGTCGGAAACAGAGGGTGTGAAGCAGAGGGCGAGAAACAGAGGGTCAGAAACAGAGGGTCTGAAACAGAGGGGCTGAAACAGAGGGCGAGAAACAGAGGGCGAGAAACAGAGGGTCTGAAACAGAGGGCGAGAAACAGAGGGCGAGAAACAGAGGGCGAGAAACAGAGGGTCTGAAACAGAGGGTCTGAAAGAGAGGGGCTGAAACAGAGAGCGAGAAACAGAGTGCGAGGAACAGAGGGCGAGGAACAGAGGGTCTGAAACAGAGGGTCTGAAACAGAGGGTCTGAAACAGAGGGTCTGAAACAGAGGGCAAGAAACAGAGGGTCTGAAACAGAGGGTCTGAAACAGAGGGCGAGAAACAGAGGGCGAGAAACACAGAGTCTGAAACAGAGGGGCTGAAAAAGAGGGCGAAAAACAGATGGTCTGAAACAGAGGGCGAGAAACAGAGGGCGAGAAACAGAGGGGCTGAAACAGAGGGTCTGAAACAGAGGGGCTGAAACAGAGTGCGAGAAACAGATGGCGAGAAACAGAGGGCGAGAAACAGAGGGCGAGAAACAGAGGGCGCGAAACAGAGGGTCTGAAACAGAGGGTCTGAAACAGATGGCGAGAAACAGAGGGCCTGAAACAGAGGGTCTGAAACAGAGGGTCTGAAACAGAGGGTCTGAAACAGAGGGTCTGAAACAGAGGGCGAGAAACAGAGGGTCTGAAAGAGAGGGTCTTAAACAGAGGGTCTGAAACTGAGGGTCTGAAACAGAGGGCGAGAAACAGAGGGCGAGGAACAGAGGATCTGAAACAGAGGGTCTGAAACAGAGTTTGAGAAACAGAGGGAGAGGAACAGAGGGTCTGACACAGAGGGTCTGAAACAGAGGGTCTGAAGCAGAGGGCGAGAAACAGAGGGTCTGAAACAGAGGGTCTGAAACAGAGAGTCTGAAACAGAGGGTCTGAAACAGAGGGCGAGAAACAGAGGGTCTGAAACAGAGTGTCTGAAACAGAGGGGCTGAAACAGAGGGTCTGAAACAGAGGGGCTGAAACAGGGGGCGAGAAACAGAGGGTCTGAAACAGAGGGTCTCAAACAGAGGGTCTGAAACAGAGGGCGAGAAACAGAGGGTCTGAAACAGAGGGGCTGAAACAGAGGGGCTGAAACAGAGGGTGAGAAACAAAGGGGGAGAAACAGAGGGTCTGAAACAGAGGGGCTGAAACAGAGTGCGAGAAACAGAGGGTCTGAAACAGAGGGTCTGAAACAGAGGGGCTGAAACAGAGGGCGAGAAACAGAGGGTCTGAAACAGAGGGTCTGAAACAGAGGGTCTGAAACAGAGGGCGAGAAACAGAGGGTCTGAAACAGAGGGCTAGGAACAGAGGGTCTGTAACAGAGGGGCTGAAACAGAGGGCGCGAAACAGAGGGTCTGAAACAGAGGGTCTGACACAGAGTGTCTGACACAGAGGGTCTGAAACAGAGGGTCTGAAACAGAGGCTCTGACGCAGAGGGCGAGAAACAGAGGGTCTGAAGCAGAGGGTCTGAAATAGAGGGTCTGAAACAGAGGGCGAGAAACAGAGGGTCTGAAACAGAGGGTCTGAAACAGAGGGCGAGAAACAGAGGGCGAGAAACACAGAGTCTGAAACAGAGGGGCTGAAAAAGAGGGTGAAAAACAGAGGGTCTGAAACAGAGGGCGAGAAACAGAGGGCGAGAAACAGAGGGGCTGAAACAGAGGGTCTGAAACAGAGGGGCTGAAACAGAGTGCGAGAAACAGAGGGCGAGAAACAGACGGCGAGAAACAGAGGGCGAGAAACAGAGGGCGCGAAACAGAGGGTCTGAAACAGAGGGTCTGAAACAGAGGGTCTGAAACAGATGGCGAGAAACAGAGGGCCTGAAACAGAGGGTCTGAAACAGAGGGTCTGAAACAGAGGGTCTGAAACAGAGGGTCTTAAACAGAGGGTCTGAAACAGAGGGTCTGAAACAGAGGGCGGGAAACAGAGGGCGAGGAACAGAGGGTCTGAAACAGAGGGTCTGAAACAGAGGGTGAGAAACAGAGGGCGAGGAACAGAGGCCGAGAAACAGAGGGTCTGACACAGAGGGTCTGAAACAGAGGGTCTGAAGCAGAGGGCGAGAAACAGAGGCTCTGAAACAGAGGGTCTGAAACAGAGAGTCTGAAACAGAGGGTCTGAAGCAGAGGGCGAGAAACAGAGGGTCTGAAACAGAGGGCGAGAAACAGAGGGCGAGAAACAGAGGGTCTGAAACAGAGGAGCTGAAACAGAGGGCGAGAAACAGAGGGTCTGAAACAGAGGGTCTGAAGCAGAGGGAGAGAAACAGAGGGTCTGAAACAGAGGGTCTGAAACAAAGGGTCTGAAACAGAGGGGCTGAAACAGAGGGCGAGAAACAGAGGGTCTGAAACAGAGGGTCTGAAGCAGAGGGTCTGAAACAGAGGGCGAGAAACAGAAGGCGAGCAACAGAGGGCGAGAAACAGAGGGCGAGAAACAGAGGGCGAGAAACAGAGGGTCTGAAACAGAGGGGCTGATACAGAGGGTGAGAAACAGAGGGTCTGACACAGAGGGTCTGAAACAGAGGGGCTGAAACAGAGGGCGAGAAACAGAGGGCGAGAAACAGAGGGTCTGAAACAGAGGGCGAGAAACAGAGGGCGAGAGACAGAGGGCGAGAAACAGAGGGTCTGAAACAGAGGGGCTGAAACAGAGGGCGAGAAACAGAGGGCGAGGAACAGAGGGCGAGGAACAGAGGGTCTGAAACAGAGGGGCTGAAACAGAGGCCGCGAATCAGAGGGTCTGAAACAGACGGTCTGACACAGAGGGTCTGAAACAGAGGGCCTGAAACAGTGGGTCTGAAGCAGCGGGCGAGAAACAGAGGGTCTGAAATAGTGGGTCTGAAACAGAGGGTCTGAAACAGAGGGCGAGAAACAGAGGGCGAGAAACAGAGGGTCTGAAACAGAGGGGCTGAAACAGAGGGCGAGAAACAGAGGGCGAGAAACAGAGGGTCTGAAACAGAGGGGCTGAAACAGAGGGCGAGAAACAGAGTGTCTGAAACAGAGGGTCTGAAACAGAAGGTCTGAAAGAGAGGGTCTGATACAGAGGGCGAGAAACAGAGGGTCTGAAATAGAGGGGCTGAAACAGAGGGCGCGAAACAGAGCGGATGAAACAGAGGGCGAGAAACAGAGGAGCTGAAACAGAGGGGCTGAAACAGAGGGGCTGAAACAGAGGGTCTGAAACAGAGGGCGAGAAACAGAGGGGCTGAAACACAGGGGCTGAAACAGAGGGGCTGAAACAGAGGGTCTGAAACAGAGGGACTGAAACAGAGGGTCTGAAACAGAGGGGCTGAAACAGAGGGTCTGAAACAGAGGGCGGGAAACAGAGGGGCTGAAACAGAGGGTCTGAAACAGAGGACGAGAAACAGAGGGTCTGAAACAGAGGGCGAGAAACAGAGGGTCTGAAACAGAGGGTGCGAAACAGAGGGCGAGAAACAGAGGGTCTGAAGCAGAGGGTCTGAAATAGAGGGTCTGAAACAGAGGGCGAGAAACAGAGGGTCTGAAACAGAGGGTCTGAAACAGAGGGCGAGAAACAGAGGGCGAGAAACACAGAGTCTGAAACAGAGGGGCTGAAAAAGAGGGTGAAAAACAGAGGGTCTGAAACAGAGGGCGAGAAACAGAGGGCGAGAAACAGAGGGGCTGAAACAGAGGGTCTGAAACAGAGGGGCTGAAACAGAGTGCGAGAAACAGAGGGCGAGAAACAGACGGCGAGAAACAGAGGGCGAGAAACAGAGGGCGCGAAACAGAGGGTCTGAAACAGAGGGTCTGAAACAGAGGGTCTGAAACAGATGGCGAGAAACAGAGGGCCTGAAACAGAGGGTCTGAAACAGAGGGTCTGAAACAGAGGGTCTGAAACAGAGGGTCTTAAACAGAGGGTCTGAAACAGAGGGTCTGAAACAGAGGGCGGGAAACAGAGGGCGAGGAACAGAGGGTCTGAAACAGAGGGTCTGAAACAGAGGGTGAGAAACAGAGGGCGAGGAACAGAGGCCGAGAAACAGAGGGTCTGACACAGAGGGTCTGAAACAGAGGGTCTGAAGCAGAGGGCGAGAAACAGAGGCTCTGAAACAGAGGGTCTGAAACAGAGAGTCTGAAACAGAGGGTCTGAAGCAGAGGGCGAGAAACAGAGGGTCTGAAACAGAGGGCGAGAAACAGAGGGTCTGAAACAGAGGGGCTGAAACAGAGGGCGAGAAACAGAGGGCGAGGAACAGAGGGCGAGGAACAGAGGGTCTGAAACAGAGGGGCTGAAACAGAGGCCGCGAATCAGAGGGTCTGAAACAGACGGTCTGACACAGAGGGTCTGAAACAGAGGGCCTGAAACAGTGGGTCTGAAGCAGCGGGCGAGAAACAGAGGGTCTGAAATAGTGGGTCTGAAACAGAGGGTCTGAAACAGAGGGCGAGAAACAGAGGGCGAGAAACAGAGGGTCTGAAACAGAGGGGCTGAAACAGAGGGCGAGAAACAGAGGGCGAGAAACAGAGGGTCTGAAACAGAGGGGCTGAAACAGAGGGCGAGAAACAGAGTGTCTGAAACAGAGGGTCTGAAACAGAAGGTCTGAAAGAGAGGGTCTGATACAGAGGGCGAGAAACAGAGGGCGAGAAACAGAGGGTCTGAAACAGAGGGGCTGAAACAGAGGGCGAGAAACAGAGGGCGAGGAACAGAGGGCGAGGAACAGAGGGTCTGAAACAGAGGGGCTGAAACAGAGGCCGCGAATCAGAGGGTCTGAAACAGACGGTCTGACACAGAGGGTCTGAAACAGAGGGCCTGAAACAGTGGGTCTGAAGCAGCGGGCGAGAAACAGAGGGTCTGAAATAGTGGGTCTGAAACAGAGGGTCTGAAACAGAGGGCGAGAAACAGAGGGCGAGAAACAGAGGGTCTGAAACAGAGGGGCTGAAACAGAGGGCGAGAAACAGAGGGCGAGAAACAGAGGGTCTGAAACAGAGGGGCTGAAACAGAGGGCGAGAAACAGAGTGTCTGAAACAGAGGGTCTGAAACAGAAGGTCTGAAAGAGAGGGTCTGATACAGAGGGCGAGAAACAGAGGGTCTGAAATAGAGGGGCTGAAACAGAGGGCGCGAAACAGAGCGGATGAAACAGAGGGCGAGAAACAGAGGAGCTGAAACAGAGGGGCTGAAACAGAGGGGCTGAAACAGAGGGTCTGAAACAGAGGGCGAGAAACAGAGGGGCTGAAACACAGGGGCTGAAACAGAGGGGCTGAAACAGAGGGTCTGAAACAGAGGGACTGAAACAGAGGGTCTGAAACAGAGGGGCTGAAACAGAGGGTCTGAAACAGAGGGCGGGAAACAGAGGGGCTGAAACAGAGGGTCTGAAACAGAGGACGAGAAACAGAGGGTCTGAAACAGAGGGCGAGAAACAGAGGGTCTGAAACAGAGGGTGCGAAACAGAGGGCGAGAAACAGAGGGTCTGAAACAGAGGGCGCAAAACAGTAGGTCTGAAACAGAGGGGCTGAAACAGAGGGCGAGAAACAGAGGGTCTGAAACAGAGGGTATGAAACAGTGGGTCTGAAACAGAGGGGCTGAAACAGAGGGCGAGAAACAGAGGGTCTGAAACAGAGGGTCTGAAACAGAGGGCGAGAAACAGATGGTCTGAAGCAGAGGGCTAGGAACAGAGGGACTGAAACAGAGGGCGAGAAACAGAGGGTCTGAAACAGAGGGTCTGAAACAGAGGGGCTGAAACAGAGGGCGCGAAACAGAGGGTCTGAAACAGAGGGTCTGACACAGAGGGTCTGACACAGAGGATCTGAAACAGAGGGTCTGAAACAGAGGCTCTGACGCAGAGGGCGAGAAACAGAGGGTCTGAAACAGAGGGTATGAAACAGTGGGTCTGAAACAGAGGGGCTGAAACAGAGGGCGCGAAACAGAGGGTCTGAAACAGAGGGTCTGACACAGAGGGTCTGACACAGAGGATCTGAAACAGAGGGTCTGAAACAGAGGCTCTGACGCAGAGGGCGAGAAACAGAGGGTCTGAAACAGAGGGTCTGAAATAGAGGGTCTGAAACAGAGGGCGAGAATCACAGAGTCTGAAACAGAGGGGCTGAAACAGAGGGCGAAAAACAGAGGGTCTGAAACAGAGGGCGCGAAACAGAGGGCGCGAAACAGAGGGCGAGAAACAGAGGGTCTGAAACAGAGGGCACGAAACAGAGGGTGAGAAACAGAGGGCGAGAAACAGAGGGCGAGGAACAGAGGGTCTGAAACAGAGGGGCTGAAACAGAGGGCGCGAAACAGAGGGTCTGAAACAGAGGGTCTGACACAGAGGGTCTGAAACAGAGTTTGAGAAACAGAGGGAGAGGAACAGAGGGTCTGACACAGAGGGTCTGAAACAGAGGGTCTGAAGCAGAGGGCGAGAAACAGAGGGTCTGAAACAGAGGGTCTGAAACAGAGAGTCTGAAACAGAGGGTCTGAAACAGAGGGCGAGAAACAGAGGGTCTGAAACAGAGGGTCTGAAACAGAGGGGCTGAAACAGAGGGCGAGAAACAGAGGGTCTGAAACAGAGGGGCTGAAACAGGGGGCGAGAAACAGAGGGTCTGAAACAGAGGGTCTCAAACAGAGGGTCTGAAACAGAGGGAGAGAAACAGAGGGTCTGAAACAGAGGGGCTGAAACAGAGGGGCTGAAACAGAGGGTGAGAAACAAAGGGGGAGAAACAGAGGGTCTGAAACAGAGGGGCTGAAACAGAGTGCGAGAAACAGAGGGTCTGAAACAGAGGGTCTGAAACAGAGGGGCTGAAACAGAGGGCGAGAAACAGAGGGTCTGAAACAGAGGGTCTGAAACAGAGGGTCTGAAACAGAGGGCGAGAAACAGAGGGTCTGAAACAGAGGGCTAGGAACAGAGGGTCTGTAACAGAGGGGCTGAAACAGAGGGCGCGAAACAGAGGGTCTGAAACAGAGGGTCTGACACAGAGTGTCTGACACAGAGGGTCTGAAACAGAGGGTCTGAAACAGAGGCTCTGACGCAGAGGGCGAGAAACAGAGGGTCTGAAGCAGAGGGTCTGAAATAGAGGGTCTGAAACAGAGGGCGAGAAACAGAGGGTCTGAAACAGAGGGTCTGAAACAGAGGGCGAGAAACAGAGGGCGAGAAACACAGAGTCTGAAACAGAGGGGCTGAAAAAGAGGGTGAAAAACAGAGGGTCTGAAACAGAGGGCGAGAAACAGAGGGCGAGAAACAGAGGGGCTGAAACAGAGGGTCTGAAACAGAGGGGCTGAAACAGAGTGCGAGAAACAGAGGGCGAGAAACAGACGGCGAGAAACAGAGGGCGAGAAACAGAGGGCGCGAAACAGAGGGTCTGAAACAGAGGGTCTGAAACAGAGGGTCTGAAACAGATGGCGAGAAACAGAGGGCCTGAAACAGAGGGTCTGAAACAGAGGGTCTGAAACAGAGGGTCTGAAACAGAGGGTCTTAAACAGAGGGTCTGAAACAGAGGGTCTGAAACAGAGGGCGGGAAACAGAGGGCGAGGAACAGAGGGTCTGAAACAGAGGGTCTGAAACAGAGGGTGAGAAACAGAGGGCGAGGAACAGAGGGCGAGAAACAGAGGGTCTGACACAGAGGGTCTGAAACAGAGGGTCTGAAGCAGAGGGCGAGAAACAGAGGGTCTGAAACAGAGGGTCTGAAACAGAGAGTCTGAAACAGAGGGTCTGAAGCAGAGGGCGAGAAACAGAGGGTTTGAAACAGAGGGCGAGAAACAGAGGGCGAGAAACAGAGGGTCTGAAACAGAGGAGCTGAAACAGAGGGCGAGAAACAGAGGGTCTGAAACAGAGGGTCTGAAGCAGAGGGAGAGAAACAGAGGGTCTGAAACAGAGGGTCTGAAACAAAGGGTCTGAAACAGAGGGGCTGAAACAGAGGGCGAGAAACAGAGGGTCTGAAACAGAGGGTCTGAAGCAGAGGGTCTGATACAGAGGGCGAGAAACAGAAGGCGAGCAACAGAGGGCGAGAAACAGAGGGCGAGAAACAGAGGGCGAGAAACAGAGGGTCTGAAACAGAGGGGCTGATACAGAGGGTGAGAAACAGAGGGTCTGACACAGAGGGTCTGAAACAGAGGGGCTGAAACAGAGGGCGAGAAACAGAGGGTCTGAAACAGAGGGCGAGAAACAGAGGGCGAGAAACAGAGGGTCTGAAACAGAGGGCGAGAAACAGAGGGCGAGAAACAGAGGGTCTGAAACAGAGGGCGAGAAACAGAGGGCGAGAGACAGAGGGCGAGAAACAGAGGGTCTGAAACAGAGGGGCTGAAACAGAGGGCGAGAAACAGAGGGCGAGGAACAGAGGGCGAGGAACAGAGGGTCTGAAACAGAGGGGCTGAAACAGAGGCCGCGAATCAGAGGGTCTGAAACAGACGGTCTGACACAGAGGGTCTGAAACAGAGGGCCTGAAACAGTGGGTCTGAAGCAGCGGGCGAGAAACAGAGGGTCTGAAATAGTGGGTCTGAAACAGAGGGTCTGAAACAGAGGGCGAGAAACAGAGGGCGAGAAACAGAGGGTCTGAAACAGAGGGGCTGAAACAGAGGGCGAGAAACAGAGGGCGAGAAACAGAGGGTCTGAAACAGAGGGGCTGAAACAGAGGGCGAGAAACAGAGTGTCTGAAACAGAGGGTCTGAAACAGAAGGTCTGAAAGAGAGGGTCTGATACAGAGGGCGAGAAACAGAGGGTCTGAAATAGAGGGGCTGAAACAGAGGGCGCGAAACAGAGCGGATGAAACAGAGGGCGAGAAACAGAGGAGCTGAAACAGAGGGGCTGAAACAGAGGGGCTGAAACAGAGGGTCTGAAACAGAGGGCGAGAAACAGAGGGGCTGAAACACAGGGGCTGAAACAGAGGGGCTGAAACAGAGGGTCTGAAACAGAGGGACTGAAACAGAGGGTCTGAAACAGAGGGGCTGAAACAGAGGGTCTGAAACAGAGGGCGAGAAACAGAGGGGCTGAAACAGAGGGTCTGAAACAGAGGACGAGAAACAGAGGGTCTGAAACAGAGGGCGAGAAACAGAGGGTCTGAAACAGAGGGTGCGAAACAGAGGGCGAGAAACAGAGGGTCTGAAACAGAGGGCGCAAAACAGTAGGTCTGAAACAGAGGGGCTGAAACAGAGGGCGAGAAACAGAGGGTCTGAAACAGAGGGTATGAAACAGTGGGTCTGAAACAGAGGGGCTGAAACAGAGGGCGAGAAACAGAGGGTCTGAAACAGAGGGTCTGAAACAGAGGGCGAGAAACAGAGGGTCTGAAGCAGAGGGCTAGGAACAGAGGGACTGAAACAGAGGGTCTGAAACAGAGGGTCTGAAACAGAGGGCGAGAAACAGAGGGTCTGAAACAGAGGGTCTGAAACAGAGGGGCTGAAACAGAGGGCGCGAAACAGAGGGTCTGAAACAGAGGGTCTGACACAGAGGGTCTGACACAGAGGATCTGAAACAGAGGGTCTGAAACAGAGGCTCTGACGCAGAGGGCGAGAAACAGAGGGTCTGAAACAGAGGGTATGAAACAGTGGGTCTGAAACAGAGGGGCTGAAACAGAGGGCGCGAAACAGAGGGTCTGAAACAGAGGGTCTGACACAGAGGGTCTGACACAGAGGATCTGAAACAGAGGGTCTGAAACAGAGGCTCTGACGCAGAGGGCGAGAAACAGAGGGTCTGAAACAGAGGGTCTGAAATAGAGGGTCTGAAACAGAGGGCGAGAATCACAGAGTCTGAAACAGAGGGGCTGAAACAGAGGGCGAAAAACAGAGGGTCTGAAACAGAGGGCGCGAAACAGAGGGCGCGAAACAGAGGGCGAGAAACAGAGGGTCTGAAACAGAGGGCACGAAACAGAGGGTGAGAAACAGAGGGCGAGAAACAGAGGGCGAGGAACAGAGGGTCTGAAACAGAGGGGCTGAAACAGAGGGCGCGAAACAGAGGGTCTGAAACAGAGGGTCTGACACAGAGGGTCTGAAACAGAGTGTCTGAAACAGTGGGTCTGATGCAGAGGGTGAGAAACAGAGGGTCTGAAACAGAGGGTCTGAAACAGAGGGTCTGAAACAGAGGGCGAGAAACAGAGGGTCTGAAACAGAGGGTCTGAAACAGAGGGCGAGAAACAGAGGGCGTGAAACAGATGCTCTGAAACAGAGGGGCTGAAACAGAGGGCGAGAAACAGAGGGTCTGAAACAGAGGGTGAGAAACGGAGGGTGAGAAACAGAGGGTCTGAAACAGAGGGGCTGAAACAGAGGGCGAGAAACAGAGGGTCTGAAACAGAGGGTCTGAAACAGAGGGCGAGAAACAGAGGGCGAGAAACACAGGGTCTGAAACAGATGGTCTGAAACAGAGGGTCTGAGGCAGAGGGCGAGAAACAGAGGGTCTGAAACTGAGGGTCTGAAACAGAGGGTCTGAAACAGAGGGTCTGAATCAAAGGGCGAGAAACAGAGGGCGAGAAACAGAGGGTCTGAAACAGAGGGTCTGAAACAGAGGGCGAGAAACAGAGAGCGAGAAACAGAGGGCGAGAAACAGAGGGCGAGAAACAGAGGGGCTGAAACAGAGGGCGAGAAAGAGAGGGTCTGAAACAGAGGGCGAGAAACAGAGGGTCTGAAACAGAGGGTCTGAAACAGAGGGGCTGAAACAGAGGGCGATAAACAGAGGGCGAGAAACAGAGGGTCTGAAACAGAGGGCGAGAAACAGAGGATCTGAAACAGAGGGGCTGAAACAGAGGGCGAGAAACAGAGGGCGAGAAACAGAGGGTCTGAAACAGAGGGGCTGAAACAGAGGGCGAGAAACAGAGTGTCTGAAACAGAGGGTCTGAAACAGAAGGTCTGAAACAGAGGGTCTGATACAGAGGGCGAGAAACAGAGGGTCTGAAATAGAGGGGCTGAAACAGAGGGCGCGAAACAGAGCGGCTGAAACAGAGGGCGAGAAACAGAGGAGCTGAAACAGAGGGGCTGAAACAGAGGGGCTGAAACAGAGGGTCTGAAACAGAGGGCGAGAAACAGAGGGGCTGAAACACAGGGGCTGAAACAGAGGGTCTGAAACAGAGGGTCTGAAACAGAGGGGCTGAAACAGAGGGTCTGAAACAGAGGGCGAGAAACAGAGGGGCTGAAACAGAGGGTCTGAAACAGAGGACGAGAAACAGAGGGTCTGAAACAGAGGGCGAGAAAAAGAGGGTCTGAAACAGAGGGCGCGAAACAGAGGGCGAGAAACAGAGGGTCTGAAACAGAGGGTCTGAAATAGAGGGTCTGAAACAGAGGGCGAGAATCACAGAGTCTGAAACAGAGGGGCTGAAACAGAGGGCGAAAAACAGAGTTTCTGAAACAGAGGGTATGAAACAGTGGGTCTGAAACAGAGGGGCTGAAACAGAGGGCGAGAA
Source organism: Chiloscyllium punctatum (assembly GCF_047496795.1). NCBI lineage: Eukaryota > Metazoa > Chordata > Chondrichthyes > Orectolobiformes > Hemiscylliidae > Chiloscyllium > Chiloscyllium punctatum. The sequence continues at coordinate 129,515 of NW_027309866.1, forward strand.
ACAGAGGGTCTGAAACAGAGGGTCTGAAACAGAGGGCGAGAAACAGAGGGTCTGAAGCAGAGGGCTAGGAACAGAGGGACTGAAACAGTGGGTCTGAAACAGAGGGTCTGAAACAGAGGGCGAGAAACAGAGGGTCTGAAACAGAGGGTCTGAAACAGAGGGGCTGAAACAGAGGGCACGAAACAGAGGGTCTGAAACAGAGGGTCTGACACAGAGGGTCTGACACAGAGGATCTGAAACAGAGGGTCTGAAACAGAGGCTCTGACGCAGAGGGCGAGAAACAGAGGGTCTGAAACAGAGGGTATGAAACAGTGGGTCTGAAACAGAGGGGCTGAAACAGAGGGTGCGAAACAGAGGGTCTGAAACAGAGGGTCTGACACAGAGGGTCTGACACAGAGGATCTGAAACAGAGGGTCTGAAACAGCGGCTCTGACGCAGAGGGCGAGAAACAGAGGGTCTGAAACAGAGGGTCTGAAATAGAGGGTCTGAAACAGAGGGCGAGAATCACAGAGTCTGAAACAGAGGGGCTGAAACAGAGGGCGAAAAACAGAGGGTCTGAAACAGAGGTCGAGAAACCGAGGGCGCGAAACAGAGGGTCTGAAACAGAGGGTCTGAAACAGAGGGGCTGAAACAGAGGGCGAGAAACAGAGGGTCTGAAACAGAGGGTCTGAAACAGAGGGCGCGAAACAGAGGGCGCGAAACAAAGGGCGAGAAACAGAGGGTCTGAAACAGAGGGCACGAAACAGAGGGTGAGAAACAGAGGGCGAGAAACAGAGGGCGAGGAACAGAGGGTCTGAAACAGAGGGGCTGAAACAGAGGGCGCGAAACAGAGGGTCTGAAACAGAGGGTCTGACACAGAGGGTCTGAAACAGAGTGTCTGAAACAGAGGGTCTGAAGCAGAGGGTGAGAAACAGAGGGTCTGAAACAGAGGGTCTGAAACAGAGGGTCTGAAACAGAGGGCGAGAAACAGAGGGTCTGAAACAGAGGGTCTGAAACAGAGGGCGAGAAACAGAGGGCGTGAAACAGATGCTCTGAAACAGAGGGGCTGAAACAGAGGGCGAGAAACAGAGGGTCTGAAACAGAGGGTGAGAAACGGAGGGTGAGAAACAGAGGGTCTGAAACAGAGGGGCTGAAACAGAGGGCGAGAAACAGAGGGTGAGAAACAGAGGGTCTGAAACAGAGGGCGAGAAACAGAGGGCGAGAAACACAGGGTCTGAAACAGATGGTCTGAAACAGAGGGTCTGAGGCAGAGGGCGAGAAACAGAGGGTCTGAAACTGAGGGTCTGAAACAGAGGGTCTGAAACAGAGGGTCTGAATCAAAGGGCGAGAAACAGAGGGCGAGAAACAGAGGGTCTGAAACAGAGGGTCTGAAACAGAGGGCGAGAAACAGAGAGCGAGAAACAGAGGGCGAGAAACAGAGGGCGAGAAACATAGGGGCTGAAACAGAGGGCGAGAAAGAGAGGGTCTGAAACAGAGGGCGAGAAACAGAGGGTCTGAAACAGAGGGTCTGAAACAGAGGGGCTGAAACAGAGGGCGAGAAACAGAGGGCGAGAAACAGAGGGTCTGAAACAGAGGGCGAGAAACAGAGGGCGAGAAACAGAGGGTCTGAAACAGAGGGGCTGAAACAGAGGGCGAGAAACAGAGGGCGAGAAACAGAGGGTCTGAAACAGAGGGGCTGAAACAGAGGGCGAGAAACAGAGTGTCTGAAACAGAGGGTCTGAAACAGAAGGTCTGAAACAGAGGGTCTGATACAGAGGGCGAGAAACAGAGGGTCTGAAATAGAGGGGCTGAAACAGAGGGCGCGAAACAGAGCGGCTGAAACAGAGGGCGAGAAACAGAGGAGCTGAAACAGAGGGGCTGAAACAGAGGGGCTGAAACAGAGGGTCTGAAACAGAGGGCGAGAAACAGAGGGGCTGAAACACAGGGGCTGAAACAGAGGGTCTGAAACAGAGGGTCTGAAACAGAGGGGCTGAAACAGAGGGTCTGAAACAGAGGGGCTGAAACAGAGGGTCTGAAACAGAGGGCGAGAAACAGAGGGGCTGAAACAGAGGGTCTGAAACAGAGGACGAGAAACAGAGGGTCTGAAACAGAGGGCGAGAAAAAGAGGGTCTGAAACAGAGGGCGCGAAACAGAGGGCGAGAAACAGAGGGTCTGAAACAGAGGGTCTGAAATAGAGGGTCTGAAACAGAGGGCGAGAATCACAGAGTCTGAAACAGAGGGGCTGAAACAGAGGGCGAAAAACAGAGGGTCTGAAACAGAGGGTCTGACACAGAGGGTCTGAAACAGAGTGTCTGAAACAGAGGGTCTGAAGCAGAGGGTGAGAAACAGAGGGTCTGAAACAGAGGGTCTGAAACAGAGGGTCTGAAACAGAGGGCAAGAAACAGAGGGTCTGAAACAGAGGGGCTGAAACAGAGGGCGAGAAACAGAGGGTCTGAAACAGAGGGTGAGAAACGGAGGGTGAGAAACAGAGGGTCTGAAACAGAGGGGCTGAAACAGAGGGCGAGAAACAGAGGGTGAGAAACAGAGGGTCTGAAATAGAGGGCGAGAAACAGAGGGCGAGAAACACAGGGTCTGAAACAGATGGTCTGAAACAGAGGGTCTGAGGCAGAGGGCGAGAAACAGAGGGTCTGAAACTGAGGGTCTGAAACAGAGGGTCTGAAACAGAGGGTCTGAATCAAAGGGCGAGAAACAGAGGGCGAGAAACAGAGGGTCTGAAACAGAGGGTCTGAAACAGAGGGCGAGAAACAGAGAGCGAGAAACAGAGGGCGAGAAACAGAGGGCGAGAAACAGAGGGGCTGAAACAGAGGGCGAGAAAGAGAGGGTCTGAAACAGAGGGCGAGAAACAGAGGGTCTGAAACAGAGGGTCTGAAACAGAGGGGCTGAAACAGAAGGCGAGAAACAGAGGGCGAGAAACAGAGGGTCTGAAACAGAGGGCGAGAAACAGAGGGCGAGAAACAGAGGGTCTGAAACAGAGGGGCTGAAACAGAGGGCGAGAAACAGAGGGCGAGAAACAGAGGGTCTGAAACAGAGGGGCTGAAACAGAGGGCGAGAAACAGAGTGTCTGAAACAGAGGGTCTGAAACAGAAGGTCTGAAACAGAGGGTCTGATACAGAGGGCGAGAAACAGAGGGTCTGAAATAGAGGGGCTGAAACAGAGGGCGCGAAACAGAGCGGCTGAAACAGAGGGCGAGAAACAGAGGAGCTGAAACAGAGGGGCTGAAACAGAGGGGCTGAAACAGAGGGTCTGAAACAGAGGGCGAGAAACAGAGGGGCTGAAACACAGGGGCTGAAACAGAGGGTCTGAAACAGAGGGTCTGAAACAGAGGGGCTGAAACAGAGGGTCTGAAACAGAGGGGCTGAAACAGAGGGTCTGAAACAGAGGGCGAGAAACAGAGGGGCTGAAACAGAGGGTCTGAAACAGAGGACGAGAAACAGAGGGTCTGAAACAGAGGGCGAGAAAAAGAGGGTCTGAAACAGAGGGCGCGAAACAGAGGGCGAGAAACAGAGGGTCTGAAACAGAGGGTCTGAAATAGAGGGTCTGAAACAGAGGGCGAGAATCACAGAGTCTGAAACAGAGGGGCTGAAACAGAGGGCGAAAAACAGAGGGTCTGAAACAGAGGGTCTGACACAGAGGGTCTGAAACAGAGTGTCTGAAACAGAGGGTCTGAAACAGAGGGTGAGAAACAGAGGGTCTGAAACAGAGGGTCTGAAACAGAGGGTCTGAAACAGAGGGCAAGAAACAGAGGGTCTGAAACAGAGGGTCTGAAACAGAGGGCGAGAAACAGAGGGCGAGAAACAGAGGCTCTGAAACAGAGGGGCTGAAACAGAGGGCGAGAATCAGAGGGTCTGAAACAGAGGGCGAGAAACGGTGGGCGAGAAACAGAGGGTCTGAAACAGAGGGGCTGAAACAGAGGGCGAGAAACAGAGGGTGAGAAACAGAGGGTCTGAAACAGAGGATGAGAAACAGAGGGCGAGAAACAGAGGGTCTGAAACAGAGGGTCTGAAACAGAGGGTCTGAATCAGAGGGCGAGAAACAGAGGGCGAGAAACAGAGGGTCTGAAACAGAGGGTCTGAAACATAGGGCGAGAAACAGAGAGCGAGAAACAGAGGGCGAGAAACAGAGGGCGAACAACAGAGGGTCTGAAACAGAGGGGCAGAAACAGAGGGCGAGAAAGAGAGGGTCTGAAACAGAGGGCGAGAAACAGAGGGTCTGAAACAGAGGGTCTGAAACAGAGGGGCTGAAACAGAGGGCGAGAAACAGAGGGCGAGAAACAGAGGGTCTGAAACAGAGGGCGAGAAACAGAGGGCGAGAAACAGAGGGCAAGAAACAGAGGGTCTGAAACAGAGGGTCTGAAACAGATGGCGAGAAACAGAGAGCGAGAAACAGAGTGCGAGGAACAGAGGGCGAGGAACAGAGGGTCTGAAACACAGGGGCTGAAACAGAGGGCGCGAAACAGAGGGACTGAAACAGAGGGTCTGACACAGAGGGTCTGAAACAGAGGGTCGGAAACAGAGGGTGTGAAGCAGAGGGCGAGAAACAGAGGGTCAGAAACAGAGGGTCTGAAACAGAGGGTCTGAAACAAAGGGCGAGAAACAGAAGGTCAGAAACAGAGGGTCTGAAACAGAGGGGCTGAAACAGAGGGCGAGAAACAGAGGGCGAGAAACAGAGGGTCTGAAACAGAGGGCGAGAAACAGAGGGCGAGAAACAGAGGGTCTGAAACAGAGGGTCTGAAAGAGAGGGGCTGAAACAGAGAGCGAGAAACAGAGTGCGAGGAACAGAGGGCGAGGAACAGAGGGTCTGAAACAGAGGGTCTGAAACAGAGGGTCTGAAACAGAGGGCAAGAAACAGAGGGTCTGAAACAGAGGGTCTGAAACAGAGGGCGAGAAACAGAGGGCGAGAAACACAGAGTCTGAAACAGAGGGGCTGAAAAAGAGGGCGAAAAACAGAGGGGCTGAAACAGAGGGCAAGAAACAGAGGGCGCGAAACAGAGGGTCTGAAACAGAGGGTCTGAAACAGAGGGTCTGAAACAGATGGCGAGAAACAGAGGGCCTGAAACAGAGGGTCTGAAACAGAGGGTCTGAAACAGAGGGTCTGAAACAGAGGGTTTGAAACAGAGGGCGAGAAACAGAGGGTCTGAAAGAGAGGGTCTTAAACAGAGGGTCTGAAACTGAGGGTCTGAAACAGAGGGCGAGAAACAGAGGGCGAGGAACAGAGGATCTGAAACAGAGGGTCTGAAACAGAGTTTGAGAAACAGAGGGAGAGGAACAGAGGGTCTGACACAGAGGGTCTGAAACAGAGGGTCTGAAGCAGAGGGCGAGAAACAGAGGGTCTGAAACAGAGGGTCTGAAACAGAGAGTCTGAAACAGAGGGTCTGAAACAGAGGGCGAGAAACAGAGGGTCTGAAACAGAGGGTCTGAAACAGAGGGGCTGAAACAGAGGGCGAGAAACAGAGGGTCTGAAACAGAGGGGCTGAAACAGGGGGCGAGAAACAGAGGGTCTGAAACAGAGGGTCTCAAACAGAGGGTCTGAAACAGAGGGCGAGAAACAGAGGGTCTGAAACAGAGGGGCTGAAACAGAGGGGCTGAAACAGAGGGTGAGAAACAAAGGGGGAGAAACAGAGGGTCTGAAACAGAGGGGCTGAAACAGAGTGCGAGAAACAGAGGGTCTGAAACAGAGGGTCTGAAACAGAGGGGCTGAAACAGAGGGCGAGAAACAGAGGGTCTGAAACAGAGGGTCTGAAACAGAGGGTACGAAACAGAGGGCGAGAAACAGAGGGTCTGAAACAGAGGGCTAGGAACAGAGGGTCTGAAACAGAGGGGCTGAAACAGAGGGCGCGAAACAGATGGTCTGAAACAGAGGGTCTGACACAGAGTGTCTGACACAGAGGGTCTGAAACAGAGGGTCTGAAACAGAGGCTCTGACGCAGAGGGCGAGAAACAAGGGCGAGAAACAGACGGCGAGAAACAGAGGGCGAGAAACAGAGGGCGAGAAACAGAGGGCGCGAAACAGAGGGTCTGAAACAGAGGGTCTGAAACAGAGGGTCTGAAACAGATGGCGAGAAACAGAGGGCCTGAAACAGAGGGTCTGAAACAGAGGGTCTGAAACAGAGGGTCTTAAACAGAGGGTCTGAAACAGAGGGTCTGAAACAGAGGGCGAGAAACAGAGGGCGAGGAACAGAGGGTCTGAAACAGAGGGTCTGAAACAGAGGGTGAGAAACAGAGGGCGAGGAACAGAGGGCGAGAAACAGAGGGTCTGACACAGAGGGTCTGAAACAGAGGGTCTGAAGCAGAGGGCGAGAAACAGAGGGTCTGAAACAGAGGGTCTGAAACAGAGAGTCTGAAACAGAGGGTCTGAAGCGGAGGGCGAGAAACAGAGGGTCTGAAACAGAGGGCGAGAAACAGAGGGCGAGAAACAGAGGGTCTGAAACAGAGGAGCTGAAACAGAGGGCGAGAAACAGAGGGTCTGAAACAGAGGGTCTGAAGCAGAGGGCGAGAAACAGAGGGTCTGAAACAGAGGGTCTGAAACAGAGGGTCTGAAACAGAGGGGCTGAAACAGAGGGCGAGAAACAGAGGTTCTGAAACAGAGGGTCTGAAACAGAGGGTCTGAAACAGAGGGCGAGAAACAGAAGGCGAGCAACAGAGGGCGAGAAACAGAGGGCGAGAAACAGAGGGCGAGAAACAGAGGGCGAGAAACAGAGGGCGAGAAACAGAGGGCGAGAAACAGAGGGTCTGAAACAGAGGGGCTGATACAGAGGGTGAGAAACAGAGGGTCTGACACAGAGGGTCTGAAACAGAGGGGCTGAAACAGAGGGCGAGAAACAGAGGGCGAGAAACAGAGGGTCTGAAACAGAGGGGCTGATACAGAGGGTGAGAAACAGAGGGTCTGACACAGAGGGTCTGAAACAGAGGGGCTGAAACAGAGGGCGAGAAACAGAGGGCGAGAAACAGAGGGTCTGAAACAGAGGGCGAGAAACAGAGGGCGAGAAACAGAGGGCGAGAAACAGAGGGTCTGAAACAGAGGGTCTGAAAGTGAGGGGCTGAAACAGAGGGCGAGAAACAGAGGGAGAGAAACAGAGGGCGAGGAACAGAGGGACTGAAACAGAGGGGCTGAAACAGAGGCCGCGAAACAGAGGGTCTGAAACAGAGGGTCTGACACAGAGGGTCTGAAACAGAGGGCCTGAAACAGTGGGTCTGAAGCAGCGGGCGAGAAACAGAGGGTCTGAAATAGTGGGTCTGAAACAGAGGGTCTGAAACAGAGGGCGAGAAACAGAGGGCGAGAAACAGAGGGTCTGAAACAGAGGGGCTGAAACAGAGGGCGAGAAACAGAGGGCGAGGAACAGAGGGTCTGAAACAGAGGGGCTGAAACAGAGGGCGAGAAACAGAGGGTCTGACACAGAGGGTCTGAAACAGAGGGTCTGAAGCAGAGGGCGAGAAACAGAGGGTCTGAAACAGAGGGTCTGAAACAGAGAGTCTGAAACAGAGGGTCTGAAGCGGAGGGCGAGAAACAGAGGGTCTGAAACAGAGGGCGAGAAACAGAGGGCGAGAAACAGAGGGTCTGAAACAGAGGAGCTGAAACAGAGGGCGAGAAACAGAGGGTCTGAAACAGAGGGTCTGAAGCAGAGGGCGAGAAACAGAGGGTCTGAAACAGAGGGTCTGAAACAGAGGGTCTGAAACAGAGGGGCTGAAACAGAGGGCGAGAAACAGAGGGTCTGAAACAGAGGGTCTGAAACAGAGGGTCTGAAACAGAGGGCGAGAAACAGAAGGCGAGCAACAGAGGGCGAGAAACAGAGGGCGAGAAACAGAGGGCGAGAAACAGAGGGCGAGAAACAGAGGGTCTGAAACAGAGGGGCTGATACAGAGGGTGAGAAACAGAGGGTCTGACACAGAGGGTCTGAAACAGAGGGGCTGAAACAGAGGGCGAGAAACAGAGGGCGAGAAACAGAGGGTCTGAAACAGAGGGGCTGATACAGAGGGTGAGAAACAGAGGGTCTGACACAGAGGGTCTGAAACAGAGGGGCTGAAACAGAGGGCGAGAAACAGAGGGCGAGAAACAGAGGGTCTGAAACAGAGGGCGAGAAACAGAGGGCGAGAAACAGAGGGCGAAAAACAGAGGGTCTGAAACAGAGGGTCTGAAAGTGAGGGGCTGAAACAGAGGGCGAGAAACAGAGGGAGAGGAACAGAGGGCGAGGAACAGAGGGACTGAAACAGAGGGGCTGAAACAGAGGCCGCGAAACAGAGGGTCTGAAACAGAGGGTCTGAAACAGAGGGGCTGAAACAGAGGGCGAGAAACAGAGGGCGAGAAACAGAGGGTCTGAAACAGAGGGGCTGATACAGAGGGTGAGAAACAGAGGGTCTGACACAGAGGGTCTGAAACAGAGGGGCTGAAACAGAGGGCGAGAAACAGAGGGCGAGAAACAGAGGGTCTGAAACAGAGGGGCTGATACAGAGGGTGAGAAACAGAGGGTCTGACACAGAGGGTCTGAAACAGAGGGGCTGAAACAGAGGGCGAGAAACAGAGGGCGAGAAACAGAGGGTCTGAAACAGAGGGCGAGAAACAGAGGGCGAGAAACAGAGGGCGAGAAACAGAGGGTCTGAAACAGAGGGTCTGAAAGTGAGGGGCTGAAACAGAGGGCGAGAAACAGAGGGAGAGGAACAGAGGGCGAGGAACAGAGGGACTGAAACAGAGGGGCTGAAACAGAGGCCGCGAAACAGAGGGTCTGAAACAGAGGGTCTGACACAGAGGGTCTGAAACAGAGGGCCTGAAACAGTGGGTCTGAAGCAGCGGGCGAGAAACAGAGGGTCTGAAATAGTGGGTCTGAAACAGAGGGTCTGAAACAGAGGGCGAGAAACAGAGGGCGAGAAACAGAGGGTCTGAAACAGAGGGGCTGAAACAGAGGGCGAGAAACAGAGGGCGAGGAACAGAGGGTCTGAAACAGAGGGGCTGAAACAGAGGGCGAGAAACAGAGGGTCTGACACAGAGGGTCTGAAACAGAGGGTCTGAAGCAGAGGGCGAGAAACAGAGGGTCTGAAACAGAGGGTCTGAAACAGAGAGTCTGAAACAGAGGGTCTGAAGCGGAGGGCGAGAAACAGAGGGTCTGAAACAGAGGGCGAGAAACAGAGGGCGAGGAACAGAGGGTCTGAAACAGAGGGTCTGAAACAGAGGGTGAGAAACAGAGGGCGAGGAACAGAGGGCGAGAAACAGAGGGTCTGACACAGAGGGTCTGAAACAGAGGGTCTGAAGCAGAGGGCGAGAAACAGAGGGTCTGAAACAGAGGGTCTGAAACAGAGAGTCTGAAACAGAGGGTCTGAAGCGGAGGGCGAGAAACAGAGGGTCTGAAACAGAGGGCGAGGAACAGAGGGCGAGAAACAGAGGGTCTGACACAGAGGGTCTGAAACAGAGGGTCTGAAGCAGAGGGCGAGAAACAGAGGGTCTGAAACAGAGGAGCTGAAACAGAGGGCGAGAAACAGAGGGTCTGAAACAGAGGGTCTGAAGCAGAGGGCGAGAAACAGAGGGTCTGAAACAGAGGGTCTGAAACAGAGGGTCTGAAACAGAGGGGCTGAAACAGAGGTCGAGAAACAGAGGGTCTGAAACAGAGGGTCTGAAACAGAGGGTCTGAAACAGAGGGCGAGAAACAGAAGGCGAGCAACAGAGGGCGAGAAACAGAGGGCGAGAAACAGAGGGCGAGAAACAGAGGGCGAGAAACAGAGGGCGAGAAACAGAGGGTCTGAAACAGAGGGGCTGATACAGAGGGTGAGAAACAGAGGGTCTGACACAGAGGGTCTGAAACAGAGGGGCTGAAACAGAGGGCGAGAAACGGAGGGCGAGAAACAGAGGGTCTGAAACAGAGGGGCTGATACAGAGGGTGAGAAACAGAGGGTCTGACACAGAGGGTCTGAAACAGAGGGGCTGAAACAGAGGGCGAGAAACAGAGGGCGAGAAACAGAGGGTCTGAAACAGAGGGCGAGAAACAGAGGGCGAGAAACAGAGGGCGAGAAACAGAGGGTCTGAAACAGAGGGTCTGAAAGTGAGGGGCTGAAACAGAGGGCGAGAAACAGAGGGAGAGGAACAGAGGGCGAGGAACAGAGGGACTGAAACAGAGGGGCTGAAACAGAGGCCGCGAAACAGAGGGTCTGAAACAGAGGGTCTGAAACAGAGGGGCTGAAACAGAGGGCGAGAAACAGAGGGCGAGAAACAGAGGGTCTGAAACAGAGGGGCTGATACAGAGGGTGAGAAACAGAGGGTCTGACACAGAGGGTCTGAAACAGAGGGGCTGAAACAGAGGGCGAGAAACAGAGGGCGAGAAACAGAGGGTCTGAAACAGAGGGCGAGAAACAGAGGGCGAGAAACAGAGGGCGAGAAACAGAGGGTCTGAAACAGAGGGTCTGAAAGTGAGGGGCTGAAACAGAGGGCGAGAAACAGAGGGAGAGGAACAGAGGGCGAGGAACAGAGGGACTGAAACAGAGGGGCTGAAACAGAGGCCGCGAAACAGAGGGTCTGAAACAGAGGGTCTGACACAGAGGGTCTGAAACAGAGGGCCTGAAACAGTGGGTCTGAAGCAGCGGGCGAGAAACAGAGGGTCTGAAATAGTGGGTCTGAAACAGAGGGTCTGAAACAGAGGGCGAGAAACAGAGGGCGAGAAACAGAGGGTCTGAAACAGAGGGGCTGAAACAGAGGGCGAGAAACAGAGGGCGAGGAACAGAGGGTCTGAAACAGAGGGGCTGAAACAGAGGGCGAGAAACAGAGGGTCTGACACAGAGGGTCTGAAACAGAGGGTCTGAAGCAGAGGGCGAGAAACAGAGGGTCTGAAACAGAGGGTCTGAAACAGAGAGTCTGAAACAGAGGGTCTGAAGCGGAGGGCGAGAAACAGAGGGTCTGAAACAGAGGGCGAGAAACAGAGGGCGAGAAACAGAGGGTCTGAAACAGAGGAGCTGAAACAGAGGGCGAGAAACAGAGGGTCTGAAACAGAGGGTCTGAAGCAGAGGGCGAGAAACAGAGGGTCTGAAACAGAGGGTCTGAAACAGAGGGTCTGAAACAGAGGGGCTGAAACAGAGGGCGAGAAACAGAGGGTCTGAAACAGAGGGTCTGAAACAGAGGGTCTGAAACAGAGGGCGAGAAACAGAAGGCGAGCAACAGAGGGCGAGAAACAGAGGGCGAGAAACAGAGGGCGAGAAACAGAGGGCGAGAAACAGAGGGCGAGAAACAGAGGGTCTGAAACAGAGGGGCTGATACAGAGGGTGAGAAACAGAGGGTCTGACACAGAGGGTCTGAAACAGAGGGGCTGAAACAGAGGGCGAGAAACAGAGGGCGAGAAACAGAGGGTCTGAAACAGAGGGGCTGATACAGAGGGTGAGAAACAGAGGGTCTGACACAGAGGGTCTGAAACAGAGGGGCTGAAACAGAGGGCGAGAAACAGAGGGCGAGAAACAGAGGGTCTGAAACAGAGGGCGAGAAACAGAGGGCGAGAAACAGAGGGCGAGAAACAGAGGGTCTGAAACAGAGGGTCTGAAAGTGAGGGGCTGAAACAGAGGGCGAGAAACAGAGGGAGAGGAACAGAGGGCGAGGAACAGAGGGACTGAAACAGAGGGGCTGAAACAGAGGCCGCGAAACAGAGGGTCTGAAACAGAGGGTCTGACACAGAGGGTCTGAAACAGAGGGCCTGAAACAGTGGGTCTGAAGCAGCGGGCAAGAAACAGAGGGTCTGAAATAGTGGGTCTGAAACAGAGGGTCTGAAACAGAGGGCGAGAAACAGAGGGCGAGAAACAGAGGGTCTGAAACAGAGGGGCTGAAACAGAGGGCGAGAAACAGAGGGCGAGGAACAGAGGGTCTGAAACAGAGGGGCTGAAACAGAGGGCGAGAAACAGAGGGTCTGAAACAGAGGGTCTGAAACAGAAGGTCTGAAACAGAGGGTCTGATACAGAGGGCGAGAAACAGAGGGCGAGAAACAGAGGGTCTGAAACAGAGGGGCTGATACAGAGGGTGAGAAACAGAGGGTCTGACACAGAGGGTCTGAAACAGAGGGGCTGAAACAGAGGGCGAGAAACAGAGGGCGAGAAACAGAGGGTCTGAAACAGAGGGGCTGATACAGAGGGTGAGAAACAGAGGGTCTGACACAGAGGGTCTGAAACAGAGGGGCTGAAACAGAGGGCGAGAAACAGAGGGCGAGAAACAGAGGGTCTGAAACAGAGGGCGAGAAACAGAGGGCGAGAAACAGAGGGCGAGAAACAGAGGGTCTGAAACAGAGGGTCTGAAAGTGAGGGGCTGAAACAGAGGGCGAGAAACAGAGGGAGAGGAACAGAGGGCGAGGAACAGAGGGACTGAAACAGAGGGGCTGAAACAGAGGCCGCGAAACAGAGGGTCTGAAACAGAGGGTCTGAAACAGAGGGGCTGAAACAGAGGGCGAGAAACAGAGGGCGAGAAACAGAGGGTCTGAAACAGAGGGGCTGATACAGAGGGTGAGAAACAGAGGGTCTGACACAGAGGGTCTGAAACAGAGGGGCTGAAACAGAGGGCGAGAAACAGAGGGCGAGAAACAGAGGGTCTGAAACAGAGGGCGAGAAACAGAGGGCGAGAAACAGAGGGCGAGAAACAGAGGGTCTGAAACAGAGGGTCTGAAAGTGAGGGGCTGAAACAGAGGGCGAGAAACAGAGGGAGAGGAACAGAGGGCGAGGAACAGAGGGACTGAAACAGAGGGGCTGAAACAGAGGCCGCGAAACAGAGGGTCTGAAACAGAGGGTCTGACACAGAGGGTCTGAAACAGAGGGCCTGAAACAGTGGGTCTGAAGCAGCGGGCGAGAAACAGAGGGTCTGAAATAGTGGGTCTGAAACAGAGGGTCTGAAACAGAGGGCGAGAAACAGAGGGCGAGAAACAGAGGGTCTGAAACAGAGGGGCTGAAACAGAGGGCGAGAAACAGAGGGCGAGGAACAGAGGGTCTGAAACAGAGGGGCTGAAACAGAGGGCGAGAAACAGAGGGTCTGACACAGAGGGTCTGAAACAGAGGGTCTGAAGCAGAGGGCGAGAAACAGAGGGTCTGAAACAGAGGGTCTGAAACAGAGAGTCTGAAACAGAGGGTCTGAAGCGGAGGGCGAGAAACAGAGGGTCTGAAACAGAGGGCGAGAAACAGAGGGCGAGAAACAGAGGGTCTGAAACAGAGGAGCTGAAACAGAGGGCGAGAAACAGAGGGTCTGAAACAGAGGGTCTGAAGCAGAGGGCGAGAAACAGAGGGTCTGAAACAGAGGGTCTGAAACAGAGGGGCTGAAACAGAGGGGCTGAAACAGAGGGCGAGAAACAGAGGGTCTGAAACAGAGGGGCTGAAACAGAGGGTCTGAAACAGAGGGCGAGAAACAGAAGGCGAGCAACAGAGGGCGAGAAACAGAGGGCGAGAAACAGAGGGCGAGAAACAGAGGGCGAGAAACAGAGGGCGAGAAACAGAGGGTCTGAAACAGAGGGGCTGATACAGAGGGTGAGAAACAGAGGGTCTGACACAGAGGGTCTGAAACAGAGGGGCTGAAACAGAGGGCGAGAAACAGAGGGCGAGAAACAGAGGGTCTGAAACAGAGGGGCTGATACAGAGGGTGAGAAACAGAGGGTCTGACACAGAGGGTCTGAAACAGAGGGGCTGAAACAGAGGGCGAGAAACAGAGGGCGAGAAACAGAGGGTCTGAAACAGAGGGCGAGAAACAGAGGGCGAGAAACAGAGGGCGAGAAACAGAGGGTCTGAAACAGAGGGTCTGAAAGTGAGGGGCTGAAACAGAGGGCGAGAAACAGAGGGAGAGGAACAGAGGGCGAGGAACAGAGGGACTGAAACAGAGGGGCTGAAACAGAGGCCGCGAAACAGAGGGTCTGAAACAGAGGGTCTGACACAGAGGGTCTGAAACAGAGGGCCTGAAACAGTGGGTCTGAAGCAGCGGGCAAGAAACAGAGGGTCTGAAATAGTGGGTCTGAAACAGAGGGTCTGAAACAGAGGGCGAGAAACAGAGGGCGAGAAACAGAGGGTCTGAAACAGAGGGGCTGAAACAGAGGGCGAGAAACAGAGGGCGAGGAACAGAGGGTCTGAAACAGAGGGGCTGAAACAGAGGGCGAGAAACAGAGGGTCTGAAACAGAGGGTCTGAAACAGAAGGTCTGAAACAGAGGGTCTGATACAGAGGGCGAGAAACAGAGGGTCTGAAATAGAGGGGCTGAAACAGAGGGCGCGAAACAGAGCGGCTGAAACAGAGGGTGAGAAACAGAGGAGCTGAAACAGAGGGGCTGAAACAGAGGGGCTGAAACAGAGGGTCTGAAACAGAGGGCGAGAAACAGAGGGGCTGAAACACAGGGGCTGAAACAGAGGGTCTGAAACAGAGGGTCTGAAACAGAGGGGCTGAAACAGAGGGTCTGAAACAGAGGGTCTGAAACAGAGGGTCTGAAACAGAGGGCGAGAAACAGAGGGTCTGAAACAGAGTGTCTGAAACAGAGGGCGAGAAACAGAGGGTCTGAAACAGAGGGCGAGAAACAGAGGGTCTGAAACAGAGGGCGAGAAACAGAGGGTCTGAAACAGGGGGTCTGAAACAGAGAGTCTGAAGCAGAGGGCGAGAAACAGAGGGTCTGAAACAGAGGGTATGAAACAGTGGGTCTGAAACAGAGGGGCTGAAACAGAGGGCGAGAAACAGAGGGTCTGAAACAGAGGGTCTGAAACAGAGGGCGAGAAACAGAGGGTCTGAAGCAGAGGGCTAGGAACAGAGGGTCTGAAACCGAGGGGCTGAAACAGAGGGCGCGAAACAGAGGGTCTGAAACAGAGGGTCTGACACAGAGGGTCTGACACAGAGGATCTGAAACAGAGGGTCTGAAACAGAGGCTCTGACGCAGAGGGCGAGAAACAGAGGGTCTGAAACAGAGGGTCTGAAATAGAGGGTCTAAAACAGAGGGCGAGAATCACAGAGTCTGAAACAGAGGGGCTGAAACAGAGGGCGAAAAACAGAGGGTCTGAAACAGAGGTCGAGAAACCGAGGGCGCGAAACAGAGGGTCTGAAACAGAGGGTCTGAAACAGAGGGGCTGAAACAGAGGGCGAGAAACAGAGGGTCTGAAACAGAGGGTCTGAAACAGAGGGCGCGAAACAGAGGGCGCGAAACAAAGGGCGAGAAACAGAGGGTCTGAAACAGAGGGCACGAAACAGAGGGCGAGAAACAGAGGGCGAGAAACAGAGGGCGAGGAACAGAGGGTCTGAAACAGAGGGGCTGAAACAGAGGGCGCGAAACAGAGGGTCTGAAACAGAGGGTCTGACACAGAGGGTCTGAAACAGAGTGTCTGAAACAGAGGGTCTGAAGCAGAGGGTGAGAAACAGAGGGTCTGAAACAGAGGGTCTGAAACAGAGGGTCTGAAACAGAGGGCGAGAAACAGAGGGTCTGAAACAGAGGGTCTGAAACAGAGGGCGAGAAACAGAGGGCGAGAAACAGAGGCTCTGAAACAGAGGGGCTGAAACAGAGGGCGAGAAACAGAGGGTCTGAAACAGAGGGCGAGAAACGGAGGGTGAGAAACAGAGGGTCTGAAACAGAGGGGCTGAAACAGAGGGTGAGAAACAGAGGGTGAGAAACAGAGGGTCTGAAACAGAGGGCGAGAAACAGAGGGCGAGAAACAGAGGGTCTGAAACAGATGGTCTGAAACAGAGGGTCTGAGGCAGAGGGCGAGAAACAGAGGGTCTGAAACTGAGGGTCTGAAACAGAGGGTCTGAAACAGAGGGTCTGAATCAGAGGGCGAGAAACAGAGGGCGAGAAACAGAGGGTCTGAAACAGAGGGTCTGAAACAGAGGGCGAGAAACAGAGAGCGAGAAACAGAGGGCGAGAAACAGAGGGCGAGAAACAGAGGGTCTGAAACAGAGGGCGAGAAACAGAGGGCGAGAAACAGAGGGCAAGAAACAGAGGGTCTGAAACAGAGGGTCTGAAAGAGAGGGACTGAAACAGAGAGCGAGAAACAGAGTGCGAGGAACAGAGGGCGAGGAACAGAGGGTCTGAAACACAGGGGCTGAAACAGAGGGCGCGAAACAGAGGGACTGAAACAGAGGGTCTGACACAGAGGGTCTGAAACAGAGGGTCTGAAACAAAGGGCGAGAAACAGAGGGCGAGAAACAGAGGGTCTGAAACAGAGGGCGAGAAACAGAGGGCGAGAAACAGAGGGCGAGAAACAGAGGGTCTGAAACAGAGGGTCTGAAAGAGAGGGGCTGAAACAGAGAGCGAGAAACAGAGTGCGAGGAACAGAGGGTGAGGAACAGAGGGTCTGAAACAGAGGGTCTGAAACAGAGGGTCTGAAACAGAGGGCAAGAAACAGAGGGTCTGAAACAGAGGGTCTGAAACAGAGGGCGAGAAACAGAGGGCGAGAAACACAGAGTCTGAAACAGAGGGGCTGAAAAAGAGGGCGAAAAACAGATGGTCTGAAACAGAGGGCGAGAAACAGAGGGCGAGAAACAGAGGGGCTGAAACAGAGGGTCTGAAACAGAGGGGCTGAAACAGAGTGCGAGAAACAGATGGCGAGAAACAGCAGGCGAGAAACAGAGGGCGAGAAACAGAGGGCGCGAAACAGAGGGTCTGAAACAGAGGGCCTGAAACAGATGGCGAGAAACAGAGGGCCTGAAACAGAGGGTCTGAAACAGAGGGTCTGAAACAGAGGGTCTGAAACAGAGGGTCTGAAACAGAGGGCGAGAAACAGAGGGTCTGAAAGAGAGGGTCTTAAACAGAGGGTCTGAAACTGAGGGTCTGAAACAGAGGGCGAGAAACAGAGGGCGAGGAACAGAGGATCTGAAACAGAGGGTCTGAAACAGAGGGTCTGAAGCAGAGGGCGAGAAACAGAGAGTCTGAAACAGAGGGTCTGAAACAGAGAGTCTGAAACAGAGGGTCTGAAACAGAGGGCGAGAAACAGAGGGTCTGAAACAGAGGGTCTGAAACAGAGGGGCTGAAACAGAGGGCGAGAAACAGAGGGTCTGAAACAGAGGGGCTGAAACAGGGGGCGAGAAACAGAGGGTCTGAAACAGAGGGTCTCAAACAGAGGGTCTGAAACAGAGGGCGAGAAACAGAGGGTCTGAAACAGAGGGGCTGAAACAGAGGGGCTGAAACAGAGGGTGAGAAACAAAGGGGGAGAAACAGAGGGTCTGAAACAGAGGGGCTGAAACAGAGTGCGAGAAACAGAGGGTCTGAAACAGAGGGTCTGAAACAGAGGGGCTGAAACAGAGGGCGAGAAACAGAGGGTCTGAAACAGAGGGTCTGAAACAGAGGGTCTGAAACAGAGGGCGAGAAACAGAGGGTCTGAAACAGAGGGCTAGGAACAGAGGGTCTGTAACAGAGGGGCTGAAACAGAGGGCGCGAAACAGAGGGACTGAAACAGAGGGTCTGACACAGAGTGTCTGACACAGAGGGTCTGAAACAGAGGGTCTGAAACAGAGGCTCTGACGCAGAGGGCGAGAAACAGAGGGTCTGAAGCAGAGGGTCTGAAATAGAGGGTCTGAAACAGAGGGCGAGAAACAGAGGGCGAGAAACACAGAGTCTGAAACAGAGGGGCTGAAAAAGAGGGGCTGAAACAGAGGGTCTGAAACAGAGGCTCTGACGCAGAGGGCGAGAAACAGAGGGTCTGAAGCAGAGGGTCTGAAATAGAGGGTCTGAAACAGAGGGCGAGAAACAGAGGGCCTGAAACAGAGGGTCTGAAACAGAGGGCGAGAAACAGAGGGCGATAAACAGAGGGGCTGAAACAGAGGGTCTGAAACAGAGGGGCTGAAACAGAGTGCGAGAAACAGAGGGCGAGAAACAGACGGCGAGAAACAGAGGGCGAGAAACAGAGGGCGCGAAACAGAGGGTCTGAAACAGAGGGTCTGAAACAGAGGGTCTGAAACAGATGGCGAGAAACAGAGGGCCTGAAACAGAGGGTCTGAAACAGAGGGTCTGAAACAGAGGGTCTGAAACAGAGGGTCTTAAACAGAGGGTCTGAAACAGAGGGTCTGAAACAGAGGGCGAGAAACAGAGGGCGAGGAACAGAGGGTCTGAAACAGAGGGTCTGAAACAGAGGGTGAGAAACAGAGGGCGAGGAACAGAGGGTGAGAAACAGAGGGTCTGACACAGAGGGTCTGAAACAGAGGGTCTGAAGCAGAGGGCGAGAAACAGAGGGTCTGAAACAGAGGGTCTGAAACAGAGGGGCTGATACAGAGGGTGAGAAACAGAGGGTCTGACACAGAGGGTCTGAAACAGAGGGTGAGAAACAGAGGGCGAGGAACAGAGGGCGAGAAACAGAGGGTCTGACACAGAGGGTCTGAAACAGAGAGTCTGAAACAGAGGGTCTGAAGCAGAGGGCGAGAAACAGAGGGTCTGAAACAGAGGGCGAGAAACAGAGGGCGAGAAACAGAGGGTCTGAAACAGAGGAGCTGAAACAGAGGGCGAGAAACAGAGGGTCTGAAACAGAGGGTCTGAAGCAGAGGGCGAGAAACAGAGGGTCTGAAACAGAGGGTCTGAAACAAAGGGTCTGAAACAGAGGGGCTGAAACAGAGGGCGAGAAACAGAGGGTCTGAAACAGAGGGTCTGAAGCAGAGGGTCTGAAACAGAGGGCGAGAAAAAGAAGGCGAGCAACAGAGGGCGAGAAACAGAGGGCGAGAAACAGAGGGCGAGAAACAGAGGGTCTGAAACAGAGGGGCTGATACAGAGGGTGAGAAACAGAGGGTCTGACACAGAGGGTCTGAAACAGAGGGGCTGAAACAGAGGGCGAGAAACAGAGGGCGAGAAACAGAGGGTCTGAAACAGAGGGGCTGAAACAGAGGGCGAGAAACAGAGGGCGAGAAACAGAGGGTCTGAAACAGAGGGGCTGAAACAGAGGGCGAGAAACAGAGTGTCTGAAACAGAGGGTCTGAAACAGAAGGTCTGAAAGAGAGGGTCTGATACAGAGGGCGAGAAACAGAGGGTCTGAAATAGAGGGGCTGAAACAGAGGGCGCGAAACAGAGCGGATGAAACAGAGGGCGAGAAACAGAGGAGCTGAAACAGAGGGGCTGAAACAGAGGGGCTGAAACAGAGGGTCTGAAACAGAGGGTGAGAAACAGAGGGGCTGAAACACAGGGGCTGAAACTAGGGTCTGAAACAGAGGGTCTGAAACAGAGGGACTGAAACAGAGGGTCTGAAACAGAGGGGCTGAAACAGAGGGTCTGAAACAGAGGGCGAGAAACAGAGGGGCTGAAACAGAGGGTCTGAAACAGAGGACGAGAAACAGAGGGTCTGAAACAGAGGGCACGAAACAGAGGGCGAGAAACAGAGGGTCTGAAACAGAGGGCGCAAAACAGAGGGGCTGAAACAGAGGGGCTGAAACAGAGGGCGAGAAACAGAGGGTCTGAAACAGGTGGTCTGAAACAGAGGGTCTGAAGCAGAGGGCGAGAAACAGAGGGTCTGAAACAGAGGGTATGAAACAGTGGGTCTGAAACAGAGGGTCTGAAACAGAGGGGCTGAAACAGAGGGCGCGAAACAGAGGGTCTGAAACAGAGGGCGAGAAACAGAGGGTCTGAAGCAGAGGGCTAGGAACAGAGGGCGAGAAACAGAGGGTCTGAAACAGAGGGTCTGAAACAGAGGGCGAGAAACAGAGGGTCTGAAACAGAGGGTCTGAAACAGAGGGGCTGAAACAGAGGGCGCGAAACAGAGGGTCTGAAACAGAGGGTCTGACACAGAGGGTCTGACACAGAGGATCTGAAACAGAGGGTCTGAAACAGAGGCTCTGACGCAGAGGGCGAGAAACAGAGGGTCTGAAACAGAGGGTATGAAACAGTGGGTCTGAAACAGAGGGGCTGAAACAGAGGGCGCGAAACAGAGGGTCTGAAACAGAGGGTCTGACACAGAGGGTCTGACACAGAGGATCTGAAACAGAGGGTCTGAAACAGAGGCTCTGACGCAGAGGGCGAGAAACAGAGGGTCTGAAACAGAGGGTCTGAAATAGAGGGTCTGAAACAGAGGGCGAGAATCACAGAGTCTGAAACAGATGGGCTGAAACAGAGGGCGAGGAACAGAGGGTCTGAAACAGAGGGGCTGAAACAGAGGGCGAGAAACAGAGGGTCTGAAACAGAGGGTCTGAAACAGAAGGTCTGAAACAGAGGGTCTGATACAGAGGGCGAGAAACAGAGGGTCTGAAATAGAGGGGCTGAAACAGAGGGCGCGAAACAGAGCGGCTGAAACAGAGGGTGAGAAACAGAGGAGCTGAAACAGAGGGGCTGAAACAGAGGGGCTGAAACAGAGGGTCTGAAACAGAGGGCGAGAAACAGAGGGGCTGAAACACAGGGGCTGAAACAGAGGGTCTGAAACAGAGGGTCTGAAACAGAGGGGCTGAAACAGAGGGTCTGAAACAGAGGGTCTGAAACAGAGGGTCTGAAACAGAGGGCGAGAAACAGAGGGTCTGAAACAGAGTGTCTGAAACAGAGGGCGAGAAACAGAGGGTCTGAAACAGAGGGCGAGAAACAGAGGGTCTGAAACAGAGGGCGAGAAACAGAGGGTCTGAAACAGGGGGTCTGAAACAGAGAGTCTGAAGCAGAGGGCGAGAAACAGAGGGTCTGAAACAGAGGGTATGAAACAGTGGGTCTGAAACAGAGGGGCTGAAACAGAGGGCGAGAAACAGAGGGTCTGAAACAGAGGGTCTGAAACAGAGGGCGAGAAACAGAGGGTCTGAAGCAGAGGGCTAGGAACAGAGGGTCTGAAACCGAGGGGCTGAAACAGAGGGCGCGAAACAGAGGGTCTGAAACAGAGGGTCTGACACAGAGGGTCTGACACAGAGGATCTGAAACAGAGGGTCTGAAACAGAGGCTCTGACGCAGAGGGCGAGAAACAGAGGGTCTGAAACAGAGGGTCTGAAATAGAGGGTCTAAAACAGAGGGCGAGAATCACAGAGTCTGAAACAGAGGGGCTGAAACAGAGGGCGAAAAACAGAGGGTCTGAAACAGAGGTCGAGAAACCGAGGGCGCGAAACAGAGGGTCTGAAACAGAGGGTCTGAAACAGAGGGGCTGAAACAGAGGGCGAGAAACAGAGGGTCTGAAACAGAGGGTCTGAAACAGAGGGCGCGAAACAGAGGGCGCGAAACAAAGGGCGAGAAACAGAGGGTCTGAAACAGAGGGCACGAAACAGAGGGCGAGAAACAGAGGGCGAGAAACAGAGGGCGAGGAACAGAGGGTCTGAAACAGAGGGGCTGAAACAGAGGGCGCGAAACAGAGGGTCTGAAACAGAGGGTCTGACACAGAGGGTCTGAAACAGAGTGTCTGAAACAGAGGGTCTGAAGCAGAGGGTGAGAAACAGAGGGTCTGAAACAGAGGGTCTGAAACAGAGGGTCTGAAACAGAGGGCGAGAAACAGAGGGTCTGAAACAGAGGGTCTGAAACAGAGGGCGAGAAACAGAGGGCGAGAAACAGAGGCTCTGAAACAGAGGGGCTGAAACAGAGGGCGAGAAACAGAGGGTCTGAAACAGAGGGTGAGAAACGGAGGGTGAGAAACAGAGGGTCTGAAACAGAGGGGCTGAAACAGAGGGCGAGAAACAGAGGGTGAGAAACAGAGGGTCTGAAACAGAGGGCGAGAAACAGAGGGCGAGAAACAGAGGGTCTGAAATAGATGGTCTGAAACAGAGGGTCTGAGGCAGAGGGCGAGAAACAGAGGGTCTGAAACTGAGGGTCTGAAACAGAGGGTCTGAAACAGAGGGTCTGAATCAGAGGGCGAGAAACAGAGGGCGAGAAACAGAGGGTCTGAAACAGAGGGTCTGAAACAGAGGGCGAGAAACAGAGAGCGAGAAACAGAGGGCGAGAAACAGAGGGCGAGAAACAGAGGGTCTGAAACAGAGGGCGAGAAACAGAGGGCGAGAAACAGAGGGCAAGAAACAGAGGGTCTGAAACAGAGGGTCTGAAAGAGAGGGACTGAAACAGAGAGCGAGAAACAGAGTGCGAGGAACAGAGGGCGAGGAACAGAGGGTCTGAAACACAGGGGCTGAAACAGAGGGCGCGAAACAGAGGGACTGAAACAGAGGGTCTGACACAGAGGGTCTGAAACAGAGGGTCTGAAACAAAGGGCGAGAAACAGAGGGCGAGAAACAGAGGGTCTGAAACAGAGGGCGAGAAACAGAGGGCGAGAAACAGAGGGCGAGAAACAGAGGGTCTGAAACAGAGGGTCTGAAAGAGAGGGGCTGAAACAGAGAGCGAGAAACAGAGTGCGAGGAACAGAGGGTGAGGAACAGAGGGTCTGAAACAGAGGGTCTGAAACAGAGGGTCTGAAACAGAGGGCAAGAAACAGAGGGTCTGAAACAGAGGGTCTGAAACAGAGGGCGAGAAACAGAGGGCGAGAAACACAGAGTCTGAAACAGAGGGGCTGAAAAAGAGGGCGAAAAACAGATGGTCTGAAACAGAGGGCGAGAAACAGAGGGCGAGAAACAGAGGGGCTGAAACAGAGGGTCTGAAACAGAGGGGCTGAAACAGAGTGCGAGAAACAGATGGCGAGAAACAGCAGGCGAGAAACAGAGGGCGAGAAACAGAGGGCGCGAAACAGAGGGTCTGAAACAGAGGGCCTGAAACAGATGGCGAGAAACAGAGGGCCTGAAACAGAGGGTCTGAAACAGAGGGTCTGAAACAGAGGGTCTGAAACAGAGGGTCTGAAACAGAGGGCGAGAAACAGAGGGTCTGAAAGAGAGGGTCTTAAACAGAGGGTCTGAAACTGAGGGTCTGAAACAGAGGGCGAGAAACAGAGGGCGAGGAACAGAGGATCTGAAACAGAGGGTCTGAAACAGAGGGTCTGAAGCAGAGGGCGAGAAACAGAGAGTCTGAAACAGAGGGTCTGAAACAGAGAGTCTGAAACAGAGGGTCTGAAACAGAGGGCGAGAAACAGAGGGTCTGAAACAGAGGGTCTGAAACAGAGGGGCTGAAACAGAGGGCGAGAAACAGAGGGTCTGAAACAGAGGGGCTGAAACAGGGGGCGAGAAACAGAGGGTCTGAAACAGAGGGTCTCAAACAGAGGGTCTGAAACAGAGGGCGAGAAACAGAGGGTCTGAAACAGAGGGGCTGAAACAGAGGGGCTGAAACAGAGGGTGAGAAACAAAGGGGGAGAAACAGAGGGTCTGAAACAGAGGGGCTGAAACAGAGTGCGAGAAACAGAGGGTCTGAAACAGAGGGTCTGAAACAGAGGGGCTGAAACAGAGGGCGAGAAACAGAGGGTCTGAAACAGAGGGTCTGAAACAGAGGGTCTGAAACAGAGGGCGAGAAACAGAGGGTCTGAAACAGAGGGCTAGGAACAGAGGGTCTGTAACAGAGGGGCTGAAACAGAGGGCGCGAAACAGAGGGACTGAAACAGAGGGTCTGACACAGAGTGTCTGACACAGAGGGTCTGAAACAGAGGGTCTGAAACAGAGGCTCTGACGCAGAGGGCGAGAAACAGAGGGTCTGAAGCAGAGGGTCTGAAATAGAGGGTCTGAAACAGAGGGCGAGAAACAGAGGGCGAGAAACACAGAGTCTGAAACAGAGGGGCTGAAAAAGAGGGGCTGAAACAGAGGGTCTGAAACAGAGGCTCTGACGCAGAGGGCGAGAAACAGAGGGTCTGAAGCAGAGGGTCTGAAATAGAGGGTCTGAAACAGAGGGCGAGAAACAGAGGGCCTGAAACAGAGGGTCTGAAACAGAGGGCGAGAAACAGAGGGCGATAAACAGAGGGGCTGAAACAGAGGGTCTGAAACAGAGGGGCTGAAACAGAGTGCGAGAAACAGAGGGCGAGAAACAGACGGCGAGAAACAGAGGGCGAGAAACAGAGGGCGCGAAACAGAGGGTCTGAAACAGAGGGTCTGAAACAGAGGGTCTGAAACAGATGGCGAGAAACAGAGGGCCTGAAACAGAGGGTCTGAAACAGAGGGTCTGAAAC
Organism: Chiloscyllium punctatum; assembly: GCF_047496795.1. Classification (NCBI taxonomy): domain Eukaryota; kingdom Metazoa; phylum Chordata; class Chondrichthyes; order Orectolobiformes; family Hemiscylliidae; genus Chiloscyllium; species Chiloscyllium punctatum. The sequence goes on from NW_027309866.1 coordinate 153,371, forward strand.
AGAGGGTCTGAAACAGAGGGTCTTAAACAGAGGGTCTGAAACAGAGGGTCTGAAACAGAGGGCGAGAAACAGAGGGCGAGGAACAGAGGGTCTGAAACAGAGGGTCTGAAACAGAGGGTGAGAAACAGAGGGCGAGGAACAGAGGGTGAGAAACAGAGGGTCTGACACAGAGGGTCTGAAACAGAGGGTCTGAAGCAGAGGGCGAGAAACAGAGGGTCTGAAACAGAGGGTCTGAAACAGAGGGGCTGATACAGAGGGTGAGAAACAGAGGGTCTGACACAGAGGGTCTGAAACAGAGGGTGAGAAACAGAGGGCGAGGAACAGAGGGCGAGAAACAGAGGGTCTGACACAGAGGGTCTGAAACAGAGAGTCTGAAACAGAGGGTCTGAAGCAGAGGGCGAGAAACAGAGGGTCTGAAACAGAGGGCGAGAAACAGAGGGCGAGAAACAGAGGGTCTGAAACAGAGGAGCTGAAACAGAGGGCGAGAAACAGAGGGTCTGAAACAGAGGGTCTGAAGCAGAGGGCGAGAAACAGAGGGTCTGAAACAGAGGGTCTGAAACAAAGGGTCTGAAACAGAGGGGCTGAAACAGAGGGCGAGAAACAGAGGGTCTGAAACAGAGGGTCTGAAGCAGAGGGTCTGAAACAGAGGGCGAGAAAAAGAAGGCGAGCAACAGAGGGCGAGAAACAGAGGGCGAGAAACAGAGGGCGAGAAACAGAGGGTCTGAAACAGAGGGGCTGATACAGAGGGTGAGAAACAGAGGGTCTGACACAGAGGGTCTGAAACAGAGGGGCTGAAACAGAGGGCGAGAAACAGAGGGCGAGAAACAGAGGGTCTGAAACAGAGGGGCTGAAACAGAGGGCGAGAAACAGAGGGCGAGAAACAGAGGGTCTGAAACAGAGGGGCTGAAACAGAGGGCGAGAAACAGAGTGTCTGAAACAGAGGGTCTGAAACAGAAGGTCTGAAAGAGAGGGTCTGATACAGAGGGCGAGAAACAGAGGGTCTGAAATAGAGGGGCTGAAACAGAGGGCGCGAAACAGAGCGGATGAAACAGAGGGCGAGAAACAGAGGAGCTGAAACAGAGGGGCTGAAACAGAGGGGCTGAAACAGAGGGTCTGAAACAGAGGGTGAGAAACAGAGGGGCTGAAACACAGGGGCTGAAACTAGGGTCTGAAACAGAGGGTCTGAAACAGAGGGACTGAAACAGAGGGTCTGAAACAGAGGGGCTGAAACAGAGGGTCTGAAACAGAGGGCGAGAAACAGAGGGGCTGAAACAGAGGGTCTGAAACAGAGGACGAGAAACAGAGGGTCTGAAACAGAGGGCACGAAACAGAGGGCGAGAAACAGAGGGTCTGAAACAGAGGGCGCAAAACAGAGGGGCTGAAACAGAGGGGCTGAAACAGAGGGCGAGAAACAGAGGGTCTGAAACAGGTGGTCTGAAACAGAGGGTCTGAAGCAGAGGGCGAGAAACAGAGGGTCTGAAACAGAGGGTATGAAACAGTGGGTCTGAAACAGAGGGTCTGAAACAGAGGGGCTGAAACAGAGGGCGCGAAACAGAGGGTCTGAAACAGAGGGCGAGAAACAGAGGGTCTGAAGCAGAGGGCTAGGAACAGAGGGCGAGAAACAGAGGGTCTGAAACAGAGGGTCTGAAACAGAGGGCGAGAAACAGAGGGTCTGAAACAGAGGGTCTGAAACAGAGGGGCTGAAACAGAGGGCGCGAAACAGAGGGTCTGAAACAGAGGGTCTGACACAGAGGGTCTGACACAGAGGATCTGAAACAGAGGGTCTGAAACAGAGGCTCTGACGCAGAGGGCGAGAAACAGAGGGTCTGAAACAGAGGGTATGAAACAGTGGGTCTGAAACAGAGGGGCTGAAACAGAGGGCGCGAAACAGAGGGTCTGAAACAGAGGGTCTGACACAGAGGGTCTGACACAGAGGATCTGAAACAGAGGGTCTGAAACAGAGGCTCTGACGCAGAGGGCGAGAAACAGAGGGTCTGAAACAGAGGGTCTGAAATAGAGGGTCTGAAACAGAGGGCGAGAATCACAGAGTCTGAAACAGATGGGCTGAAACAGAGGGCGAAAAACAGAGGGTCTGAAACAGAGGTCGAGAAACCGAGGGCGCGAAACAGAGGGTCTGAAACAGAGGGTCTGAAACAGAGGGCACGAAACAGAGGGTGAGAAACAGAGAGCGAGAAACAGAGGGCGAGGAACAGAGGGTCTGAAACAGAGGGGCTGAAACAGAGGGCGCGAAACAGAGGGTCTGAAACAGAGGGTCTGACACAGAGGATCTGAAACAGAGTGTCTGAAACAGAGGGTCTGAAGCAGAGGGTGAGAAACAGAGGGTCTGAAACAGAGGGTCTGAAACAGAGGGTCTGAAACAGAGGGCGAGAAACAGAGGGTCTGAAACAGAGGGTCTGAAACAGAGGGCGAGAAACAGAGGGCGTGAAACAGATGCTCTGAAACAGAGGGGCTGAAACAGAGGGCGAGAAACAGAGGGTCTGAAACAGAGGGTGAGAAACGGAGGGTGAGAAACAGAGGGTCTGAAACAGAGGGGCTGAAACAGAGGGCGAGAAACAGAGGGTGAGAAACAGAGGGTCTGAAACAGAGGGCGAGAAACAGAGGGCGAGAAACACAGGGTCTGAAACAGATGGTCTGAAACAGAGGGTCTGAGGCAGAGGGCGAGAAACAGAGGGTCTGAAACTGAGGGTCTGAAACAGAGGGTCTGAAACAGAGGGTCTGAATCAAAGGGCGAGAAACAGAGGGCGAGAAACAGAGGGTCTGAAACAGAGGGTCTGAAACAGAGGGCGAGAAACAGAGAGCGAGAAACAGAGGGCGAGAAACAGAGGGCGAGAAACATAGGGGCTGAAACAGAGGGCGAGAAAGAGAGGGTCTGAAACAGAGGGCGAGAAACAGAGGGTCTGAAACAGAGGGTCTGAAACAGAGGGGCTGAAACAGAGGGCGAGAAACAGAGGGCGAGAAACAGAGGGTCTGAAACAGAGGGCGAGAAACAGAGAGCGAGAAACAGAGGGTCTGAAACAGAGGGGCTGAAACAGAGGGCGAGAAACAGAGGGCGAGAAACAGAGGGTCTGAAACAGAGGGGCTGAAACAGAGGGCGAGAAACAGAGTGTCTGAAACAGAGGGTCTGAAACAGAAGGTCTGAAACAGAGGGTCTGATACAGAGGGCGAGAAACAGAGGGTCTGAAATAGAGGGGCTGAAACAGAGGGCGCGAAACAGAGCGGCTGAAACAGAAGGCGAGAAACAGAGGAGCTGAAACAGAGGGGCTGAAACAGAGGGGCTGAAACAGAGGGTCTGAAACAGAGGGCGAGAAACAGAGGGGCTGAAACACAGGGGCTGAAACAGAGGGTCTGAAACAGAGGGTCTGAAACAGAGGGGCTGAAACAGAGGGTCTGAAACAGAGGGGCTGAAACAGAGGGTCTGAAACAGAGGGCGAGAAACAGAGGGGCTGAAACAGAGGGTCTGAAACAGAGGACGAGAAACAGAGGGTCTGAAACAGAGGGCGAGAAAAAGAGGGTCTGAAACAGAGGGCGCGAAACAGAGGGCGAGAAACAGAGGGTCTGAAACAGAGGGTCTGAAATAGAGGGTCTGAAACAGAGGGCGAGAATCACAGAGTCTGAAACAGAGGGGCTGAAACAGAGGGCGAAAAACAGAGGGTCTGAAACAGAGGGTCTGACACAGAGGGTCTGAAACAGAGTGTCTGAAACAGAGGGTCTGAAGCAGAGGGTGAGAAACAGAGGGTCTGAAACAGAGGGTCTGAAACAGAGGGTCTGAAACAGAGGGCAAGAAACAGAGGGTCTGAAACAGAGGGTCTGAAACAGAGGGCGAGAAACAGAGGGCGAGAAACAGAGGCTCTGAAACAGAGGGGCTGAAACAGAGGGCGAGAATCAGAGGGTCTGAAACAGAGGGCGAGAAACGGTGGGCGAGAAACAGAGGGTCTGAAACAGAGGGGCTGAAACAGAGGGCGAGAAACAGAGGGTGAGAAACAGAGGGTCTGAAACAGAGGGCGAGAAACAGAGGGCGAGAAACAGAGGGGCTGAAACAGAGGGTCTGAAACAGAGGGCGAGAAACAGAGGGGCTGAAACACAGGGGCTGAAACAGAGGGTCTGAAACAGAGGGCGAGAAACAGAGGGGCTGAAACACAGGGGCTGAAACAGAGGGTCTGAAACAGAGGGTCTGAAACAGAGGGGCTGAAACAGAGGGTCTGAAACAGAGGGGCTGAAACAGAGGGTCTGAAACACAGGGCGAGAAACAGAGGGGCTGAAACAGAGGGTCTGAAACAGAGGACGAGAAACAGAGGGTCTGAAACAGAGGGCGAGAAAAAGAGGGTCTGAAACAGAGGGTGCGAAACAGAGGGCGAGAAACAGAGGGTCTGAAACAGAGGGTCTGAAATAGAGGGTCTGAAACAGAGGGCGAGAATCACAGAGTCTGAAACAGAGGGGCTGAAACAGAGGGCGAAAAACAGAGGGTCTGAAACAGAGGGTCTGACACAGAGGGTCTGAAACAGAGTGTCTGAAACAGAGGGTCTGAAGCAGAGGGTGAGAAACAGAGGGTCTGAAACAGAGGGTCTGAAACAGAGGGTCTGAAACAGAGGGCAAGAAACAGAGGGTCTGAAACAGAGGGTCTGAAACAGAGGGCGAGAAACAGAGGGCGAGAAACAGAGGCTCTGAAACAGAGGGGCTGAAACAGAGGGCGAGAATCAGAGGGTCTGAAACAGAGGGCGAGAAACGGTGGGCGAGAAACAGAGGGTCTGAAACAGAGGGGCTGAAACAGAGGGCGAGAAACAGAGGGTGAGAAACAGAGGGTCTGAAACAGAGGGCGAGAAACAGAGGGCGAGAAACAGAGGGTCTGAAACAGAGGGTCTGAAACAGAGGGTCTGAATCAGAGGGCGAGAAACAGAGGGCGAGAAACAGAGGGTCTGAAACAGAGGGTCTGAAACATAGGGCGAGAAACAGAGAGCGAGAAACAGAGGGCGAGAAACAGAGGGCGAACAACAGAGGGTCTGAAACAGAGGGGCAGAAACAGAGGGCGAGAAAGAGAGGGTCTGAAACAGAGGGCGAGAAACAGAGGGTCTGAAACAGAGGGTCTGAAACAGAGGGGCTGAAACAGAGGGCGAGAAACAGAGGGCGAGAAACAGAGGGTCTGAAACAGAGGGCGAGAAACAGAGGGCGAGAAACAGAGGGCAAGAAACAGAGGGTCTGAAACAGAGGGTCTGAAAGAGAGGGACTGAAACAGAGAGCGAGAAACAGAGTGCGAGGAACAGAGGGCGAGGAACAGAGGGTCTGAAACACAGGGGCTGAAACAGAGGGCGCGAAACAGAGGGACTGAAACAGAGGGTCTGACACAGAGGGTCTGAAACAGAGGGTCGGAAACAGAGGGTGTGAAGCAGAGGGCGAGAAACAGAGGGTCAGAAACAGAGGGTCTGAAACAGAGGGTCTGAAACAAAGGGCGAGAAACAGAAGGTCAGAAACAGAGGGTCTGAAACAGAGGGGCTGAAACAGAGGGCGAGAAACAGAGGGCGAGAAACAGAGGGTCTGAAACAGAGGGCGAGAAACAGAGGGCGAGAAACAGAGGGTCTGAAACAGAGGGTCTGAAAGAGAGGGGCTGAAACAGAGAGCGAGAAACAGAGTGCGAGGAACAGAGGGCGAGGAACAGAGGGTCTGAAACAGAGGGTCTGAAACAGAGGGTCTGAAACAGAGGGCAAGAAACAGAGGGTCTGAAACAGAGGGTCTGAAACAGAGGGCGAGAAACAGAGGGCGAGAAACACAGAGTCTGAAACAGAGGGGCTGAAAAAGAGGGCGAAAAACAGAGGGGCTGAAACAGAGGGCAAGAAACAGAGGGCGCGAAACAGAGGGTCTGAAACAGAGGGTCTGAAACAGAGGGTCTGAAACAGATGGCGAGAAACAGAGGGCCTGAAACAGAGGGTCTGAAACAGAGGGTCTGAAACAGAGGGTCTGAAACAGAGGGTTTGAAACAGAGGGCGAGAAACAGAGGGTCTGAAAGAGAGGGTCTTAAACAGAGGGTCTGAAACTGAGGGTCTGAAACAGAGGGCGAGAAACAGAGGGCGAGGAACAGAGGATCTGAAACAGAGGGTCTGAAACAGAGTTTGAGAAACAGAGGGAGAGGAACAGAGGGTCTGACACAGAGGGTCTGAAACAGAGGGTCTGAAGCAGAGGGCGAGAAACAGAGGGTCTGAAACAGAGGGTCTGAAACAGAGAGTCTGAAACAGAGGGTCTGAAACAGAGGGCGAGAAACAGAGGGTCTGAAACAGAGGGTCTGAAACAGAGGGGCTGAAACAGAGGGCGAGAAACAGAGGGTCTGAAACAGAGGGGCTGAAACAGGGGGCGAGAAACAGAGGGTCTGAAACAGAGGGTCTCAAACAGAGGGTCTGAAACAGAGGGCGAGAAACAGAGGGTCTGAAACAGAGGGGCTGAAACAGAGGGGCTGAAACAGAGGGTGAGAAACAAAGGGGGAGAAACAGAGGGTCTGAAACAGAGGGGCTGAAACAGAGTGCGAGAAACAGAGGGTCTGAAACAGAGGGTCTGAAACAGAGGGGCTGAAACAGAGGGCGAGAAACAGAGGGTCTGAAACAGAGGGTCTGAAACAGAGGGTACGAAACAGAGGGCGAGAAACAGAGGGTCTGAAACAGAGGGCTAGGAACAGAGGGTCTGAAACAGAGGGGCTGAAACAGAGGGCGCGAAACAGATGGTCTGAAACAGAGGGTCTGACACAGAGTGTCTGACACAGAGGGTCTGAAACAGAGGGTCTGAAACAGAGGCTCTGACGCAGAGGGCGAGAAACAAGGGCGAGAAACAGACGGCGAGAAACAGAGGGCGAGAAACAGAGGGCGAGAAACAGAGGGCGCGAAACAGAGGGTCTGAAACAGAGGGTCTGAAACAGAGGGTCTGAAACAGATGGCGAGAAACAGAGGGCCTGAAACAGAGGGTCTGAAACAGAGGGTCTGAAACAGAGGGTCTGAAACAGAGGGTCATAAACAGAGGGTCTGAAACAGAGGGTCTGAAACAGAGGGCGAGAAACAGAGGGCGAGGAACAGAGGGTCTGAAACAGAGGGTCTGAAACAGAGGGTGAGAAACAGAGGGCGAGGAACAGAGGGCGAGAAACAGAGGGTCTGACACAGAGGGTCTGAAACAGAGGGTCTGAAGCAGAGGGCGAGAAACAGAGGGTCTGAAACAGAGGGTCTGAAACAGAGAGTCTGAAACAGAGGGTCTGAAGCGGAGGGCGAGAAACAGAGGGTCTGAAACAGAGGGTGAGAAACAGAGGGCGAGAAACAGAGGGTCTGAAACAGAGGAGCTGAAACAGAGGGCGAGAAACAGAGGGTCTGAAACAGAGGGTCTGAAGCAGAGGGCGAGAAACAGAGGGTCTGAAACAGAGGGTCTGAAACAGAGGGTCTGAAACAGAGGGGCTGAAACAGAGGGCGAGAAACAGAGGGTCTGAAACAGAGGGGCTGAAACAGAGGGTCTGAAACAGAGGGCGAGAAACAGAAGGCGAGCAACAGAGGGCGAGAAACAGAGGGCGAGAAACAGAGGGCGAGAAACAGAGGGCGAGAAACAGAGGGCGAGAAACAGAGGGCGAGAAACAGAGGGTCTGAAACAGAGGGGCTGATACAGAGGGTGAGAAACAGAGGGTCTGACACAGAGGGTCTGAAACAGAGGGGCTGAAACAGAGGGCGAGAAACAGAGGGCGAGAAACAGAGGGTCTGAAACAGAGGGGCTGATACAGAGGGTGAGAAACAGAGGGTCTGACACAGAGGGTCTGAAACAGAGGGGCTGAAACAGAGGGCGAGAAACAGAGGGCGAGAAACAGAGGGTCTGAAACAGAGGGCGAGAAACAGAGGGCGAGAAACAGAGGGCGAGAAACAGAGGGTCTGAAACAGAGGGTCTGAAAGTGAGGGGCTGAAACAGAGGGCGAGAAACAGAGGGAGAGGAACAGAGGGCGAGGAACAGAGGGACTGAAACAGAGGGGCTGAAACAGAGGCCGCGAAACAGAGGGTCTGAAACAGAGGGTCTGACACAGAGGGTCTGAAACAGAGGGCCTGAAACAGTGGGTCTGAAGCAGCGGGCGAGAAACAGAGGGTCTGAAATAGTGGGTCTGAAACAGAGGGTCTGAAACAGAGGGCGAGAAACAGAGGGCGAGAAACAGAGGGTCTGAAACAGAGGGGCTGAAACAGAGGGCGAGAAACAGAGGGCGAGGAACAGAGGGTCTGAAACAGAGGGGCTGAAACAGAGGGCGAGAAACAGAGGGTCTGACACAGAGGGTCTGAAACAGAGGGTCTGAAGCAGAGGGCGAGAAACAGAGGGTCTGAAACAGAGGGTCTGAAACAGAGAGTCTGAAACAGAGGGTCTGAAGCGGAGGGCGAGAAACAGAGGGTCTGAAACAGAGGGCGAGAAACAGAGGGCGAGAAACAGAGGGTCTGAAACAGAGGAGCTGAAACAGAGGGCGAGAAACAGAGGGTCTGAAACAGAGGGTCTGAAGCAGAGGGCGAGAAACAGAGGGTCTGAAACAGAGGGTCTGAAACAGAGGGTCTGAAACAGAGGGGCTGAAACAGAGGGCGAGAAACAGAGGGTCTGAAACAGAGGGGCTGAAACAGAGGGTCTGAAACAGAGGGCGAGAAACAGAAGGCGAGCAACAGAGGGCGAGAAACAGAGGGCGAGAAACAGAGGGCGAGAAACAGAGGGCGAGAAACAGAGGGCGAGAAACAGAGGGTCTGAAACAGAGGGGCTGATACAGAGGGTGAGAAACAGAGGGTCTGACACAGAGGGTCTGAAACAGAGGGGCTGAAACAGAGGGCGAGAAACAGAGGGCGAGAAACAGAGGGTCTGAAACAGAGGGGCTGATACAGAGGGTGAGAAACAGAGGGTCTGACACAGAGGGTCTGAAACAGAGGGGCTGAAACAGAGGGCGAGAAACAGAGGGCGAGAAACAGAGGGTCTGAAACAGAGGGCGAGAAACAGAGGGCGAGAAACAGAGCGCGAGAAACAGAGGGTCTGAAACAGAGGGTCTGAAAGTGAGGGGCTGAAACAGAGGGCGAGAAACAGAGGGAGAGGAACAGAGGGCGAGGAACAGAGGGACTGAAACAGAGGGGCTGAAACAGAGGCCGCGAAACAGAGGGTCTGAAACAGACGGTCTGACACAGAGGGTCTGAAACAGAGGGCCTGAAACAGTGGGTCTGAAGCAGCGGGCGAGAAACAGAGGGTCTGAAATAGTGGGTCTGAAACAGAGGGTCTGAAACAGAGGGCGAGAAACAGAGGGCGAGAAACAGAGGGTCTGAAACAGAGGGGCTGAAACAGAGGGCGAGAAACAGAGGGCGAGGAACAGAGGGTCTGAAACAGAGGGGCTGAAACAGAGGGCGAGAAACAGAGGGTCTGAAACAGAGGGTCTGAAACAGAAGGTCTGAAACAGAGGGTCTGATACAGAGGGCGAGAAACAGAGGGTCTGAAATAGAGGGGCTGAAACAGAGGGCGCGAAACAGAGCGGCTGAAACAGAGGGTGAGAAACAGAGGAGCTGAAACAGAGGGGCTGAAACAGAGGGGCTGAAACAGAGGGTCTGAAACAGAGGGCGAGAAACAGAGGGGCTGAAACACAGGGGCTGAAACAGAGGGTCTGAAACAGAGGGTCTGAAACAGAGGGGCTGAAACAGAGGGTCTGAAACAGAGGGTCTGAAACAGAGGGTCTGAAACAGAGGGCGAGAAACAGAGGGTCTGAAACAGAGTGTCTGAAACAGAGGGCGAGAAACAGAGGGTCTGAAACAGAGGGTCTGAAGCAGAGGGCGAGAAACAGAGGGTCTGAAACAGAGGGCATGAAACAGTGGGTCTGAAACAGAGGGGCTGAAACAGAGGGCGAGAAACAGAGGGTCTGAAACAGAGGGTCTGAAACAGAGGGCGAGAAACAGAGGGTCTGAAGCAGAGGGCTAGGAACAGAGGGTCTGAAACAGAGGGGCTGAAACAGAGGGCGCGAAACAGAGGGTCTGAAACAGAGGGTCTGACACAGAGGGTCTGACACAGAGGATCTGAAACAGCGGGTCTGAAACAGAGGCTCTGACGCAGAGGTCGAGAAACAGAGGGTCTGAAACAGAGGTCTGAAATAGAGGGTCTAAAACAGAGGGCGAGAAACACAGGGTCTGAAACAGAGGGGCTGAAACAGAGGGCGAAAAACAGAGGGTCTGAAACAGAGGTCGAGAAACCGAGGGCGCGAAACAGAGGGTCTGAAACAGAGGGTCTGAAACAGAGGGGCTGAAACAGAGGGCGAGAAACAGAGGGTCTGAAACAGAGGGTCTGAAACAGAGGGCGCGAAACAGAGGGCACGAAACAAAGGGCGAGAAACAGAGGGTCTGAAACAGAGGGCACGAAACAGAGGGCGAGAAACAGAGGGCGAGAAACAGAGGGCGAGGAACAGAGGGTCTGAAACAGAGGGGCTGAAACAGAGGGCGCGAAACAGAGGGTCTGAAACAGAGGGTCTGACACAGAGGGTCTGAAACAGAGTGTCTGAAACAGAGGGTCTGAAGCAGAGGGTGAGAAACAGAGGGTCTGAAACAGAGGGTCTGAAACAGAGGGTCTGAAACAGAGGGCGAGAAACAGAGGGTCTGAAACAGAGGGTCTGAAACAGAGGGCGAGAAACAGAGGGCGAGAAACAGAGGCTCTGAAACAGAGGGGCTGAAACAGAGGGCGAGAAACAGAGGGTCTGAAACAGAGGGCGAGAAACGGAGGGTGAGAAACAGAGGGTCTGAAACAGAGGGGCTGAAACAGAGGGCGAGAAACAGAGGGTGAGAAACAGAGGGTCTGAAACAGAGGGCGAGAAACAGAGGGCGAGAAACAGAGGGTCTGAAACAGATGGTCTGAAACAGAGGGTCTGAGGCAGAGGGCGAGAAACAGAGGGTCTGAAACTGAGGGTCTGAAACAGAGGGTCTGAAACAGAGGGTCTGAATCAGAGGGCGAGAAACAGAGGGCGAGAAACAGAGGGTCTGAAACAGAGGGCGAGAAACAGAGAGCGAGAAACAGAGGGCGAGAAACAGAGGGCGAGAAACAGAGGGTCTGAAACAGAGGGCGAGAAACAGAGGGCGAGAAACAGAGGGCAAGAAACAGAGGGTCTGAAACAGAGGGTCTGAAAGAGAGGGACTGAAACAGAGAGCGAGAAACAGAGTGCGACTAACAGAGGGCGAGGAACAGAGGGTCTGAAACACAGGGGCTGAAACAGAGGGCGCGAAACAGAGGGACTGAAACAGAGGGTCTGACACAGAGGGTCTGAAACAGTGGGTCGGAAACAGAGGGTGTGAAGCAGAGGGCGAGAAACAGAGGGTCAGAAACAGAGGGTCTGAAACAGAGGGTCTGAAACAAAGGGCGAGAAACAGAGGGCGAGAAACAGAGGGTCAGAAACAGAGGGTCTGAAACAGAGGGGCTGAAACAGAGGGCAAGAAACAGAGGGCGAGAAACAGAGGGTCTGAAACAGAGGGCGAGAAACAGAGGGTCTGAAACAGAGGGTCTGAATGAGAGGGGCTGAAACAGAGAGCGAGAAACAGAGTGCGAGGAACAGAGTGTGAGGAACAGAGGGTCTGAAACAGAGGGTCTGAAACAGAGGGTCTGAAACAGAGGGCAAGAAACAGAGGGTCTGAAACAGAGGGTCTGAAACAGAGGGCGAGAAACAGAGGGCGAGAAACACAGAGTCTGAAACAGAGGGGCTGAAAAAGAGGGCGAAAAACAGATGGTCTGAAACAGAGGGCGAGAAACAGAGGGCGAGAAACAGAGGGGCTGAATCAGAGGGTCTCAAACAGAGGGGCTGAAACAGAGTGCGAGAAACAGATGGCGAGAAACAGAGGGCGAGAAACAGAGGGCGAGAAACAGAGGGCGCGAAACAGAGGGTCTGAAACAGAGGGTCTGAAACAGATGGCGAGAAACAGAGGGCCTGAAACAGAGGGTCTGAAACAGAGGGTCTGAAACAGAGGGTCTGAAACAGAGGGCGAGAAACAGAGGGTCTGAAAGAGAGGGTCTTAAACAGAGGGTCTGAAACAGAGGGTCTGAAACAGAGGGCGAGAAACAGAGGGCGAGCAACAGAGGGCGAGAAACAGAGGGCGAGAAACAGAGGGCGAGATACAGAGGGCGAGAAACAGAGGGCGAGAAACAGAGGGCGAGAAACAGAGGGTCTGAAACAGAGGGGCTGATACAGAGGGTGAGAAACAGAGGGTCTGACACAGAGGGTCTGAAACAGAGGGGCTGAAACAGAGGGCGAGAAACAGAGGGCGAGAAACAGAGGGTCTGAAACAGAGGGGCTGATACAGAGGGTGAGAAACAGAGGGTCTGACACAGAGGGTCTGAAACAGAGGGGCTGAAACAGAGGGCGAGAAACAGAGGGCGAGAAACAGAGGGTCTGAAACAGAGGGCGAGAAACAGAGGGCGAGAAACAGAGGGCGAGAAACAGAGGGTCTGAAACAGAGGGTCTGAAAGTGAGGGGCTGAAACAGAGGGCGAGAAACAGAGTGCGAGGAACAGAGGGCGAGGAACAGAGGGTCTGAAACACAGGGGCTGAAACAGAGGGCGCGAAACAGAGGGACTGAAACAGAGGGTCTGACACAGAGGGTCTGAAACAGAGGGTCTGAAACAAAGGGCGAGAAACAGAGGGCGAGAAACAGAGGGTCTGAAACAGAGGGCGAGAAACAGAGGGCGAGAAACAGAGGGCGAGAAACAGAGGGTCTGAAACAGAGGGTCTGAAAGAGAGGGGCTGAAACAGAGAGCGAGAAACAGAGTGCGAGGAACAGAGGGCGAGGAACAGAGGGTCTGAAACAGAGGGTCTGAAACAGAGGGTCTGAAACAGAGGGCAAGAAACAGAGGGTCTGAAACAGAGGGTCTGAAACAGAGGGCGAGAAACAGAGGGCGAGAAACACAGAGTCTGAAACAGAGGGGCTGAAAAAGAGGGCGAAAAACAGATGGTCTGAAACAGAGGGCGAGAAACAGAGGGCGAGAAACAGAGGGGCTGAAACAGAGGGTCTGAAACAGAGGGGCTGAAACAGAGTGCGAGAAACAGATGGCGAGAAACAGCAGGCGAGAAACAGAGGGCGAGAAACAGAGGGCGCGAAACAGAGGGTCTGAAACAGAGGGCCTGAAACAGATGGCGAGAAACAGAGGGCCTGAAACAGAGGGTCTGAAACAGAGGGTCTGAAACAGAGGGTCTGAAACAGAGGGCGAGAAACAGAGGGTCTGAAAGAGAGGGTCTTAAACAGAGGGTCTGAAACTGAGGGTCTGAAACAGAGGGCGAGAAACAGAGGGCGAGGAACAGAGGATCTGAAACAGAGGGTCTGAAACAGAGGGTCTGAAGCAGAGGGCGAGAAACAGAGAGTCTGAAACAGAGGGTCTGAAACAGAGAGTCTGAAACAGAGGGTCTGAAACAGAGGGCGAGAAACAGAGGGTCTGAAACAGAGGGTCTGAAACAGAGGGGCTGAAACAGAGGGCGAGAAACAGAGGGTCTGAAACAGAGGGGCTGAAACAGGGGGCGAGAAACAGAGGGTCTGAAACAGAGGGTCTCAAACAGAGGGTCTGAAACAGAGGGCGAGAAACAGAGGGTCTGAAACAGAGGGGCTGAAACAGAGGGGCTGAAACAGAGGGTGAGAAACAAAGGGGGAGAAACAGAGGGTCTGAAACAGAGGGGCTGAAACAGAGTGCGAGAAACAGAGGGTCTGAAACAGAGGGTCTGAAACAGAGGGGCTGAAACAGAGGGCGAGAAACAGAGGGTCTGAAACAGAGGGTCTGAAACAGAGGGTCTGAAACAGAGGGCGAGAAACAGAGGGTCTGAAACAGAGGGCTAGGAACAGAGGGTCTGTAACAGAGGGGCTGAAACAGAGGGCGCGAAACAGAGGGACTGAAACAGAGGGTCTGACACAGAGTGTCTGACACAGAGGGTCTGAAACAGAGGGTCTGAAACAGAGGCTCTGACGCAGAGGGCGAGAAACAGAGGGTCTGAAGCAGAGGGTCTGAAATAGAGGGTCTGAAACAGAGGGCGAGAAACAGAGGGCGAGAAACACAGAGTCTGAAACAGAGGGGCTGAAAAAGAGGGGCTGAAACAGAGGGTCTGAAACAGAGGCTCTGACGCAGAGGGCGAGAAACAGAGGGTCTGAAGCAGAGGGTCTGAAATAGAGGGTCTGAAACAGAGGGCGAGAAACAGAGGGTCTGAAACAGAGGGTCTGAAACAGAGGGCGAGAAACAGAGGGCGATAAACAGAGGGGCTGAAACAGAGGGTCTGAAACAGAGGGGCTGAAACAGAGTGCGAGAAACAGAGGGCGAGAAACAGACGGCGAGAAACAGAGGGCGAGAAACAGAGGGCGCGAAACAGAGGGTCTGAAACAGAGGGTCTGAAACAGAGGGTCTGAAACAGATGGCGAGAAACAGAGGGCCTGAAACAGAGGGTCTGAAACAGAGGGTCTGAAACAGAGGGTCTGAAACAGAGGGTCTTAAACAGAGGGTCTGAAACAGAGGGTCTGAAACAGAGGGCGAGAAACAGAGGGCGAGGAACAGAGGGTCTGAAACAGAGGGTCTGAAACAGAGGGTGAGAAACAGAGGGCGAGGAACAGAGGGTGAGAAACAGAGGGTCTGACACAGAGGGTCTGAAACAGAGGGTCTGAAGCAGAGGGCGAGAAACAGAGGGTCTGAAACAGAGGGTCTGAAACAGAGGGGCTGATACAGAGGGTGAGAAACAGAGGGTCTGACACAGAGGGTCTGAAACAGAGGGTGAGAAACAGAGGGCGAGGAACAGAGGGCGAGAAACAGAGGGTCTGACACAGAGGGTCTGAAACAGAGAGTCTGAAACAGAGGGTCTGAAGCAGAGGGCGAGAAACAGAGGGTCTGAAACAGAGGGCGAGAAACAGAGGGCGAGAAACAGAGGGTCTGAAACAGAGGAGCTGAAACAGAGGGCGAGAAACAGAGGGTCTGAAACAGAGGGTCTGAAGCAGAGGGCGAGAAACAGAGGGTCTGAAACAGAGGGTCTGAAATAAAGGGTCTGAAACAGAGGGGCTGAAACAGAGGGCGAGAAACAGAGGGTCTGAAACAGAGGGTCTGAAGCAGAGGGTCTGAAACAGAGGGCGAGAAAAAGAAGGCGAGCAACAGAGGGCGAGAAACAGAGGGCGAGAAACAGAGGGCGAGAAACAGAGGGTCTGAAACAGAGGGGTTGATACAGAGGGTGAGAAACAGAGGGTCTGACACAGAGGGTCTGAAACAGAGGGGCTGAAACAGAGGGCGAGAAACAGAGGGCGAGAAACAGAGGGTCTGAAACAGAGGGGCTGAAACAGAGGGCGAGAAACAGAGGGCGAGAAACAGAGGGTCTGAAACAGAGGGGCTGAAACAGAGGGCGAGAAACAGAGTGTCTGAAACAGAGGGTCTGAAACAGAAGGTCTGAAAGAGAGGGTCTGATACAGAGGGCGAGAAACAGAGGGTCTGAAATAGAGGGGCTGAAACAGAGGGCGCGAAACAGAGCGGATGAAACAGAGGGCGAGAAACAGAGGAGCTGAAACAGAGGGGCTGAAACAGAGGGGCTGAAACAGAGGGTCTGAAACAGAGGGTGAGAAACAGAGGGGCTGAAACACAGGGGCTGAAACAGAGGGTCTGAAACAGAGGGTCTGAAACAGAGGGACTGAAACAGAGGGTCTGAAACAGAGGGGCTGAAACAGAGGGTCTGAAACAGAGGGCGAGAAACAGAGGGGCTGAAACAGAGGGTCTGAAACAGAGGACGAGAAACAGAGGGTCTGAAACAGAGGGCACGAAACAGAGGGCGAGAAACAGAGGGTCTGAAACAGAGGGCGCAAAACAGAGGGGCTGAAACAGAGGGGCTGAAACAGAGGGCGAGAAACAGAGGGTCTGAAACAGGTGGTCTGAAACAGAGGGTCTGAAGCAGAGGGCGAGAAACAGAGGGTCTGAAACAGAGGGTATGAAACAGTGGGTCTGAAACAGAGGGTCTGAAACAGAGGGGCTGAAACAGAGGGCGCGAAACAGAGGGTCTGAAACAGAGGGCGAGAAACAGAGGGTCTGAAGCAGAGGGCTAGGAACAGAGGGCGAGAAACAGAGGGTCTGAAACAGAGGGTCTGAAACAGAGGGCGAGAAACAGAGGGTCTGAAACAGAGGGTCTGAAACAGAGGGGCTGAAACAGAGGGCGCGAAACAGAGGGTCTGAAACAGAGGGTCTGACACAGAGGGTCTGACACAGAGGATCTGAAACAGAGGGTCTGAAACAGAGGCTCTGACGCAGAGGGCGAGAAACAGAGGGTCTGAAACAGAGGGTATGAAACAGTGGGTCTGAAACAGAGGGGCTGAAACAGAGGGCGCGAAACAGAGGGTCTGAAACAGAGGGTCTGACACAGAGGGTCTGACACAGAGGATCTGAAACAGAGGGTCTGAAACAGAGGCTCTGACGCAGAGGGCGAGAAACAGAGGGTCTGAAACAGAGGGTCTGAAATAGAGGGTCTGAAACAGAGGGCGAGAATCACAGAGTCTGAAACAGATGGGCTGAAACAGAGGGCGAAAAACAGAGGGTCTGAAACAGAGGTCGAGAAACCGAGGGCGCGAAACAGAGGGTCTGAAACAGAGGGTCTGAAACAGAGGGGCTGAAACAGAGGGCGAGAAACAGAGGGTCTGAAACAGAGGGTCTGAAACAGAGGGCGCGAAACAGAGAGCGCGAAACAAAGGGCGAGAAACAGAGGGTCTGAAACAGAGGGCACGAAACAGAGGGTGAGAAACAGAGGGCGAGAAACAGAGGGCGAGGAACAGAGGGTCTGAAACAGAGGGGCTGAAACAGAGGGCGCGAAACAGAGGGTCTGAAACAGAGGGTCTGACACAGAGGGTCTGAAACAGAGTGTCTGAAACAGAGGGTCTGAAGCAGAGGGTGAGAAACAGAGGGTCTGAAACAGAGGGTCTGAAACAGAGGGTCTGAAACAGAGGGCGAGAAACAGAGGGTCTGAAACAGAGGGTCTGAAACAGAGGGCGAGAAACAGAGGGCGTGAAACAGATGCTCTGAAACAGAGGGGCTGAAACAGAGGGCGAGAAAGAGAGGGTCTGAAACAGAGGGTGAGAAACGGAGGGTGAGAAACAGAGGGTCTGAAACAGAGGGGCTGAAACAGAGGGCGAGAAACAGAGGGTGAGAAACAGAGGGTCTGAAACAGAGGGCGAGAAACAGAGGGCGAGAAACACAGGGTCTGAAACAGATGGTCTGAAACAGAGGGTCTGAGGCAGAGGGCGAGAAACAGAGGGTCTGAAACTGAGGGTCTGAAACAGAGGGTCTGAAACAGAGGGTCTGAATCAAAGGGCGAGAAACAGAGGGCGAGAAACAGAGGGTCTGAAACAGAGGGTCTGAAACAGAGGGCGAGAAACAGAGAGCGAGAAACAGAGGGCGAGAAACAGAGGGCGAGAAACAGAGGGCGAGAAAGAGAGGGTCTGAAACAGAGGGCGAGAAACAGAGGGTCTGAAACAGAGGGTCTGAAACAGAGGGGCTGAAACAGAGGGCGAGAAACAGAGGGCGAGAAACAGAGGGTCTGAAACAGAGGGCGAGAAACAGAGGGCGAGAAACAGAGGGTCTGAAACAGAGGGGCTGAAACAGAGGGCGAGAAACAGAGGGCGAGAAACAGAGGGTCTGAAACAGAGGGGCTGAAACAGAGGGCGAGAAACAGAGTGTCTGAAACAGAGGGTCTGAAACAGAAGGTCTGAAACAGAGGGTCTGATACAGAGGGCGAGAAACAGAGGGTCTGAAATAGAGGGGCTGGAACAGAGGGCGCGAAACAGAGCGGCTGAAACAGAGGGCGAGAAACAGAGGAGCTGAAACAGAGGGGCTGAAACAGAGGGGCTGAAACAGAGGGTCTGAAACAGAGGGCGAGAAACAGAGGGGCTGAAACACAAGGGCTGAAACAGAGGGTCTGAAACAGAGGGTCTGAAACAGAGGGGCTGAAACAGAGGGTCTGAAACAGAGGGCGAGAAACAGAGGGGCTGAAACAGAGGGTCTGAAACAGAGGACGAGAAACAGAGGGTCTGAAACAGAGGGCGAGAAAAAGAGGGTCTGAAACAGAGGGCGCGAAACAGAGGGTCTGAAACAGAGGGTCTGAAACAGAGGGTCTGAAATAGAGGGTCTGAAACAGTGGGCGAGAATCACAGAGTCTGAAACAGAGGGGCTGAAACAGAGGGCGAAAAACAGAGGGTCTGAAACAGAGGTCGAGAAACCGAGGGCGCGAAACAGAGGGTCTGAAACAGAGGGTCTGAAACAGAGGGGCTGAAACAGAGGGCGAGAAACAGAGGGTCTGAAACAGAGGGTCTGAAACAGAGGGCGCGAAACAGAGGGCGCGAAACAAAGGGCGAGAAACAGAGGGTCTGAAACAGAGGGCACGAAACAGAGGGTGAGAAACAGAGGGCGAGAAACAGAGGGCGAGGAACAGAGGGTCTGAAACAGAGGGGCTGAAACAGAGGGCGCGAAACAGAGGGTCTGAAATAGAGGGTCTGACACAGAGGGTCTGAAACAGAGTGTCTGAAACAGAGGGTCTGAAGCAGAGGGTGAGAAACAGAGGGTCTGAAACAGAGGGTCTGAAACAGAGGGTCTGAAACAGAGGGCGAGAAACAGAGGGTCTGAAACAGAGGGTCTGAAACAGAGGGCGAGAAACAGAGGGTCTGAAACAGAGGGTCTGAAACAGAGAGCGAGAAACAGAGTGCGAGGAACAGAGGGCGAGGAACAGAGGGTCTGAAACAGAGGGGCTGAAACAGAGGGCGCGAAACAGAGGGACTGAAACAGAGGGCGTGAAACAGAGTGTCTGAAACAGAGGGCGAGAAACAGAGTGTCTGAAACAGAGGGTCTGAAACAGAAGGTCTGAAACAGAGGGTCTGATACAGAGGGCGAGAAACAGAGGGTCTTAAATAGAGGGGCTGAAACAGAGGGTCTGAAACAGAGGGCGAGAAACAGAGGGTCTGAAACAGAGGGTCTGAAACAGAGGGCGAGAAACAGAGGGCGTGAAACAGATGCTCTGAAACAGAGGGGCTGAAACAGAGGGCGAGAAACAGAGGGTCTGAAACAGAGGGTGAGAAACGGAGGGTGAGAAACAGAGGGTCTGAAACAGAGGGGCTGAAACAGAGGGCGAAAAACAGAGGGTGAGAAACAGAGGGTCTGAAACAGAGGGCGAGAAACAGAGGGCGAGAAACATAGGGTCTGAAACAGATGGTCTGAAACAGAGGGTCTGAGGCAGAGTGCGAGAAACAGAGGGTCTGAAACTGAGGGTCTGAAACAGAGGGTCTGAAACAGAGGGTCTGAATCAAAGGGCGAGAAACAGAGGGCGAGAAACAGAGGGTCTGAAACAGAGGGTCTGGAACAGAGGGCGAGAAACAGAGAGCGAGAAACAGAGGGCGAGAAACAGAGGGCGAGAAACAGAGGGGCTGAAACAGAGGGCGAGAAAGAGAGGGTCTGAAACAGAGGGCGAGAAACAGAGGGTCTGAAACAGAGGGTCTGAAACAGAGGGGCTGAAACAGAGGGCGAGAAACAGAGGGCGAGAAACAGAGGGTCTGAAACAGAGGGCGAGAAACAGAGGGCGAGAAACAGAGGGTCTGAAACAGAGGGTCTGAAACAGAGGGTCTGAAAGAGAGGGGCTGAAACAGAGAGCGAGAAACAGAGTGCGGTGAACAGAGGGCGAGGAACAGAGGGTCTGAAACAGAGGGGCTGAAACAGAGGGCGCGAAACAGAGGGACTGAAACAGAGGGCGAGAAACAGAGTGTCTGAAACAGAGGGCGAGAAACAGAGTGTCTGAAACAGAGGGTCTGAAACAGAAGGTCTGAAACAGAGGGTCTGAAACAGAGGGCGAGAAACAGAGGGTCTGAAATAGAGGGGCTGAAACAGAGGGCGCGAAACAGAGCGGCTGAAACAGAGGGCGAGAAACAGAGGAGCTGAAACAGAGGGCCTGAAACAGTGGGTCTGAAGCAGCGGGCGAGAAACAGAGGGTCTGAAATAGTGGGTCTGAAACAGAGGGTCTGAAACAGAGGGCGAGAAACAGAGGGCGAGAAACAGAGGGTCTGAAACAGAGGGTCTGAAACAGAGGGCGCGAAACAGAGGGCGCGAAACAAAGGGCGAGAAACAGAGGGTCTGAAACAGAGGGCACGAAACAGAGGGTGAGAAACAGAGGGCGAGAAACAGAGGGCGAGGAACAGAGGGTCTGAAACAGAGGGGCTGAAACAGAGGGCGCGAAACAGAGGGTCTGAAACAGAGGGTCTGACACAGAGTGTCTGAAACAGAGGGTCTGAAGCAGAGGGTGAGAAACAGAGGGTCTGAAACAGAGGGTCTGAAACAGAGGGTCTGAAACAGAGGGCGAGAAACAGAGGGTCTGAAACAGAGGGTCTGAAACAGAGGGCGAGAAACAGAGGGCGTGAAACAGATGCTCTGAAACAGAGGGGCTGAAACAGAGGGCGAGAAACAGAGGGTCTGAAACAGAGGGTGAGAAACGGAGGGTGAGAAACAGAGGGTCTGAAACAGAGGGGCTGAAACAGAGGGCGAAAAACAGAGGGTGAGAAACAGAGGGTCTGAAACAGAGGGCGAGAAACAGAGGGCGAGAAACACAGGGTCTGAAACAGATGGTCTGAAACAGAGGGTCTGAGGCAGAGTGCGAGAAACAGAGGGTCTGAAACTGAGGGTCTGAAACAGAGGGTCTGAAACAGAGGGTCTGAATCAAAGGGCGAGAAACAGAGGGCGAGAAACAGAGGGTCTGAAACAGAGGGTCTGGAACAGAGGGCGAGAAACAGAGAGCGAGAAACAGAGGGCGAGAAACAGAGGGCGAGAAACAGAGGGGCTGAAACAGAGGGCGAGAAAGAGAGGGTCTGAAACAGAGGGCGAGAAACAGAGGGTCTGAAACAGAGGGTCTGAAACAGAGGGCGAGAAACAGAGGGCGAGTAACAGAGGGTCTGAAACAGAGGGCGAGAAACAGAGGGCGAGAAACAGAGGGCGAGAAACAGAGGGTCTGAAACAGAGGGTCTGAAAGAGAGGGGCTGAAACAGAGAGCGAGAAACAGAGTGCGAGAAACAGAGGGCGAGGAACAGAGGGTCTGAAACAGAGGGGCTGAAACAGAGGGCGCGAAACAGAGGGACTGAAACAGAGGGCGTGAAACAGAGTGTCTGAAACAGAGGGCGAGAAACAGAGTGTCTGAAACAGAGGGTCTGAAACAGAAGGTCAAAAACAGAGGGTCTGATACAGAGGGCGAGAAACAGAGGGTCTTAAATAGAGGGGCTGAAACAGAGGGTCTGAAACAGAGGGCGAGAAACAGAGGGTCTGAAACAGAGGGTCTGAAACAGAGGGCGAGAAACAGAGGGCGTGAAATAGATGCTCTGAAACAGAGGGGCTGAAACAGAGGGCGAGAAACAGAGGGTCTGAAACAGAGGGTGAGAAACGGAGGGTGAGAAACAGAGGGTCTGAAACAGAGGGGCTGAAACAGAGGGCGAAAAACAGAGGGTGAGAAACAGAGGGTCTGAAACAGAGGGCGAGAAACAGAGGGCGAGAAACATAGGGTCTGAAACAGATGGTCTGAAACAGAGGGTCTGAGGCAGAGTGCGAGAAACAGAGGGTCTGAAACTGAGGGTCTGAAACAGAGGGTCTGAAACAGAGGGTCTGAATCAAAGGGCGAGAAACAGAGGGCGAGAAACAGAGGGTCTGAAACAGAGGGTCTGGAACAGAGGGCGAGAAACAGAGTGCGAGAAACAGAGGGCGAGAAACAGAGGGCGAGAAACAGAGGGGCTGAAACAGAGGGCGAGAAAGAGAGGGTCTGAAACAGAGGGCGAGAAACAGAGGGTCTGAAACAGAGGGTCTGAAACAGAGGGGCTGAAACAGAGGGCGAGAAACAGAGGGCGAGAAACAGAGGGTCTGAAACAGAGGGCGAGAAACAGAGGGCGAGAAACAGAGGGTCTGAAACAGAGGGTCTGAAACAGAGGGTCTGAAAGAGAGGGGCTGAAACAGAGAGCGAGAAACAGAGTGCGAGGAACAGAGGGCGAGGAACAGAGGGTCTGAAACAGAGGGGCTGAAACAGAGGGCGCGAAACAGAGGGCGAGAAACAGAGGGCGAGAAACAGAGTGTCTGAAACAGAGGGTCTGAAACAGAGGGTCTGAAACAGAGGGCGAGAAACAGAGAGCGAGAAACAGAGGGCGAGAAACAGAGGGCGAGAAACAGAGGGTCTGAAACAGAGGGGCTGAAACAGAGGGTCTGAAATAGTGGGTCTGAAACAGAGGGTCTGAAACAGAGGGCGAGAAACAGAGGGCGAGAAACAGAGGGTCTGAAACAGAGGGTCTGAAACAGAGGGCGCGAAACAGAGGGCGCGAAACAAAGGGCGAGAAACAGAGGGTCTGAAACAGAGGGCACGAAACAGAGGGTGAGAAACAGAGGGCGAGAAACAGAGGGCGAGGAACAGAGGGTCTGAAACAGAGGGGCTGAAACAGAGGGCGCGAAACAGAGGGTCTGAAACAGAGGGTCTGACACAGAGTGTCTGAAACAGAGGGTCTGAAGCAGAGGGTGAGAAACAGAGGGTCTGAAACAGAGGGTCTGAAACAGAGGGTCTGAAACAGAGGGCGAGAAACAGAGGGTCTGAAACAGAGGGTCTGAAACAGAGGGCGAGAAACAGAGGGCGTGAAACAGATGCTCTGAAACAGAGGGGCTGAAACAGAGGGCGAGAAACAGAGGGTCTGAAACAGAGGGTGAGAAACGGAGGGTGAGAAACAGAGGGTCTGAAACAGAGGGGCTGAAACAGAGGGCGAAAAACAGAGGGTGAGAAACAGAGGGTCTGAAACAGAGGGCGAGAAACAGAGGGCGAGAAACACAGGGTCTGAAACAGATGGTCTGAAACAGAGGGTCTGAGGCAGAGTGCGAGAAACAGAGGGTCTGAAACTGAGGGTCTGAAACAGAGGGTCTGAAACAGAGGGTCTGAATCAAAGGGCGAGAAACAGAGGGCGAGAAACAGAGGGTCTGAAACAGAGGGTCTGGAACAGAGGGCGAGAAACAGAGAGCGAGAAACAGAGGGCGAGAAACAGAGGGCGAGAAACAGAGGGGCTGAAACAGAGGGCGAGAAAGAGAGGGTCTGAAACAGAGGGCGAGAAACAGAGGGTCTGAAACAGAGGGTCTGAAACAGAGGGCGAGAAACAGAGGGCGAGTAACAGAGGGTCTGAAACAGAGGGCGAGAAACAGAGGGCGAGAAACAGAGGGCGAGAAACAGAGGGTCTGAAACAGAGGGTCTGAAAGAGAGGGGCTGAAACAGAGAGCGAGAAACAGAGTGCGAGGAACAGAGGGCGAGGAACAGAGGGTCTGAAACAGAGGGGCTGAAACAGAGGGCGCGAAACAGAGGGACTGAAACAGAGGGCGTGAAACAGAGTGTCTGAAACAGAGGGCGAGAAACAGAGTGTCTGAAACAGAGGGTCTGAAACAGAAGGTCAAAAACAGAGGGTCTGATACAGAGGGCGAGAAACAGAGGGTCTTAAATAGAGGGGCTGAAACAGAGGGTCTGAAACAGAGGGCGAGAAACAGAGGGTCTGAAACAGAGGGTCTGAAACAGAGGGCGAGAAACAGAGGGCGTGAAATAGATGCTCTGAAACAGAGGGGCTGAAACAGAGGGCGAGAAACAGAGGGTCTGAAACAGAGGGTGAGAAACGGAGGGTGAGAAACAGAGGGTCTGAAACAGAGGGGCTGAAACAGAGGGCGAAAAACAGAGGGTGAGAAACAGAGGGTCTGAAACAGAGGGCGAGAAACAGAGGGCGAGAAATATAGGGTCTGAAACAGATGGTCTGAAACAGAGGGTCTGAGGCAGAGTGCGAGAAACAGAGGGTCTGAAACTGAGGGTCTGAAACAGAGGGTCTGAAACAGAGGGTCTGAATCAAAGGGCGAGAAACAGAGGGCGAGAAACAGAGGGTCTGAAACAGAGGGTCTGGAACAGAGGGCGAGAAACAGAGTGCGAGAAACAGAGGGCGAGAAACAGAGGGCGAGAAACAGAGGGGCTGAAACAGAGGGCGAGAAAGAGAGGGTCTGAAACAGAGGGCGAGAAACAGAGGGTCTGAAACAGAGGGTCTGAAACAGAGGGGCTGAAACAGAGGGCGAGAAACAGAGGGCGAGAAACAGAGGGTCTGAAACAGAGGGCGAGAAACAGAGGGCGAGAAACAGAGGGTCTGAAACAGAGGGTCTGAAACAGAGGGTCTGAAAGAGAGGGGCTGAAACAGAGAGCGAGAAACAGAGTGCGAGGAACAGAGGGTGAGGAACAGAGGGTCTGAAACAGAGGGGCTGAAACAGAGGGCGCGAAACAGAGGGACTGAAACAGAGGGCGAGAAACAGAGTGTCTGAAACAGAGGGCGAGAAACAGAGTGTCTGAAACAGAGGGTCTGAAACAGAAGGTCTGAAACAGAGGGTCTGATACAGAGGGCGAGAAACAGAGGGTCTGAAATAGAGGGGCTGAAACAGAGGGCGCGAAACAGAGCGGCTGAAACAGAGGGCGAGAAACAGAGGAGCTGAAACAGAGGGCCTGAAACAGTGGGTCTGAAGCAGCGGGCGAGAAACAGAGGGTCTGAAATAGTGGGTCTGAAACAGAGGGTCTGAAACAGAGGGGCTGAAACAGAGGGCGAGAAACAGAGGGTCTGAAACAGAGGGTCTGAAACAGAGGGCGCGAAACAGAGGGCGCGAAACAAAGGGCGAGAAACAGAGGGTCTGAAACAGAGGGCACGAAACAGAGGGTGAGAAACAGAGGGCGAGAAACAGAGGGCGAGGAACAGAGGGTCTGAAACAGAGGGGCTGAAACAGAGGGCGCGAAACAGAGGGTCTGAAACAGAGGGTCTGACACAGAGGGTCTGAAACAGAGTGTCTGAAACAGAGGGTCTGAAGCAGAGGGTGAGAAACAGAGGGTCTGAAACAGAGGGTCTGAAACAGAGGGTCTGAAACAGAGGGTCTGAAACAGAGGGCGAGAAACAGAGGGTCTGAAACAGAGGGTCTGAAACAGAGGGCGAGAAACAGAGGGCGTGAAACAGATGCTCTGAAACAGAGGGGCTGAAACAGAGGGCGAGAAACAGAGGGTCTGAAACAGAGGGTGAGAAACGGAGGGTGAGAAACAGAGGGTCTGAAACAGAGGGGCTGAAACAGAGGGCGAAAAACAGAGGGTGAGAAACAGAGGGTCTGAAACAGAGGGCGAGAAACAGAGGGCGAGAAACACAGGGTCTGAAACAGATGGTCTGAAACAGAGGGTCTGAGGCAGAGTGCGAGAAACAGAGGGTCTGAAACTGAGGGTCTGAAACAGAGGGTCTGAAACAGAGGGTCTGAATCAAAGGGCGAGAAACAGAGGGCGAGAAACAGAGGGTCTGAAACAGAGGGTCTGGAACAGAGGGCGAGAAACAGAGAGCGAGAAACAGAGGGCGAGAAACAGAGGGCGAGAAACAGAGGGGCTGAAACAGAGGGCGAGAAAGAGAGGGTCTGAAACAGAGGGCGAGAAACAGAGGGTCTGAAACAGAGGGTCTGAAACAGAGGGGCTGAAACAGAGGGCGAGAAACAGAGGGCGAGAAACAGAGGGTCTGAAACAGAGGGCGAGAAACAGAGGGCGAGAAACAGAGGGCGAGAAACAGAGGGTCTGAAACAGAGGGTCTGAAAGAGAGGGGCTGAAACAGAGAGCGAGAAACAGAGTGCGAGGAACAGAGGGCGAGGAACAGAGGGTCTGAAACAGAGGGGCTGAAACAGAGGGCGCGAAACAGAGGGACTGAAACAGAGGGCGAGAAACAGAGTGTCTGAAACAGAGGGCGAGAAACAGAGTGTCTGAAACAGAGGGTCTGAAACAGAAGGTCTGAAACAGAGGGTCTGATACAGAGGGCGAGAAACAGAGGGTCTGAAATAGAGGGGCTGAAACAGAGGGCGCGAAACAGAGCGGCTGAAACAGAGGGCGAGAAACAGAGGAGCTGAAACAGAGGGTCTGAAACAGAGGGTCTGAAACAGAGGGCGAGAAACAGAGAGCGAGAAACAGAGGGCGAGAAACAGAGGGCGAGAAACAGAGGGTCTGAAACAGAGGGGCTGAAACAGAGGGCGAGAAAGAGAGGGTCTGAAACAGAGGGCGAGAAACAGAGGGTCTGAAACAGAGGGTCTGAAACAGAGGGGCTGAAACAGAGGGCGAGAAACAGAGGGCGAGAAACAGAGGGTCTGAAACAGAGGGCGAGAAACAGAGGGCGAGAAACAGAGGGCGAGAAACAGAGGGTCTGAAACAGAGGGTCTGAAAGTGAGGGGCTGAAACAGAGGGCGAGAAACAGAGGGCGAGGAACAGAGGGCGAGGAACAGAGGGACTGAAACAGAGGGGCTGAAACAGAGGCCGCGAAACAGAGGGTCTGAAACAGACGGTCTGACACAGAGGGTCTGAAACAGAGGGCCTGAAACAGAGGGCGAGAAACAGAGGGCGAGAAACAGAGGGTCTGAAACAGAGGGGCTGAAACAGAGGGCGAGAAACAGAGGGCGAGAAACAGAGTGTCTGAAACAGAGGGGCTGAAACAGAGGGCGAGAAACAGAGTGTCAGAAACAGAGGGTCTGAAACAGAAGGTCTGAAACAGAGGGTCTGATACAGAGGGCGAGAAACAGAGGGCCTGAAATAGAGGGGCTGAAACAGAGGGCGCGAAACAGAGCGGCTGAAACAGAGGGCGAGAAACAGAGGAGCTGAAACAGAGGGGCTGAAACAGAGGGGCTGAAACAGAGGGTCTGAAACAGAGGGCGAGAAACAGAGGGGCTGAAACACAGGGGCTGAAACAGAGGGTCTGAAACAGGGGGTCTGAAACAGAGGGGCTGAAACAGAGGGTCTGAAACAGAGGGGCTGAAACAGAGGGTCTGAAACAGAGGGCGAGAAACAGAGGGGCTGAAACAGAGGGTCTGAAACAGAGGACGAGAAACAGAGGGTCTGAAACAGAGGGCGACAAACAGAGGGTCTGAAACAGAGGGCGCGAAACAGAGGGCGAGAAACAGAGGGTCTGAAACAGAGGGCGCAAAACAGAGCGTCTGAAACAGAGGGTCTGAAACAGAGGGCGAGAAACAGAGGGTCTGAAACAGGGGGTCTGAAACAGAGGGTCTGAAGCAGAGGGCGAGAAACAGAGGGTCTGAAACAGAGGGTATGAAACAGTGGGTCTGAAACAGAGGGGCTGAAACAGAGGGCGAGAAACAGAGGGTCTGAAACAGAGGGTCTGAAACAGAGGGCGAGAAACAGAGGGTCTGAAGCAGAGGGCTAGGAACAGAGGGTCTGAAACAGAGGGGCTGAAACAGAGGGCGCGAAACAGAGGGCGAGAAACAGAGTGTCTGAAACAGAGGGCGAGAAACAGAGTGTCTGAAACAGAGGGTCTGAAACAGAGGGGCTGAAACAGAGGGCGAGAAACAGAGGGCGAGAAACAGAGGGTCTGAAACAGAGGGCGAGAAACAGAGGGCGAGAAACAGAGGGCGAGAAACAGAGGGTCTGAAACAGAGGGTCTGAAAGAGAGGGGCTGAAACAGAGAGCGAGAAACAGAGTGCGAGGAACAGAGGGCGAGGAACAGAGGGTCTGAAACAGAGGGGCTGAAACAGAGGGCGCGAAACAGAGGGACTGAAACAGAGGGCGAGAAACAGAGTGTCTGAAACAGAGGGCGAGAAACAGAGTGTCTGAAACAGAGGGTCTGAAACAGAAGGTCTGAAACAGAGGGTCTGATACAGAGGGCGAGAAACAGAGGGTCTGAAATAGAGGGGCTGAAACAGAGGGCGCGAAACAGAGCGGCTGAAACAGAGGGCGAGAAACAGAGGAGCTGAAACAGAGGGTCTGAAACAGAGGGTCTGAAACAGAGGGCGAGAAACAGAGAGCGAGAAACAGAGGGCGAGAAACAGAGGGCGAGAAACAGAGGGTCTGAAACAGAGGGGCTGAAACAGAGGGCGAGAAAGAGAGGGTCTGAAACAGAGGGCGAGAAACAGAGGGTCTGAAACAGAGGGTCTGAAACAGAGGGGCTGAAACAGAGGGCGAGAAACAGAGGGCGAGAAACAGAGGGTCTGAAACAGAGGGCGAGAAACAGAGGGCGAGAAACAGAGGGCGAGAAACAGAGGGTCTGAAACAGAGGGTCTGAAAGTGAGGGGCTGAAACAGAGGGCGAGAAACAGAGGGCGAGGAACAGAGGGCGAGGAACAGAGGGACTGAAACAGAGGGGCTGAAACAGAGGCCGCGAAACAGAGGGTCTGAAACAGACGGTCTGACACAGAGGGTCTGAAACAGAGGGCCTGAAACAGAGGGCGAGAAACAGAGGGCGAGAAACAGAGGGTCTGAAACAGAGGGGCTGAAACAGAGGGCGAGAAACAGAGGGCGAGAAACAGAGTGTCTGAAACAGAGGGGCTGAAACAGAGGGCGAGAAACAGAGTGTCAGAAACAGAGGGTCTGAAACAGAAGGTCTGAAACAGAGGGTCTGATACAGAGGGCGAGAAACAGAGGGCCTGAAATAGAGGGGCTGAAACAGAGGGCGCGAAACAGAGCGGCTGAAACAGAGGGCGAGAAACAGAGGAGCTGAAACAGAGGGGCTGAAACAGAGGGGCTGAAACAGAGGGTCTGAAACAGAGGGCGAGAAACAGAGGGGCTGAAACACAGGGGCTGAAACAGAGGGTCTGAAACAGGGGGTCTGAAACAGAGGGGCTGAAACAGAGGGTCTGAAACAGAGGGGCTGAAACAGAGGGTCTGAAACAGAGGGCGAGAAACAGAGGGGCTGAAACAGAGGGTCTGAAACAGAGGACGAGAAACAGAGGGTCTGAAACAGAGGGCGACAAACAGAGGGTCTGAAACAGAGGGCGCGAAACAGAGGGCGAGAAACAGAGGGTCTGAAACAGAGGGCGCAAAACAGAGCGTCTGAAACAGAGGGTCTGAAACAGAGGGCGAGAAACAGAGGGTCTGAAACAGGGGGTCTGAAACAGAGGGTCTGAAGCAGAGGGCGAGAAACAGAGGGTCTGAAACAGAGGGTATGAAACAGTGGGTCTGAAACAGAGGGGCTGAAACAGAGGGCGAGAAACAGAGGGTCTGAAACAGAGGGTCTGAAACAGAGGGCGAGAAACAGAGGGTCTGAAGCAGAGGGCTAGGAACAGAGGGTCTGAAACAGAGGGGCTGAAACAGAGGGCGCGAAACAGAGGGTCTGAAACAGAGGGTCTGACACAGAGGGTCTGACACAGAGGATCTGAAACAGAGGGTCTGAACAGAGGCTCTGACGCAGAGGGCGAGAAACAGAGGGTCTGAAACAGAGGGTCTGAAATAGAGGGTCTGAAACAGAGGGCGAGAAACACAGAGTCTGAAACAGAGGGGCTGAAACAGAGGGCGAAAATCAGAGGGTCTGAAACAGAGGTCGAGAAACCGAGGGCGCGAAACAGAGGGTCTGAAACAGAGGGTCTGAAACAGAGGGGCTGAAACAGAGGGCGAGAAACAGAGGGTCTGAAACAGAGGGTCTGAAACAGAGGGCGCGAAACAGAGGGCACGAAACAAAGGGCGAGAAACAGAGGGTCTGAAACAGAGGGCACGAAACAGAGGGTGAGAAACAGAGGGCGAGAAACAGAGGGCGAGGAACAGAGGGTCTGAAACAGAGGGGCTGAAACAGAGGGCGCGAAACAGAGGGTCTGAAACAGAGGGTCTGACACAGAGGGTCTGAAACAGAGTGTCTGAAACAGAGGGTCTGAAACAGAGGGTCTGAAACAGAGGGTCTGAAACAGAGGGCGAGAAACAGAGGGCGAGAAACAGAGGCTCTGAAACAGAGGGGCTGAAACAGAGGGCGAGAAACAGAGGGTCTGAAACAGAGGGCGAGAAACGGAGGGTGAGAAACAGAGGGTCTGAAACAGAGGGGCTGAAACAGAGGGCGAGAAACAGAGGGTGAGAAACAGAGGGTCTGAAACAGAGGGCGAGAAACAGAGGGCGAGAAACAGAGGGTCTGAAACAGATGGTCTGACACAGAGGGTCTGAAACAGAGTGTCTGAAACAGAGGGTCTGAAACAGAGTGCGAGAAACAGAGGGTCTGAAACAGAGGGTCTGAAACAGAGGGCGAGAAACAGAGGGCGAGAAACAGAGGCTCTGAAACAGAGGGGCTGAAACAGAGGGCGAGAAACAGAGGGTCTGAAACAGAGGGCGAGAAACGGAGGGTGAGAAACAGAGGGTCTGAAACAGAGGGGCTGAAACAGAGGGCGAGAAACAGAGGGTGAGAAACAGAGGGTCTGAAACAGAGGGCGAGAAACAGAGGGCGAGAAACAGAGAGTCTGAAACAGATGGTCTGACACAGAGGGTCTGAAACAGAGTGTCTGAAACAGAGGGTCGGAAACAGAGGGCGAGAAACAGAGGGTCTGAAACAGAGGGTCTGAAACAGAGGGCGAGAAACAGAGGGCGAGAAACAGAGGGCGAGAAACAGAGGGGCTGAAACAGAGGGCGAGAAACAGAGGGTCTGAAACAGAGGGCGAGAAACGGAGGGTGAGAAACAGAGGGTCTGAAACAGAGGGGCTGAAACAGAGGGCGAGAAACAGAGGGTGAGAAACAGAGGATCTGAAACAGAGGGCGAGAAACAGAGGGCGAGAAACAGAGGGTCTGAAACAGATGGTCTGAAACAGAGGGTCTGAGGCAGAGGGCGAGAAACAGAGGGTCTGAAACTGAGGGTCTGAAACAGAGGGTCTGAAACAGAGGGTCTGAATCAGAGGGCGAGAAACAGAGGGCGAGAAACAGAGGGTCTGAAACAGAGGGTCTGAAACAGAGGGCGAGAAACAGAGAGCGAGAAACAGAGGGCGAGAAACAGAGGGCGAGAAACAGAGGGTCTGAAACAGAGGGGCTGAAACAGAGGGCGAGAAAGAGAGGGTCTGAAACAGAGGGCGAGAAACAGAGGAGCTGAAACAGAGGGGCTGAAACAGAGGGGCTGAAACAGAGGGTCTGAAACAGAGGGCGAGAAACAGAGGGGCTGAAACACAGGGGCTGAAACAGAGGGTCTGAAACAGAGGGTCTGAAACAGAGGGACTGAAACAGAGGGTCTGAAACAGAGGGGCTGAAACAGAGGGTCTGAAACAGAGGGCGAGAAACAGAGGGGCTGAAACAGAGGGTCTGAAACAGAGGACGAGAAACAGAGGGTCTGAAACAGAGGGCGAGAAACAGAGGGTCTGAAACAGAGGGGCTGAAACAGAGGGCGAGAAACAGAGGGTCTGAAACAGAGGGCGAAAAACAGAGGGGCTGAAACAGAGGGGCTGAAACAGAGGGCGAGAAACAGAAGGTCTGAAACAGGGGGTCTGAAACAGAGGGTCTGAAGCAGAGGGCGAGAAACAGAGGGTCTGAAACAGAGGGTATGAAACAGTGGGTCTGAAACAGAGGGGCTGAAACAGAGGGCGAGAAACAGAGGGTCTGAAACAGAGGGTCTGAAACAGAGGGCGAGAAACAGAGGGTCTGAAGCAGAGGGCTAGGAACAGAGGGCGAGAAACAGAGGGTCTGAAACAGTGGGTCTGAAACAGAGGGCGAGAAACAGTGGGTCTGAAACAGAGGGTCTGAAACAGAGGGGCTGAAACAGAGGGCGCGAAACAGAGGGTCTGAAACAGAGGGTCTGACACAGAGGGTCTGACACAGAGGATCTGAAACAGAGGGTCTGAAACAGAGGCTCTGACGCAGAGGGCGAGAAACAGAGGGTCTGAAACAGAGGGTATGAAACAGTGGGTCTGAAACAGAGGGGCTGAAACAGAGGGCGCGAAACAGAGGGTCTGAAACAGAGGGTCTGACACAGAGGGTCTGACACAGATGATCTGAAACAGAGGGTCTGAAACAGAGGCTCTGACGCAGAGGGCGAGAAACAGAGGGTCTGAAACAGAGGGTCTGAAATAGAGGGTCTGAAACAGAGGGCGAGAATCACAGAGTCTGAAACAGAGGGGCTGAAACAGAGGGCGAAAAACAGAGGGTCTGAAACAGAGGTCGAGAAACCGAGGGCGCGAAACAGAGGGTCTGAAACAGAGGGTCTGAAACAGAGGGGCTGAAACAGAGGGCGAGAAACAGAGGGTCTGAAACAGAGGGTCTGAAAGAGAGGGCGCGAAACAGAGAGCGCGAAACAAAGGGCGAGAAACAGAGGGTCTGAAACAGAGGGCACGAAACAGAGGGTGAGAAACAGAGGGCGAGAAACAGAGGGCGAGGAACAGAGGGTCTGAAACAGAGGGGCTGAAACAGAGGGCGCGAAACAGAGGGTCTGAAACAGAGGGTCTGACACAGAGGGTCTGAAACAGAGTGTCTGAAACAGAGGGTCTGAAGCAGAGGGTGAGAAACAGAGGGTCTGAAACAGAGGGTCTGAAACAGAGGGTCTGAAACAGAGGGCGAGAAACAGAGGGTCTGAAACAGAGGGTCTGAAACAGAGGGCGAGAAACAGAGGGCGTGAAACAGATGCTCTGAAACAGAGGGGCTGAAACAGAGGGCGAGAAACAGAGGGTCTGAAACAGAGGGTGAGAAACGGAGGGTGAGAAACAGAGGGTCTGAAACAGAGGGGCTGAAACAGAGGGCGAGAAACAGAGGGTGAGAAACAGAGGGTCTGAAACAGAGGGCGAGAAACAGAGGGCGAGAAACACAGGGTCTGAAACAGATGGTCTGAAACAGAGGGTCTGAGGCAGAGGGCGAGAAACAGAGGGTCTGAAACAGAGGGTCTGAATCAAAGGGCGAGAAACAGAGGGCGAGAAACAGAGGGTCTGAAACAGAGGGTCTGAAACAGAGGGCGAGAAACAGAGAGCGAGAAACAGAGGGCGAGAAACAGAGGGCGAGAAACAGAGGGGCTGAAACAGAGGGCGAGAAAGAGAGGGTCTGAAACAGAGGGCGAGAAACAGAGGGTCTGAAACAGAGGGTCTGAAACAGAGGGGCTGAAACAGAGGGCGAGAAACAGAGGGCGAGAAACAGAGGGTCTGAAACAGAGGGCGAGAAACAGAGGGCGAGAAACAGAGGGTCTGAAACAGATGGTCTGACACAGAGGGTCTGAGGCAGAGTGCGAGAAACAGAGGGTCTGAAACTGAGGGTCTGAAACAGAGGGTCTGAAACAGAGGGTCTGAAACAGAGGGTCTGAAACATATGGCGAGAAACAGAGGGCCTGAAACAGAGGGTCTGAAACAGAGGGGCTGAAACAGAGGGCGAGAAACAGAGGGCGAGAAACAGAGGGTCTGAAACAGAGGGGCTGAAACAGAGGGCGAGAAACAGAGTGTCTGAAACAGAGGGTCTGAAACAGAAGGTCTGAAACAGAGGGGCTGAAACAGAGTGGCTGAAACAGAGGGTCTGAAACAGAGGGCGAGAAACAGAGGGGCTGAAACACAGGGGCTGAAACAGAGGGTCTGAAACAGAGGGTCTGAAACTGAGGGGCTGAAACAGAGGGTCTGAAACAGAGGGGCTGAAACAGAGGGTCTGAAACAGAGGGCGAGAAACAGAGGGGCTGAAACAGAGGGTCTGAAACAGAGGGCGAGAAACAGTGGGTCTGAAACAGAGGGTCTGAAACAGAGGGGCTGAAACAGAGGGCGAGAAACAGAGGGTCTGAAGCAGAGGGCTAGGAACAGAGGGCGAGAAACAGAGGGTCTGAAACAGTGGGTCTGAAACAGAGGGCGAGAAACAGTGGGTCTGAAACAGAGGGTCTGAAACAGAGGGGCTGAAACAGAGGGCGCGAAACAGAGGGTCTGAAACAGAGGGTCTGACACAGAGGGTCTGACACAGAGGATCTGAAACAGAGGGTCTGAAACAGAGGCTCTGACGCAGAGGGCGAGAAACAGAGGGTCTGAAACAGAGGGTATGAAACAGTGGGTCTGAAACAGAGGGGCTGAAACAGAGGGCGCGAAACAGAGGGTCTGAAACAGAGGGTCTGACACAGAGGGTCTGACACAGATGATCTGAAACAGAGGGTCTGAAACAGAGGCTCTGACGCAGAGGGCGAGAAACAGAGGGTCTGAAACAGAGGGTCTGAAATAGAGGGTCTGAAACAGAGGGCGAGAATCACAGAGTCTGAAACAGAGGGGCTGAAACAGAGGGCGAAAAACAGAGGGTCTGAAACAGAGGTCGAGAAACCGAGGGCGCGAAACAGAGGGTCTGAAACAGAGGGTCTGAAACAGAGTGGCTGAAACAGAGGGCGAGAAACAGAGGGTCTGAAACAGAGGGTCTGAAAGAGAGGGCGCGAAACAGAGAGCGCGAAACAAAGGGCGAGAAACAGAGGATCTGAAACAGAGGGCACGAAACAGAGGGTGAGAAACAGAGGGCGAGAAACAGAGGGCGAGGAACAGAGGGTCTGAAACAGAGGGGCTGAAACAGAGGGCGCGAAACAGAGGGTCTGAAACAGAGGGTCTGACACAGAGGGTCTGAAACAGAGTGTCTGAAACAGAGGGTCTGAAGCAGAGGGTGAGAAACAGAGGGTCTGAAACAGAGGGTCTGAAACAGAGGGTCTGAAACAGAGGGCGAGAAACAGAGGGTCTGAAACAGAGGGTCTGAAACAGAGGGCGAGAAACAGAGGGCGTGAAACAGATGCTCTGAAACAGAGGGGCTGAAACAGAGGGCGAGAAACAGAGGGTCTGAAACAGAGGGTGAGAAACGGAGGGTGAGAAACAGAGGGTCTGAAACAGAGGGGCTGAAACAGAGGGCGAGAAACAGAGGGTGAGAAACAGAGGGTCTGAAACAGAGGGCGAGAAACAGAGGGCGAGAAACACAGGGTCTGAAACAGATGGTCTGAAACAGAGGGTCTGAGGCAGAGGGCGAGAAACAGAGGGTCTGAAACAGAGGGTCTGAATCAAAGGGCGAGAAACAGAGGGCGAGAAACAGAGGGTCTGAAACAGAGGGTCTGAAACAGAGGGCGAGAAACAGAGAGCGAGAAACAGAGGGCGAGAAACAGAGGGCGAGAAACAGAGGGGCTGAAACAGAGGGCGAGAAAGAGAGGGTCTGAAACAGAGGGCGAGAAACAGAGGGTCTGAAACAGAGGGTCTGAAACAGAGGGGCTGAAACAGAGGGCGAGAAACAGAGGGCGAGAAACAGAGGGTCTGAAACAGAGGGCGAGAAACAGAGGGCGAGAAACAGAGGGTCTGAAACAGATGGTCTGACACAGAGGGTCTGAGGCAGAGTGCGAGAAACAGAGGGTCTGAAACTGAGGGTCTGAAACAGAGGGTCTGAAACAGAGGGTCTGAAACAGAGGGTCTGAAACATATGGCGAGAAACAGAGGGCCTGAAACAGAGGGTCTGAAACAGAGGGGCTGAAACAGAGGGCGAGAAACAGAGGGCGAGAAACAGAGGGTCTGAAACAGAGGGGCTGAAACAGAGGGCGAGAAACAGAGTGTCTGAAACAGAGGGTCTGAAACAGAAGGTCTGAAACAGAGGGGCTGAAACAGAGTGGCTGAAACAGAGGGTCTGAAACAGAGGGCGAGAAACAGAGGGGCTGAAACACAGGGGCTGAAACAGAGGGTCTGAAACAGAGGGTCTGAAACTGAGGGGCTGAAACAGAGGGTCTGAAACAGAGGGGCTGAAACAGAGGGTCTGAAACAGAGGGCGAGAAACAGAGGGGCTGAAACAGAGGGTCTGAAACAGAGGACGAGAAACAGAGGGTCTGAAACAGAGGGCGAGAAAAAGAGGGTCTGAAACAGAGGGCGCGAAACAGAGGGTCTTAAACAGAGGGTCTGAAACAGAGGGTCTGAAATAGAGGGTCTGAAACAGAGGGCGAGAATCACAGAGTCTGAAACAGAGGGGCTGAAACAGAGGGCGAAAAACAGAGGGTCTGAAACAGAGGTCGAGAAACCGAGGGCGCGAAACAGAGGGTCTGAAACAGAGGGTCTGAAACAGAGGGGCTGAAACAGAGGGCGAGAAACAGAGGGTCTGAAACAGAGGGTCTGAAACAGAGGGCGCGAAACAGAGGGCGCGAAACAAAGGGCGAGAAACAGAGGGTCTGAAACAGAGGGCACGAAACAGAGGGTGAGAAACAGAGGGCGAGAAACAGAGGGCGAGGAACAGAGGGTCTGAAACAGAGGGGCTGAAACAGAGGGCGCGAAACAGAGGGTCTGAAACAGAGGGTCTGACACAGAGGGTCTGAAACAGAGTGTCTGAAACAGAGGGTCTGAAGCAGAGGGTGAGAAACAGAGGGTCTGAAACAGAGGGTCTGAAACAGAGGGTCTGAAACAGAGGGCGAGAAACAGAGGGTCTGAAACAGAGGGTCTGAAACAGAGGGCGAGAAACAGAGGGCGTGAAACAGATGCTCTGAAACAGAGGGGCTGAAACAGAGGGCGAGAAACAGAGGGTCTGAAACAGAGGGTGAGAAACGGAGGGTGAGAAACAGAGGGTCTGAAACAGAGGGGCTGAAACAGAGGGCGAAAAACAGAGGGTGAGAAACAGAGGGTCTGAAACAGAGGGCGAGAAACAGAGGGCGAGAAACAGAGGGTCTGAAACAGATGGTCTGAAACAGAGGGTCTGAGGCAGAGTGCGAGAAACAGAGGGTCTGAAACTGAGGGTCTGAAACAGAGGGTCTGAAACAGAGGGTCTGAATCAAAGGGCGAGAAACAGAGGGTCTGAAACTGAGGGTCTGAAACAGAGGGTCTGAAACAGAGGGTCTGAATCAAAGGGCGAGAAACAGAGGGCGAGAAACAGAGGGTCTGAAACAGAGGGCGAGAAACAGAGGGCGAGAAACAGAGGGGCTGAAACAGAGGGCGAGAAAGAGAGGGTCTGAAACAGAGGGCGAGAAACAGAGGGTCTGAAACAGAGGGTCTGAAACAGAGGGGCTGAAACAGAGGGCGAGAAACAGAGTGCGAGAAACAGAGGGTCTGAAACAGAGGGCGAGAAACAGAGGGCGAGAAACAGAGGGTCTGAAACAGAGGGTCTGAAAGAGAGGGGCTGAAACAGAGAGCGAGAAACAGAGTGCGAGGAACAGAGGGCGAGGAACAGAGGGTCTGAAACAGAGGGGCTGAAACAGAGGGCGCGAAACAGAGGGACTGAAACAGAGGGCGAGAAACAGAGTGTCTGAAACAGAGGGCGAGAAACAGAGTGTCTGAAACAGAGGGTCTGAAACAGAAGGTCTGAAACAGAGGGTCTGATACAGAGGGCGAGAAACAGAGGGTCTGAAATAGAGGGGCTGAAACAGAGGGCGCGAAACAGAGCGGCTGAAACAGAGGGCGAGAAACAGAGGAGCTGAAACAGAGGGCCTGAAACAGTGGGTCTGAAGCAGCGGGCGAGAAACAGAGGGTCTGAAATAGTGGGTCTGAAACAGAGGGTCTGAAACAGAGGGCGAGAAACAGAGGGCGAGAAACAGAGGGTCTGAAACAGAGGGGCTGAAACAGAGGGCGAGAAACAGAGGGCGAGAAACAGAGGGTCTGAAACAGAGGGTCTGAAACAGAGGGGCTGAAACAGAGGGCGAGAAACAGAGGGCGAGAAACAGAGGGTCTGAAACAGAGGGCGAGAAACAGAGGGCGAGAAACAGAGGGTCTGAAACAGATGGTCTGACACAGAGGGTCTGAGGCAGAGTGCGAGAAACAGAGGGTCTGAAACTGAGGGTCTGAAACAGAGGGTCTGAAACAGAGGGTCTGAAACAGAGGGTCTGAAACATATGGCGAGAAACAGAGGGCCTGAAACAGAGGGTCTGAAACAGAGGGGCTGAAACAGAGGGCGAGAAACAGAGGGCGAGAAACAGAGGGTCTGAAACAGAGGGGCTGAAACAGAGGGCGAGAAACAGAGTGTCTGAAACAGAGGGTCTGAAACAGAAGGTCTGAAACAGAGGGGCTGAAACAGAGTGGCTGAAACAGAGGGTCTGAAACAGAGGGCGAGAAACAGAGGGGCTGAAACACAGGGGCTGAAACAGAGGGTCTGAAACAGAGGGTCTGAAACTGAGGGGCTGAAACAGAGGGTCTGAAACAGAGGGGCTGAAACAGAGGGTCTGAAACAGAGGGCGAGAAACAGAGGGGCTGAAACAGAGGGTCTGAAACAGAGGGCGAGAAACAGTGGGTCTGAAACAGAGGGTCTGAAACAGAGGGGCTGAAACAGAGGGCGAGAAACAGAGGGTCTGAAGCAGAGGGCTAGGAACAGAGGGCGAGAAACAGAGGGTCTGAAACAGTGGGTCTGAAACAGAGGGCGAGAAACAGTGGGTCTGAAACAGAGGGTCTGAAACAGAGGGGCTGAAACAGAGGGCGCGAAACAGAGGGTCTGAAACAGAGGGTCTGACACAGAGGGCCTGACACAGAGGATCTGAAACAGAGGGTCTGAAACAGAGGCTCTGACGCAGAGGGCGAGAAACAGAGGGTCTGAAACAGAGGGTATGAAACAGTGGGTCTGAAACAGAGGGGCTGAAACAGAGGGCGCGAAACAGAGGGTCTGAAACAGAGGGTCTGACACAGAGGGTCTGACACAGATGATCTGAAACAGAGGGTCTGAAACAGAGGCTCTGACGCAGAGGGCGAGAAACAGAGGGTCTGAAACAGAGGGTCTGAAATAGAGGGTCTGAAACAGAGGGCGAGAATCACAGAGTCTGAAACAGAGGGGCTGAAACAGAGGGCGAAAAACAGAGGGTCTGAAACAGAGGTCGAGAAACCGAGGGCGCGAAACAGAGGGTCTGAAACAGAGGGTCTGAAACAGAGTGGCTGAAACAGAGGGCGAGAAACAGAGGGTCTGAAACAGAGGGTCTGAAAGAGAGGGCGCGAAACAGAGAGCGCGAAACAAAGGGCGAGAAACAGAGGATCTGAAACAGAGGGCACGAAACAGAGGGTGAGAAACAGAGGGCGAGAAACAGAGGGCGAGGAACAGAGGGTCTGAAACAGAGGGGCTGAAACAGAGGGCGCGAAACAGAGGGTCTGAAACAGAGGGTCTGACACAGAGGGTCTGAAACAGAGTGTCTGAAACAGAGGGTCTGAAGCAGAGGGTGAGAAACAGAGGGTCTGAAACAGAGGGTCTGAAACAGAGGGTCTGAAACAGAGGGCGAGAAACAGAGGGTCTGAAACAGAGGGTCTGAAACAGAGGGCGAGAAACAGAGGGCGTGAAACAGATGCTCTGAAACAGAGGGGCTGAAACAGAGGGCGAGAAACAGAGGGTCTGAAACAGAGGGTGAGAAACGGAGGGTGAGAAACAGAGGGTCTGAAACAGAGGGGCTGAAACAGAGGGCGAGAAACAGAGGGTGAGAAACAGAGGGTCTGAAACAGAGGGCGAGAAACAGAGGGCGAGAAACACAGGGTCTGAAACAGATGGTCTGAAACAGAGGGTCTGAGGCAGAGGGCGAGAAACAGAGGGTCTGAAACAGAGGGTCTGAATCAAAGGGCGAGAAACAGAGGGCGAGAAACAGAGGGTCTGAAACAGAGGGTCTGAAACAGAGGGCGAGAAACAGAGAGCGAGAAACAGAGGGCGAGAAACAGAGGGCGAGAAACAGAGGGGCTGAAACAGAGGGCGAGAAAGAGAGGGTCTGAAACAGAGGGCGAGAAACAGAGGGTCTGAAACAGAGGGTCTGAAACAGAGGGGCTGAAACAGAGGGCGAGAAACAGAGGGCGAGAAACAGAGGGTCTGAAACAGAGGGCGAGAAACAGAGGGCGAGAAACAGAGGGTCTGAAACAGATGGTCTGACACAGAGGGTCTGAGGCAGAGTGCGAGAAACAGAGGGTCTGAAACTGAGGGTCTGAAACAGAGGGTCTGAAACAGAGGGTCTGAAACAGAGGGTCTGAAACATATGGCGAGAAACAGAGGGCCTGAAACAGAGGGTCTGAAACAGAGGGGCTGAAACAGAGGGCGAGAAACAGAGGGCGAGAAACAGAGGGTCTGAAACAGAGGGGCTGAAACAGAGGGCGAGAAACAGAGTGTCTGAAACAGAGGGTCTGAAACAGAAGGTCTGAAACAGAGGGGCTGAAACAGAGTGGCTGAAACAGAGGGTCTGAAACAGAGGGCGAGAAACAGAGGGGCTGAAACACAGGGGCTGAAACAGAGGGTCTGAAACAGAGGGTCTGAAACTGAGGGGCTGAAACAGAGGGTCTGAAACAGAGGGGCTGAAACAGAGGGTCTGAAACAGAGGGCGAGAAACAGAGGGGCTGAAACAGAGGGTCTGAAACAGAGGACGAGAAACAGAGGGTCTGAAACAGAGGGCGAGAAAAAGAGGGTCTGAAACAGAGGGCGCGAAACAGAGGGTCTTAAACAGAGGGTCTGAAACAGAGGGTCTGAAATAGAGGGTCTGAAACAGAGGGCGAGAATCACAGAGTCTGAAACAGAGGGGCTGAAACAGAGGGCGAAAAACAGAGGGTCTGAAACAGAGGTCGAGAAACCGAGGGCGCGAAACAGAGGGTCTGAAACAGAGGGTCTGAAACAGAGGGGCTGAAACAGAGGGCGAGAAACAGAGGGTCTGAAACAGAGGGTCTGAAACAGAGGGCGCGAAACAGAGGGCGCGAAACAAAGGGCGAGAAACAGAGGGTCTGAAACAGAGGGCACGAAACAGAGGGTGAGAAACAGAGGGCGAGAAACAGAGGGCGAGGAACAGAGGGTCTGAAACAGAGGGGCTGAAACAGAGGGCGCGAAACAGAGGGTCTGAAACAGAGGGTCTGACACAGAGGGTCTGAAACAGAGTGTCTGAAACAGAGGGTCTGAAGCAGAGGGTGAGAAACAGAGGGTCTGAAACAGAGGGTCTGAAACAGAGGGTCTGAAACAGAGGGCGAGAAACAGAGGGTCTGAAACAGAGGGTCTGAAACAGAGGGCGAGAAACAGAGGGCGTGAAACAGATGCTCTGAAACAGAGGGGCTGAAACAGAGGGCGAGAAACAGAGGGTCTGAAACAGAGGGTGAGAAACGGAGGGTGAGAAACAGAGGGTCTGAAACAGAGGGGCTGAAACAGAGGGCGAAAAACAGAGGGTGAGAAACAGAGGGTCTGAAACAGAGGGCGAGAAACAGAGGGCGAGAAACAGAGGGTCTGAAACAGATGGTCTGAAACAGAGGGTCTGAGGCAGAGTGCGAGAAACAGAGGGTCTGAAACTGAGGGTCTGAAACAGAGGGTCTGAAACAGAGGGTCTGAATCAAAGGGCGAGAAACAGAGGGTCTGAAACTGAGGGTCTGAAACAGAGGGTCTGAAACAGAGGGTCTGAATCAAAGGGCGAGAAACAGAGGGCGAGAAACAGAGGGTCTGAAACAGAGGGCGAGAAACAGAGGGCGAGAAACAGAGGGGCTGAAACAGAGGGCGAGAAAGAGAGGGTCTGAAACAGAGGGCGAGACACAGAGGGTCTGAAACAGAGGGTCTGAAACAGAGGGGCTGAAACAGAGGGCGAGAAACAGAGTGCGAGAAACAGAGGGTCTGAAACAGAGGGCGAGAAACAGAGGGCGAGAAACAGAGGGCGAGAAACAGAGGGTCTGAAACAGAGGGTCTGAAAGAGAGGGGCTGAAACAGAGAGCGAGAAACAGAGTGCGAGGAACAGAGGGCGAGGAACAGAGGGTCTGAAACAGAGGGGCTGAAACAGAGGGCGCGAAACAGAGGGACTGAAACAGAGGGCGAGAAACAGAGTGTCTGAAACAGAGGGCGAGAAACAGAGTGTCTGAAACAGAGGGTCTGAAACAGAAGGTCTGAAACAGAGGGTCTGATACAGAGGGCGAGAAACAGAGGGTCTGAAATAGAGGGGCTGAAACAGAGGGCGCGAAACAGAGCGGCTGAAACAGAGGGCGAGAAACAGAGGAGCTGAAACAGAGGGCCTGAAACAGTGGGTCTGAAGCAGCGGGCGAGAAACAGAGGGTCTGAAATAGTGGGTCTGAAACAGAGGGTCTGAAACAGAGGGCGAGAAACAGAGGGCGAGAAACAGAGGGTCTGAAACAGAGGGGCTGAAACAGAGGGCGAGAAACAGAGGGTGAGAAACAGAGGGGCTGAAACAGAGGGCGAGAAACAGAGTGTCTGAAACAGAGGGTCTGAAACAGAAGGTCTGAAACAGAGGGTCTGATACAGAGGGCGAGAAACAGAGGGTCTGAAATAGAGGGGCTGAAACAGAGGGCGCGAAACAGAGCGGCTGAAACAGAGGGCGAGAAACAGAGGAGCTGAAACAGAGGGGCTGAAACAGAGGGGCTGAAACAGAGGGTCTGAAACAGAGGGCGAGAAACAGAGGGGCTGAAACAGAGGGTCTGAAACAGAGGGTCTGAAACAGAGGGTCTGAAACAGAGGGGCTGAAACAGAGGGTCTGAAACAGAGGGGCTGAAACAGAGGGTCTGAAACAGAGGGCG
Organism: Chiloscyllium punctatum; assembly: GCF_047496795.1. NCBI lineage: Eukaryota > Metazoa > Chordata > Chondrichthyes > Orectolobiformes > Hemiscylliidae > Chiloscyllium > Chiloscyllium punctatum. The sequence goes on from NW_027309866.1 coordinate 195,501, forward strand.
AGAAACAGAGGGGCTGAAACAGAGGGTCTGAAACAGAGGACGAGAAACAGAGGGTCTGAAACAGAGGGCGAGAAAAAGAGGGTCTGAAACAGAGGGCGCGAAACAGAGGGCGAGAAACAGAGGGTCTGAAACAGAGGGCGCAAAACAGAGGGACTGAAACAGAGGGTCTGAAACAGAGGGTGAGAAACAGAGGGTCTGAAACAGGGGGTCTGAAACAGAGGGTCTGAAGCAGAGGGCGAGAAACAGAGGGTCTGAAACAGAGGGTATGAAACAGTGGGTCTGAAACAGAGGGGCTGAAACAGAGGGCGAGAAACAGAGGGTCTGAAACAGTGGGCGAGAAACAGAGGGTCTGAAGCAGAGGGCTAGGAACAGAGGGTCTGAAACAGAGGGGCAGAAACAGAGGGCGCGAAACAGAGGGTCTGAAACAGAGGGTCTGACACAGAGGGTCTGACACAGAGGATCTGAAACAGAGGGTCTGAAACAGAGGCTCTGACGCAGAGGGCGAGAAACAGAGGGTCTGAAACAGAGGGTCTGAAATAGAGGGTCTGAAACAGAGGGCGAGAATCACAGAGTCTGAAACAGAGGGGCTGAAACAGAGGGCGAAAAACAGAGGGTCTGAAACAGAGGTCGAGAAACCGAGGGCGCGAAACAGAGGGTCTGAAACAGAGGGTCTGAAACAGAGTGGCTGAAACAGAGGGCGAGAAACAGAGGGTCTGAAACAGAGGGTCTGAAAGAGAGGGCGCGAAACAGAGAGCGCGAAACAAAGGGCGAGAAACAGAGGATCTGAAACAGAGGGCACGAAACAGAGGGTGAGAAACAGAGGGCGAGAAACAGAGGGCGAGGAACAGAGGGTCTGAAACAGAGGGGCTGAAACAGAGGGCGCGAAACAGAGGGTCTGAAACAGAGGGTCTGACACAGAGGGTCTGAAACAGAGTGTCTGAAACAGAGGGTCTGAAGCAGAGGGTGAGAAACAGAGGGTCTGAAACAGAGGGTCTGAAACAGAGGGTCTGAAACAGAGGGCGAGAAACAGAGGGTCTGAAACAGAGGGTCTGAAACAGAGGGCGAGAAACAGAGGGCGTGAAACAGATGCTCTGAAACAGAGGGGCTGAAACAGAGGGCGAGAAACAGAGGGTCTGAAACAGAGGGTGAGAAACGGAGGGTGAGAAACAGAGGGTCTGAAACAGAGGGGCTGAAACAGAGGGCGAGAAACAGAGGGTGAGAAACAGAGGGTCTGAAACAGAGGGCGAGAAACAGAGGGCGAGAAACACAGGGTCTGAAACAGATGGTCTGAAACAGAGGGTCTGAGGCAGAGGGCGAGAAACAGAGGGTCTGAAACAGAGGGTCTGAATCAAAGGGCGAGAAACAGAGGGCGAGAAACAGAGGGTCTGAAACAGAGGGTCTGAAACAGAGGGCGAGAAACAGAGAGCGAGAAACAGAGGGCGAGAAACAGAGGGCGAGAAACAGAGGGGCTGAAACAGAGGGCGAGAAAGAGAGGGTCTGAAACAGAGGGCGAGAAACAGAGGGTCTGAAACAGAGGGTCTGAAACAGAGGGGCTGAAACAGAGGGCGAGAAACAGAGGGCGAGAAACAGAGGGTCTGAAACAGAGGGCGAGAAACAGAGGGCGAGAAACAGAGGGTCTGAAACAGATGGTCTGACACAGAGGGTCTGAGGCAGAGTGCGAGAAACAGAGGGTCTGAAACTGAGGGTCTGAAACAGAGGGTCTGAAACAGAGGGTCTGAAACAGAGGGTCTGAAACATATGGCGAGAAACAGAGGGCCTGAAACAGAGGGTCTGAAACAGAGGGGCTGAAACAGAGGGCGAGAAACAGAGGGCGAGAAACAGAGGGTCTGAAACAGAGGGGCTGAAACAGAGGGCGAGAAACAGAGTGTCTGAAACAGAGGGTCTGAAACAGAAGGTCTGAAACAGAGGGGCTGAAACAGAGTGGCTGAAACAGAGGGTCTGAAACAGAGGGCGAGAAACAGAGGGGCTGAAACACAGGGGCTGAAACAGAGGGTCTGAAACAGAGGGTCTGAAACTGAGGGGCTGAAACAGAGGGTCTGAAACAGAGGGGCTGAAACAGAGGGTCTGAAACAGAGGGCGAGAAACAGAGGGGCTGAAACAGAGGGTCTGAAACAGAGGACGAGAAACAGAGGGTCTGAAACAGAGGGCGAGAAAAAGAGGGTCTGAAACAGAGGGCGCGAAACAGAGGGTCTTAAACAGAGGGTCTGAAACAGAGGGTCTGAAATAGAGGGTCTGAAACAGAGGGCGAGAATCACAGAGTCTGAAACAGAGGGGCTGAAACAGAGGGCGAAAAACAGAGGGTCTGAAACAGAGGTCGAGAAACCGAGGGCGCGAAACAGAGGGTCTGAAACAGAGGGTCTGAAACAGAGGGGCTGAAACAGAGGGCGAGAAACAGAGGGTCTGAAACAGAGGGTCTGAAACAGAGGGCGCGAAACAGAGGGCGCGAAACAAAGGGCGAGAAACAGAGGGTCTGAAACAGAGGGCACGAAACAGAGGGTGAGAAACAGAGGGCGAGAAACAGAGGGCGAGGAACAGAGGGTCTGAAACAGAGGGGCTGAAACAGAGGGCGCGAAACAGAGGGTCTGAAACAGAGGGTCTGACACAGAGGGTCTGAAACAGAGTGTCTGAAACAGAGGGTCTGAAGCAGAGGGTGAGAAACAGAGGGTCTGAAACAGAGGGTCTGAAACAGAGGGTCTGAAACAGAGGGCGAGAAACAGAGGGTCTGAAACAGAGGGTCTGAAACAGAGGGCGAGAAACAGAGGGCGTGAAACAGATGCTCTGAAACAGAGGGGCTGAAACAGAGGGCGAGAAACAGAGGGTCTGAAACAGAGGGTGAGAAACGGAGGGTGAGAAACAGAGGGTCTGAAACAGAGGGGCTGAAACAGAGGGCGAAAAACAGAGGGTGAGAAACAGAGGGTCTGAAACAGAGGGCGAGAAACAGAGGGCGAGAAACAGAGGGTCTGAAACAGATGGTCTGAAACAGAGGGTCTGAGGCAGAGTGCGAGAAACAGAGGGTCTGAAACTGAGGGTCTGAAACAGAGGGTCTGAAACAGAGGGTCTGAATCAAAGGGCGAGAAACAGAGGGTCTGAAACTGAGGGTCTGAAACAGAGGGTCTGAAACAGAGGGTCTGAATCAAAGGGCGAGAAACAGAGGGCGAGAAACAGAGGGTCTGAAACAGAGGGCGAGAAACAGAGGGCGAGAAACAGAGGGGCTGAAACAGAGGGCGAGAAAGAGAGGGTCTGAAACAGAGGGCGAGAAACAGAGGGTCTGAAACAGAGGGTCTGAAACAGAGGGGCTGAAACAGAGGGCGAGAAACAGAGTGCGAGAAACAGAGGGTCTGAAACAGAGGGCGAGAAACAGAGGGCGAGAAACAGAGGGTCTGAAACAGAGGGTCTGAAAGAGAGGGGCTGAAACAGAGAGCGAGAAACAGAGTGCGAGGAACAGAGGGCGAGGAACAGAGGGTCTGAAACAGAGGGGCTGAAACAGAGGGCGCGAAACAGAGGGACTGAAACAGAGGGCGAGAAACAGAGTGTCTGAAACAGAGGGCGAGAAACAGAGTGTCTGAAACAGAGGGTCTGAAACAGAAGGTCTGAAACAGAGGGTCTGATACAGAGGGCGAGAAACAGAGGGTCTGAAATAGAGGGGCTGAAACAGAGGGCGCGAAACAGAGCGGCTGAAACAGAGGGCGAGAAACAGAGGAGCTGAAACAGAGGGCCTGAAACAGTGGGTCTGAAGCAGCGGGCGAGAAACAGAGGGTCTGAAATAGTGGGTCTGAAACAGAGGGTCTGAAACAGAGGGCGAGAAACAGAGGGCGAGAAACAGAGGGTCTGAAACAGAGGGGCTGAAACAGAGGGCGAGAAACAGAGGGCGAGAAACAGAGGGTCTGAAACAGAGGGTCTGAAACAGAGGGGCTGAAACAGAGGGCGAGAAACAGAGGGCGAGAAACAGAGGGTCTGAAACAGAGGGCGAGAAACAGAGGGCGAGAAACAGAGGGTCTGAAACAGATGGTCTGACACAGAGGGTCTGAGGCAGAGTGCGAGAAACAGAGGGTCTGAAACTGAGGGTCTGAAACAGAGGGTCTGAAACAGAGGGTCTGAAACAGAGGGTCTGAAACATATGGCGAGAAACAGAGGGCCTGAAACAGAGGGTCTGAAACAGAGGGGCTGAAACAGAGGGCGAGAAACAGAGGGCGAGAAACAGAGGGTCTGAAACAGAGGGGCTGAAACAGAGGGCGAGAAACAGAGTGTCTGAAACAGAGGGTCTGAAACAGAAGGTCTGAAACAGAGGGGCTGAAACAGAGTGGCTGAAACAGAGGGTCTGAAACAGAGGGCGAGAAACAGAGGGGCTGAAACACAGGGGCTGAAACAGAGGGTCTGAAACAGAGGGTCTGAAACTGAGGGGCTGAAACAGAGGGTCTGAAACAGAGGGGCTGAAACAGAGGGTCTGAAACAGAGGGCGAGAAACAGAGGGGCTGAAACAGAGGGTCTGAAACAGAGGGCGAGAAACAGTGGGTCTGAAACAGAGGGTCTGAAACAGAGGGGCTGAAACAGAGGGCGAGAAACAGAGGGTCTGAAGCAGAGGGCTAGGAACAGAGGGCGAGAAACAGAGGGTCTGAAACAGTGGGTCTGAAACAGAGGGCGAGAAACAGTGGGTCTGAAACAGAGGGTCTGAAACAGAGGGGCTGAAACAGAGGGCGCGAAACAGAGGGTCTGAAACAGAGGGTCTGACACAGAGGGCCTGACACAGAGGATCTGAAACAGAGGGTCTGAAACAGAGGCTCTGACGCAGAGGGCGAGAAACAGAGGGTCTGAAACAGAGGGTATGAAACAGTGGGTCTGAAACAGAGGGGCTGAAACAGAGGGCGCGAAACAGAGGGTCTGAAACAGAGGGTCTGACACAGAGGGTCTGACACAGATGATCTGAAACAGAGGGTCTGAAACAGAGGCTCTGACGCAGAGGGCGAGAAACAGAGGGTCTGAAACAGAGGGTCTGAAATAGAGGGTCTGAAACAGAGGGCGAGAATCACAGAGTCTGAAACAGAGGGGCTGAAACAGAGGGCGAAAAACAGAGGGTCTGAAACAGAGGTCGAGAAACCGAGGGCGCGAAACAGAGGGTCTGAAACAGAGGGTCTGAAACAGAGTGGCTGAAACAGAGGGCGAGAAACAGAGGGTCTGAAACAGAGGGTCTGAAAGAGAGGGCGCGAAACAGAGAGCGCGAAACAAAGGGCGAGAAACAGAGGATCTGAAACAGAGGGCACGAAACAGAGGGTGAGAAACAGAGGGCGAGAAACAGAGGGCGAGGAACAGAGGGTCTGAAACAGAGGGGCTGAAACAGAGGGCGCGAAACAGAGGGTCTGAAACAGAGGGTCTGACACAGAGGGTCTGAAACAGAGTGTCTGAAACAGAGGGTCTGAAGCAGAGGGTGAGAAACAGAGGGTCTGAAACAGAGGGTCTGAAACAGAGGGTCTGAAACAGAGGGCGAGAAACAGAGGGTCTGAAACAGAGGGTCTGAAACAGAGGGCGAGAAACAGAGGGCGTGAAACAGATGCTCTGAAACAGAGGGGCTGAAACAGAGGGCGAGAAACAGAGGGTCTGAAACAGAGGGTGAGAAACGGAGGGTGAGAAACAGAGGGTCTGAAACAGAGGGGCTGAAACAGAGGGCGAGAAACAGAGGGTGAGAAACAGAGGGTCTGAAACAGAGGGCGAGAAACAGAGGGCGAGAAACACAGGGTCTGAAACAGATGGTCTGAAACAGAGGGTCTGAGGCAGAGGGCGAGAAACAGAGGGTCTGAAACAGAGGGTCTGAATCAAAGGGCGAGAAACAGAGGGCGAGAAACAGAGGGTCTGAAACAGAGGGTCTGAAACAGAGGGCGAGAAACAGAGAGCGAGAAACAGAGGGCGAGAAACAGAGGGCGAGAAACAGAGGGGCTGAAACAGAGGGCGAGAAAGAGAGGGTCTGAAACAGAGGGCGAGAAACAGAGGGTCTGAAACAGAGGGTCTGAAACAGAGGGGCTGAAACAGAGGGCGAGAAACAGAGGGCGAGAAACAGAGGGTCTGAAACAGAGGGCGAGAAACAGAGGGCGAGAAACAGAGGGTCTGAAACAGATGGTCTGACACAGAGGGTCTGAGGCAGAGTGCGAGAAACAGAGGGTCTGAAACTGAGGGTCTGAAACAGAGGGTCTGAAACAGAGGGTCTGAAACAGAGGGTCTGAAACATATGGCGAGAAACAGAGGGCCTGAAACAGAGGGTCTGAAACAGAGGGGCTGAAACAGAGGGCGAGAAACAGAGGGCGAGAAACAGAGGGTCTGAAACAGAGGGGCTGAAACAGAGGGCGAGAAACAGAGTGTCTGAAACAGAGGGTCTGAAACAGAAGGTCTGAAACAGAGGGGCTGAAACAGAGTGGCTGAAACAGAGGGTCTGAAACAGAGGGCGAGAAACAGAGGGGCTGAAACACAGGGGCTGAAACAGAGGGTCTGAAACAGAGGGTCTGAAACTGAGGGGCTGAAACAGAGGGTCTGAAACAGAGGGGCTGAAACAGAGGGTCTGAAACAGAGGGCGAGAAACAGAGGGGCTGAAACAGAGGGTCTGAAACAGAGGACGAGAAACAGAGGGTCTGAAACAGAGGGCGAGAAAAAGAGGGTCTGAAACAGAGGGCGCGAAACAGAGGGTCTTAAACAGAGGGTCTGAAACAGAGGGTCTGAAATAGAGGGTCTGAAACAGAGGGCGAGAATCACAGAGTCTGAAACAGAGGGGCTGAAACAGAGGGCGAAAAACAGAGGGTCTGAAACAGAGGTCGAGAAACCGAGGGCGCGAAACAGAGGGTCTGAAACAGAGGGTCTGAAACAGAGGGGCTGAAACAGAGGGCGAGAAACAGAGGGTCTGAAACAGAGGGTCTGAAACAGAGGGCGCGAAACAGAGGGCGCGAAACAAAGGGCGAGAAACAGAGGGTCTGAAACAGAGGGCACGAAACAGAGGGTGAGAAACAGAGGGCGAGAAACAGAGGGCGAGGAACAGAGGGTCTGAAACAGAGGGGCTGAAACAGAGGGCGCGAAACAGAGGGTCTGAAACAGAGGGTCTGACACAGAGGGTCTGAAACAGAGTGTCTGAAACAGAGGGTCTGAAGCAGAGGGTGAGAAACAGAGGGTCTGAAACAGAGGGTCTGAAACAGAGGGTCTGAAACAGAGGGCGAGAAACAGAGGGTCTGAAACAGAGGGTCTGAAACAGAGGGCGAGAAACAGAGGGCGTGAAACAGATGCTCTGAAACAGAGGGGCTGAAACAGAGGGCGAGAAACAGAGGGTCTGAAACAGAGGGTGAGAAACGGAGGGTGAGAAACAGAGGGTCTGAAACAGAGGGGCTGAAATTGAGGGCGAAAAACAGAGGGTGAGAAACAGAGGGTCTGAAACAGAGGGCGAGAAACAGAGGGCGAGAAACAGAGGGTCTGAAACAGATGGTCTGAAACAGAGGGTCTGAGGCAGAGTGCGAGAAACAGAGGGTCTGAAACTGAGGGTCTGAAACAGAGGGTCTGAAACAGAGGGTCTGAATCAAAGGGCGAGAAACAGAGGGTCTGAAACTGAGGGTCTGAAACAGAGGGTCTGAAACAGAGGGTCTGAATCAAAGGGCGAGAAACAGAGGGCGAGAAACAGAGGGTCTGAAACAGAGGGCGAGAAACAGAGGGCGAGAAACAGAGGGGCTGAAACAGAGGGCGAGAAAGAGAGGGTCTGAAACAGAGGGCGAGACACAGAGGGTCTGAAACAGAGGGTCTGAAACAGAGGGGCTGAAACAGAGGGCGAGAAACAGAGTGCGAGAAACAGAGGGTCTGAAACAGAGGGCGAGAAACAGAGGGCGAGAAACAGAGGGCGAGAAACAGAGGGTCTGAAACAGAGGGTCTGAAAGAGAGGGGCTGAAACAGAGAGCGAGAAACAGAGTGCGAGGAACAGAGGGCGAGGAACAGAGGGTCTGAAACAGAGGGGCTGAAACAGAGGGCGCGAAACAGAGGGACTGAAACAGAGGGCGAGAAACAGAGTGTCTGAAACAGAGGGCGAGAAACAGAGTGTCTGAAACAGAGGGTCTGAAACAGAAGGTCTGAAACAGAGGGTCTGATACAGAGGGCGAGAAACAGAGGGTCTGAAATAGAGGGGCTGAAACAGAGGGCGCGAAACAGAGCGGCTGAAACAGAGGGCGAGAAACAGAGGAGCTGAAACAGAGGGCCTGAAACAGTGGGTCTGAAGCAGCGGGCGAGAAACAGAGGGTCTGAAATAGTGGGTCTGAAACAGAGGGTCTGAAACAGAGGGCGAGAAACAGAGGGCGAGAAACAGAGGGTCTGAAACAGAGGGGCTGAAACAGAGGGCGAGAAACAGAGGGTGAGAAACAGAGGGGCTGAAACAGAGGGCGAGAAACAGAGTGTCTGAAACAGAGGGTCTGAAACAGAAGGTCTGAAACAGAGGGTCTGATACAGAGGGCGAGAAACAGAGGGTCTGAAATAGAGGGGCTGAAACAGAGGGCGCGAAACAGAGCGGCTGAAACAGAGGGCGAGAAACAGAGGAGCTGAAACAGAGGGGCTGAAACAGAGGGGCTGAAACAGAGGGTCTGAAACAGAGGGCGAGAAACAGAGGGGCTGAAACAGAGGGTCTGAAACAGAGGGTCTGAAACAGAGGGTCTGAAACAGAGGGGCTGAAACAGAGGGTCTGAAACAGAGGGGCTGAAACAGAGGGTCTGAAACAGAGGGCGAGAAACAGAGGGGCTGAAACAGAGGGTCTGAAACAGAGGACGAGAAACAGAGGGTCTGAAACAGAGGGCGAGAAAAAGAGGGTATGAAACAGAGGGCGCGAAACAGAGGGCGAGAAACAGAGGGTCTGAAACAGAGGGCGCAAAACAGAGGGACTGAAACAGAGGGTCTGAAACAGAGGGTGAGAAACAGAGGGTCTGAAACAGGGGGTCTGAAACAGAGGGTCTGAAGCAGAGGGCGAGAAACAGAGGGTCTGAAACAGAGGGTATGAAACAGTGGGTCTGAAACAGAGGGGCTGAAACAGAGGGCGAGAAACAGAGGGTCTGAAACAGTGGGCGAGAAACAGAGGGTCTGAAGCAGAGGGCTAGGAACAGAGGGTCTGAAACAGAGGGGCAGAAACAGAGGGCGCGAAACAGAGGGTCTGAAACAGAGGGTCTGACACAGAGGGTCTGACACAGAGGATCTGAAACAGAGGGTCTGAAACAGAGGCTCTGACGCAGAGGGCGAGAAACAGAGGGTCGGAAACAGAGGGTCTGAAATAGAGGGTCTGAAACAGAGGGCGAGAAACACAGAGTCTGAAACAGAGGGCGAAAAACAGAGGGTCTGAAACAGAGGTCGAGAAACCGAGGGCGCGAAACAGAGGGTCTGAAACAGAGGGTCTGAAACAGAGGGGCTGAAACAGAGGGCGAGAAACAGAGGGTCTGAAACAGACGGTCTGAAACAGAGGGCGCGAAACAGATGGTGCGAAACAAAGGGCGAGAAACAGAGGGTCTGAAACAGAGGGCACGAAACAGAGGGCGAGAAACAGAGGGCGAGAAACAGAGGGCGAGGAACAGAGGGTCTGAAACAGAGGGGCTGAAACAGAGGGCGCGAAACAGAGGGTCTGAAACAGAGGGTCTGACACAGAGGGTCTGAAACAGAGTGTCTGAAACAGAGGGTCTGAAGCAGAGGGTGAGAAACAGAGGGTCTGAAACAGAGGGTCTGAAACAGAGGGTCTGAAACAGAGGGCGAGAAACAGAGGGTCTGAAACAGAGGGTCTGAAACAGAGGGCGAGAAACAGAGGGTGAGAAACAGAGGCTCTGAAACAGAGGGGCTGAAACAGAGGGCGAGAAACAGAGGGTCTGAAACAGAGGGCGAGAAACGGAGGGTGAGAAATAGAGGGTCTGAAACAGAGGGGCTGAAACAGAGGGCGAGAAACAGAGGGTGAGAAACAGAGGGTCTGAAACAGAGGGCGAGAAACAGAGGGCGAGAAACAGAGGGTCTGAAACAGATGGTCTGAAACAGAGGGTCTGAGGCAGAGGGCGAGAAACAGAGGGTCTGAAACTGAGGGTCTGAAACAGAGGGTCTGAAACAGAGGGTCTGAATCAGAGGGCGAGAAACAGAGGGCGAGAAACAGAGGGTCTGAAACAGAGGGTCTGAAAGAGAGGGCGAGAAACAGAGAGCGAGAAACAGAGGGCGAGAAACAGAGGGCGAGAAACAGAGGGTCTGAAACAGAGGGGCTGAAACAGAGGGCGAGAAAGAGAGGGTCTGAAACAGAGGGCGAGAAACAGAGGGTCTGAAACAGAGGGTCTGAAACAGAGGGGCTGAAACAGAGGGCGAGAAACAGAGGGCGAGAAACAGAGGGTCTGAAACAGAGGGCGAGAAACAGAGGGCGAGAAACAGAGGGCGAGAAACAGAGGGTCTGAAACAGAGGGTCTGAAAGTGAGGGGCTGAAACAGAGGGCGAGAAACAGAGGGCGAGGAACAGAGGGCGAGGAACAGAGGGACTGAAACAGAGGGGCTGAAACAGAGGCCGCGAAACAGAGGGTCTGAAACAGACGGTCTGACACAGAGGGTCTGAAACAGAGGGCCTGAAACAGAGGGCGAGAAACAGAGGGCGAGAAACAGAGAGTCTGAAACAGAGGGGCTGAAACAGAGGGCGAGAAACAGAGGGTGAGAAACAGAGTGTCTGAAACAGAGGGGCTGAAACAGAGGGCGAGAAACAGAGTGTCAGAAACAGAGGGTCTGAAACAGAAGGTCTGAAACAGAGGGTCTGATACAGAGGGCGAGAAACAGAGGGCCTGAAATAGAGGGGCTGAAACAGAGGGCGTGAAACAGAGCGGCTGAAACAGAGGGCGAGAAACAGAGGGGCTGAAACACAGGGGCTGAAACAGAGGGTCTGAAACAGGGGGTCTGAAACAGAGGGGCTGAAACAGAGGGTCTGAAACAGAGGGGCTGAAACAGACGGTCTGAAACAGAGGGCGAGAAACAGAGGGGCTGAAACAGAGGGTCTGAAACAGAGGACGAGAAACAGAGGGTCTGAAACAGAGGGCGACAAACAGAGGGTCTGAAACAGAGGGCGCGAAACAGAGGGCGAGAAACAGAGGGTCTGAAACAGAGGGCGCAAAACAGAGCGTCTGAAACAGAGGGTCTGAAACAGAGGGGGTGAAACAGAGGCCGAGAAACAGAGGGTCTGAAACAGAGGGTCTGAAACAGCGGGCGCGAAACAGAGGGCACGAAACAAAGGGCGAGAAACAGAGGGTCTGAAACAGAGGGCACGAAACAGAGGGTGAGAAACAGAGGGCGAGAAACAGAGGGCGAGGAACAGAGGGTCTGAAACAGAGGGGCTGAAACAGAGGGCGCGAAACAGAGGGTCTGAAACAGAGGGTCTGACACAGAGGGTCTGAAACAGAGTGTCTGAAACAGAGGGTCTGAAACAGAGGGTCTGAAACAGAGGGTCTGAAACAGAGGGCGAGAAACAGAGGGCGAGAAACAGAGGCTCTGAAACAGAGGGGCTGAAACAGAGGGCAAGAAACAGAGGGTCTGAAACAGAGGGCGAGAAACGGAGGGTGAGAAACAGAGGGTCTGAAACAGAGGGGCTGAAACAGAGGGCGAGAAACAGAGGGTGAGAAACAGAGGGTCTGAAACAGAGGGCGAGAAACAGAGGGCGAGAAACAGAGGGTCTGAAACAGATGGTCTGACACAGAGGGTCTGAAACAGAGTGTCTGAAACAGAGGGTCTGAAACAGAGGGCGAGAAACAGAGGGTCTGAAACAGAGGGTCTGAAACAGAGGGCGAGAAACAGAGGGCGAGAAACAGAGGCTCTGAAACAGAGGGGCTGAAACAGAGGGCGAGAAACAGAGGGTGAGAAACAGAGGGTCTGAAACAGAGGGGCTGAAACAGAGGGCGAGAAACAGAGGGTGAGAAACAGAGGGTCTGAAACAGAGGGCGAGAAACAGAGGGCGAGAAACAGAGGGTCTGAAACAGATGGTCTGAAACAGAGGGTCTGAGGCAGAGGGTCTGAATCAGAGGGCGAGAAACAGAGGGCGAGAAACAGAGGGTCTGAAACAGAGGGTCTGAAACAGAGGGCGAGAAACAGAGAGTGAGAAACAGAGGGCGAGGAACAGAGGGCGAGAAACAGAGGGTCTGAAACAGAGTGGCTGAAACAGAGGGCGAGAAAGAGAGGGTCTGAAACAGAGGGCGAGAAACAGAGGGTCTGAAACAGAGGGTCTGAAACAGAGGGAATGAAACAGAGGGCGAGAAACAGAGGGTCTGAAACAGAGGGCGAGAAACAGAGGGCGAGAAACAGAGGGCGAGAAACAGAGGGTCTGAAACAGAGGGTCTGAAAGAGAGGGGCTGAAACAGAGAGCGAGAAACAGAGTGCGAGGAACAGAGGGCGAGGAACAGAGGGTCTGAAACAGAGGGGCTGAAACACAGGGCGCGAAACAGGGGGACTGAACCAGAGGGCGTGAAACAGAGTGTCTGAAACAGAGGGTCTGAAACAGAATGTCTGAAACAGAGGGTCTGATACAGAGGGCGAGAAACAGAGGGTCTGAAATAGAGGGGCTGAAACAGAGGGCGCGAAACAGAGCGGCTGAAACAGAGGGCGAGAAACAGAGGAGCTGAAACAGAGGGGCTGAAACAGAGGGGCTTAAACAGAGGGTCTGAAACAGAGGGCGAGAAACAGAAGGGCTGAAACACAGGGGCTGAAACAGAGGGTATGAAACAGAGGTCTGAAACAGAGGGGCTGAAACAGAGGGTCTGAAACAGAGGGGCTGAAACAGAGGGTCTGAAACAGAAGGCGAGAAACAGAGGGGCTGAAACAGAGGGTCTGAAACAGAGGGCGAGAAACAGAGGGTCTGAAACAGAGGGCGAGAAACAGAGGGTCTGAAACAGAGGGCGCGAAACAGAGGGCGAGAAACAGGGTCTGAAACAGAGGGCGCAAAACAGAGGGTCTGAAACAGAGGGTCTGAAACAGAGGGCGAGAAACAGAGGGTCTGAAACAGGGGGTCTGAAACAGAGGGTCTGAAGCAGAGGGCGAGAAACAGAGGGTCTGAAACAGAGGGTCTGAAACAGAGGGGCTGAAACAGAGGGTCTGAAACAGAAGGCGAGAAACAGAGGGGCTGAAACAGAGGGTCTGAAACAGAGGGCGAGAAACAGAGGGTCTGAAACAGAGGGCGAGAAACAGAGGGTCTGAAACAGAGGGCGCGAAACAGAGGGCGAGAAACAGAGGGTCTGAAACAGAGGGCGCAAAACAGAGGGTCTGAAACAGAGGGTCTGAAACAGAGGGCGAGAAACAGAGGGTCTGAAACAGGGGGTCTGAAACAGAGGGTCTGAAGCAGAGGGCGAGAAACAGAGGGTCTGAAACAGAGGGTATGAAACAGTGGGTCTGAAACAGAGGGGCTGAAACAGAGGGCGTGAAACAGAGGGTCTGAAACAGAGGGTCTGACACAGAGGGTCTGACACAGAGGATCTGAAACAGAGGGTCTGAACAGAGGCTCTGACGCAGAGGGCGAGAAACAGAGGGTCTGAAACAGAGGGTCTGAAATAGAGGGTCTGAAACAGAGGGCGAGAAACACAGAGTCTGAAACAGAGGGGCTGAAACAGAGGGCGAAAATCAGAGGGTCTGAAACAGAGGTCGAGAAACCGAGGGCGCGAAACAGAGGGTCTGAAACAGAGGGTCTGAAACAGAGGGGCTGAAACAGAGGGCGAGAAACAGAGGGTCTGAAACAGAGGGTCTGAAACAGAGGGCGCGAAACAGAGGGCGCGAAACAAAGGGCGAGAAACAGAGGGTCTGAAACAGAGGGCACGAAACAGAGGGTGAGAAACAGAGGGCGAGAAACAGAGGGCGAGGAACAGAGGGTCTGAAACAGAGGGGCTGAAACAGAGGGCGCGAAACAGAGGGTCTGAAACAGAGGGTCTGACACAGAGGGTCTGAAACAGAGTGTCTCAAACAGAGGGTCTGAAACAGAGGGTCTGAAACAGAGGGTCTGAAACAGAGGGCGAGAAACAGAGGGCGAGAAACAGAGGCTCTGAAACAGAGGGGCTGAAACAGAGGGCGAGAAACAGAGGGTCTGAAACAGAGGGCGAGAAACGGAGGGTGAGAAACAGAGGGTCTGAAACAGAGGGGCTGAAACAGAGGGCGAGAAACAGAGGGTGAGAAACAGAGGGTCTGAAACAGAGGGCGAGAAACAGAGGGCGAGAAACAGAGGGTCTGAAACAGATGGTCTGACACAGAGGGTCTGAAACAGAGTGTCTGAAACAGAGGGTCTGAAACAGAGGGCGAGAAACAGAGGGTCTGAAACAGAGGGTCTGAAACAGAGGGCGAGAAACAGAGGGCGAGAAACAGACGCTCTGAAACAGAGGGGCTGAAACAGAGGGCGAGAAACAGAGGGTCTGAAACAGAGGGCGAGAAACAGAGGGGCTGAAACAGAGGGTCTGAAACAGAGGACGAGAAACAGAGGGTCTGAAACAGAGGGCGACAAACAGAGGGTCTGAAACAGAGGGCGCGAAACAGAGGGCGAGAAACAGAGGGTCTGAAACAGAGGGCGCAAAACAGAGCGTCTGAAACAGAGGGTCTGAAACAGAGGGCGAGAAACAGAGGGTCTGAAACAGGGGGTCTGAAACAGAGGGTCTGAAGCAGAGGGCGAGAAACAGAGGGTCTGAAACAGAGGGTATGAAACAGTGGGTCTGAAACAGAGGGGCTGAAACAGAGGGCGAGAAACAGAGGGTCTGAAACAGAGGGTCTGAAACAGAGGGCGAGAAACAGAGGGTCTGAAGCAGAGGGCTAGGAACAGAGGGTCTGAAACAGAGGGGCTGAAACAGAGGGCGCGAAACAGAGGGTCTGAAACAGAGGGTCTGACACAGAGGGTCTGACACAGAGGATCTGAAACAGAGGGTCTGAACAGAGGCTCTGACGCAGAGGGCGAGAAACAGAGGGTCTGAAACAGAGGGTCTGAAATAGAGGGTCTGAAACAGAGGGCGAGAAACACAGAGTCTGAAACAGAGGGGCTGAAACAGAGGGCGAAAATCAGAGGGTCTGAAACAGAGGTCGAGAAACCGAGGGCGCGAAACAGAGGGTCTGAAACAGAGGGTCTGAAACAGAGGGGCTGAAACAGAGTGCGAGAAACAGAGGGTCTGAAACAGAGGGTCTGAAACAGAGGGCGCGAAACAGAGGGCGCGAAACAAAGGGCGAGAAACAGAGGGTCTGAAACAGAGGGCACGAAACAGAGGGTGAGAAACAGAGGGCGAGAAACAGAGGGCGAGGAACAGAGGGTCTGAAACAGAGGGGCTGAAACAGAGGGCGCGAAACAGAGGGTCTGAAACAGAGGGTCTGACACAGAGGGTCTGAAACAGAGTGTCTGAAACAGAGGGTCTGAAACAGAGGGTCTGAAACAGAGGGTCTGAAACAGAGGGCGAGAAACGGAGGGTGAGAAACAGAGGGTCTGAAACAGAGGGGCTGAAACAGAGGGCGAGAAACAGAGGGTGAGAAACAGAGGGTCTGAAACAGAGGGCGAGAAACAGAGGGCGAGAAACAGAGGGTCTGAAACAGATGGTCTGACACAGAGGGTCTGAAACAGAGTGTCTGAAACAGAGGGTCTGAAACAGAGGGCGAGAAACAGAGGGTCTGAAACAGAGGGCGAGAAACAGAGGGCGAGAAACAGAGGCTCTGAAACAGAGGGGCTGAAACAGAGGGCGAGAAACAGAGGGTCTGAAACAGAGGGCGAGAAACAGAGGGTCTGAAACAGAGGGGCTGAAACAGAGGGCGAGAAACAGAGGGTGAGAAACAGAGGGTCTGAAACAGAGGGCGAGAAACAGAGGGCGAGAAACAGAGGGTCTGAAACAGATGGTCTGAAACAGAGGGTCTGAGGCAGAGGGCGAGAAACAGAGGGTCTGAAACTGAGGGTCTGAAACAGAGGGTCTGAAACAGAGGGTCTGAATCAGAGGGCGAGAAACAGAGGGCGAGAAACAGAGGGTCTGAAACAGAGGGTCTGAAACAGAGGGCGAGAAACAGAGAGCGAGAAACAGAGGGCGAGAAACAGAGGGCGAGAAACAGAGGGTCTGAAACAGAGGGGCTGAAACAGAGGGCGAGAAAGAGAGGGTCTGAAACAGAGGGCGAGAAACAGAGGGTCTGAAACAGAGGGTCTGAAACAGAGGGTATGAAACAGAGGGCGAGAAACAGAGAGTCTGAAACAGAGGGCGAGAAACAGAGGGCGAGAAACAGAGGGCGAGAAACAGAGGGTCTGAAACAGAGGGTCTGAAAGAGAGGGGCTGAAACAGAGAGCGAGAAACAGAGTGCGAGGAACAGAGGGCGAGGAACAGAGGGTCTGAAACAGAGGGGCTGAAACAGTGGGCGCGAAACAGAGGGACTGAAACAGAGGGCGTGAAACAGAGTGTCTGAAACAGAGGGTCTGAAACAGAAGGTCTGAAACAGAGGGTCTGATACAGAGGGCGAGAAACAGAGGGTCTGAAATAGAGGGGCTGAAACAGAGGGCGCGAAACAGAGCGGCTGAAACAGAGGGCGAGAAACAGAGGAGCTGAAACAGAGGGGCTGAAACAGAGGGGCTTAAACAGAGGGTCTGAAACAGAGGGCGAGAAACAGAGGGGCTGAAACACAGGGGCTGAAACAGAGGGTATGAAACAGAGGTCTGAAACAGAGGGGCTGAAACAGAGGGTCTGAAACAGAGGGGCTGAAACAGAGGGTCTGAAACAGAAGGCGAGAAACAGAGGGGCTGAAACAGAGGGTCTGAAACAGAGGGCGAGAAACAGAGGGTCTGAAACAGAGGGCGAGAAACAGAGGGTCTGAAACAGAGGGCGCGAAACAGAGGAGCTGAAACAGAGGGTCTGAAACAGAGGGCGCAAAACAGAGGGTCTGAAACAGAGGGTCTGAAACAGAGGGCGAGAAACAGAGGGTCTGAAACAGTGGGTCTGAAACAGAGGGTCTGAAGCAGAGGGCGAGAAACAGAGGGTCTGAAACAGAGGGTCTGAAACAGAGGGGCTGAAACAGAGGGTCTGAAACAGAAGGCGAGAAACAGAGGGGCTGAAACAGAGGGTCTGAAACAGAGGGCGAGAAACAGAGGGTCTGAAACAGAGGGCGAGAAACAGAGGGTCTGAAACAGAGGGCGCAAAACAGAGGGTCTGAAACAGAGGGTCTGAAACAGAGGGCGAGAAACAGAGGGTCTGAAACAGGGGGTCTGAAACAGAGGGTCTGAAGCAGAGGGCGAGAAACAGAGGGTCTGAAACAGAGGGTATGAAACAGTGGGTCTGAAACAGAGGGGCTGAAACAGAGGGCGCGAAACAGAGGGTCTGAAACAGAGGGTCTGACACAGAGGGTCTGACACAGAGGATCTGAAACAGAGGGTCTGAACAGAGGCTCTGACGCAGAGGGCGAGAAACAGAGGGTCTGAAACAGAGGGTCTGAAATAGAGGGTCTGAAACAGAGGGCGAGAAACACAGAGTCTGAAACAGAGGGGCTGAAACAGAGGGCGAAAATCAGAGGGTCTGAAACAGAGGTCGAGAAACCGAGGGCGCGAAACAGAGGGTCTGAAACAGAGGGTCTGAAACAGAGGGGCTGAAACAGAGGGCGAGAAACAGAGGGTCTGAAACAGAGGGTCTGAAACAGAGGGCGCGAAACAGAGGGCGCGAAACAAAGGGCGAGAAACAGAGGGTCTGAAACAGAGGGCACGAAACAGAGGGTGAGAAACAGAGGGCGAGAAACAGAGGGCGAGGAACAGAGGGTCTGAAACAGAGGGGCTGAAACAGAGGGCGCGAAACAGAGGGTCTGAAACAGAGGGTCTGACACAGAGGGTCTGAAACAGAGTGTCTGAAACAGAGGGTCTGAAACAGAGGGTCTGAAACAGAGGGTCTGAAACAGAGGGCGAGAAACAGAGGGCGAGAAACAGAGGCTCTGAAACAGAGGGGCTGAAACAGAGGGCGAGAAACAGAGGGTCTGAAACAGAGGGCGAGAAACGGAGGGTGAGAAACAGAGGGTCTGAAACAGAGGGGCTGAAACAGAGGGCGAGAAACAGAGGGTGAGAAACAGAGGGTCTGAAACAGAGGGCGAGAAACAGAGGGCGAGAAACAGAGGGTCTGAAACAGATGGTCTGACACAGAGGGTCTGAAACAGAGTGTCTGAAACAGAGGGTCTGAAACAGAGGGCGAGAAACAGAGGGTCTGAAACAGAGGGTCTGAAACAGAGGGCGAGAAACAGAGGGCGAGAAACAGAGGCTCTGAAACAGAGGGGCTGAAACAGAGGGCGAGAAACAGAGGGTCTGAAACAGAGGGCGAGAAATGGAGGGTGAGAAACAGAGGGTCTGAAACAGAGGGGCTGAAACAGAGGGCGAGAAACAGAGGGTGAGAAACAGAGGGTCTGAAACAGAGGGCGAGAAACAGAGGGCGAGAAACAGAGGGTCTGAAACAGATGGTCTGAAACAGAGGGTCTGAGGCAGAGGGCGAGAAACAGAGGGTCTGAAACTGAGGGTCTGAAACAGAGGGTCTGAAACAGAGGGTCTGAATCAGAGGGCGAGAAACAGAGGGCGAGAAACAGAGGGTCTGAAACAGAGGGTCTGAAACAGAGGGCGAGAAACAGAGAGCGAGAAACAGGGGGCTAGAAACAGAGGGCGAGAAACAGATGGTCTGAAACAGAGGGGCTGAAACAGAGGGCGAGAAAGAGAGGGTCTGAAACAGAGGGCGAGAAACAGAGGGTCTGAAACAGAGGGTCTGAAACAGAGGGTATGAAACAGAGGGTGAGAAACAGATGGTCTAAAACAGAGGGCGAGAAACAGAGGGCGAGAAACAGAGGGCGAGAAACAGAGGGTCTGAAACAGAGGGTCTGAAAGAGAGGGGCTGAAACAGAGAGCGAGAAACAGAGTGCGAGGAACAGAGGGCGAGGAACAGAGGGTCTGAAACAGAGGGGCTGAAACAGAGGGCGCGAAACAGAGGGACTGAAACAGAGGGCGTGAAACAGAGTGTCTGAAACAGAGGGTCTGAAACAGAAGGTCTGAAACAGAGGGTCTGATACAGAGGGCGAGAAACAGAGGGTCTGAAATAGAGGGGCTGAAACAGAGGGCGCGAAACAGAGCGACTGAAACAGAGGGCGAGAAACAGAGGAGCTGAAACAGAGGGGCTGAAACAGAGGGGCTTAAACAGAGGGTCTGAAACAGAGGGCGAGAAACAGAGGGGCTGAAACACAGGGGCTGAAACAGAGGGTATGAAACAGAGGTCTGAAACAGAGGGGCTGAAACAGAGGGTCTGAAACAGAGGGGCTGAAACAGAGGGTCTGAAACAGAAGGCGAGAAACAGAGGGGCTGAAACAGAGGGTCTGAAACAGAGGGCGAGAAACAGAGGGTCTGAAACAGAGGGTCTGAAACAGAGGGCGAGAAACAGAGAGCGAGAAACAGAGGGCGAGAAACAGAGGGCGAGAAACAGAGGGTCTGAAACAGAGGGGCTGAAACAGAGGGCGAGAAAGAGAGGGTCTGAAACAGAGGGCGAGAAACAGAGGGTCTGAAACAGAGGGTCTGAAACAGAGGGTATGAAACAGAGGGCGAGAAACAGAGAGTCTGAAACAGAGGGCGAGAAACAGAGGGCGAGAAACAGAGGGCGAGAAACAGAGGGTCTGAAACAGAGGGTCTGAAAGAGAGGGGCTGAAACAGAGAGCGAGAAACAGAGTGCGAGGAACAGAGGGCGAGGAACAGAGGGTCTGAAACAGAGGGGCTGAAACAGTGGGCGCGAAACAGAGGGACTGAAACAGAGGGCGTGAAACAGAGTGTCTGAAACAGAGGGTCTGAAACAGAAGGTCTGAAACAGAGGGTCTGATACAGAGGGCGAGAAACAGAGGGTCTGAAATAGAGGGGCTGAAACAGAGGGCGCGAAACAGAGCGGCTGAAACAGAGGGCGAGAAACAGAGGAGCTGAAACAGAGGGGCTGAAACAGAGGGGCTTAAACAGAGGGTCTGAAACAGAGGGCGAGAAACAGAGGGGCTGAAACACAGGGGCTGAAACAGAGGGTATGAAACAGAGGTCTGAAACAGAGGGGCTGAAACAGAGGGTCTGAAACAGAGGGGCTGAAACAGAGGGTCTGAAACAGAAGGCGAGAAACAGAGGGGCTGAAACAGAGGGTCTGAAACAGAGGGCGAGAAACAGAGGGTCTGAAACAGAGGGCGAGAAACAGAGGGTCTGAAACAGAGGGCGCGAAACAGAGGTCGAGAAACAGAGGGTCTGAAACAGAGGGCGCAAAACAGAGGGTCTGAAACAGAGGGTCTGAAACAGAGGGCGAGAAACAGAGGGTCTGAAACAGTGGGTCTGAAACAGAGGGTCTGAAGCAGAGGGCGAGAAACAGAGGGTCTGAAACAGAGGGTCTGAAACAGAGGGGCTGAAACAGAGGGTCTGAAACAGAAGGCGAGAAACAGAGGGGCTGAAACAGAGGGTCTGAAACAGAGGGCGAGAAACAGAGGGTCTGAAACAGAGGGCGAGAAACAGAGGGTCTGAAACAGAGGCGCGAAACAGAGGGCGAGAAACAGAGGGTCTGAAACAGAGGGCGCAAAACAGAGGGTCTGAAACAGAGGGTCTGAAACAGAGGGCGAGAAACAGAGGGTCTGAAACAGGGGGTCTGAAACAGAGGGTCTGAAGCAGAGGGCGAGAAACAGAGGGTCTGAAACAGAGGGTATGAAACAGTGGGTCTGAAACAGAGGGGCTGAAACAGAGGGCGCGAAACAGAGGGTCTGAAACAGAGGGTCTGACACAGAGGGTCTGACACAGAGGATCTGAAACAGAGGGTCTGAACAGAGGCTCTGACGCAGAGGGCGAGAAACAGAGGGTCTGAAACAGAGGGTCTGAAATAGAGGGTCTGAAACAGAGGGCGAGAAACACAGAGTCTGAAACAGAGGGGCTGAAACAGAGGGCGAAAATCAGAGGGTCTGAAACAGAGGTCGAGAAACCGAGGGCGCGAAACAGAGGGTCTGAAACAGAGGGTCTGAAACAGAGGGGCTGAAACAGAGGGCGAGAAACAGAGGGTCTGAAACAGAGGGTCTGAAACAGAGGGCGCGAAACAGAGGGCGCGAAACAAAGGGCGAGAAACAGAGGGTCTGAAACAGAGGGCACGAAACAGAGGGTGAGAAACAGAGGGCGAGAAACAGAGGGCGAGGAACAGAGGGTCTGAAACAGAGGGGCTGAAACAGAGGGCGCGAAACAGAGGGTCTGAAACAGAGGGTCTGACACAGAGGGTCTGAAACAGAGTGTCTGAAACAGAGGGTCTGAAACAGAGGGTCTGAAACAGAGGGTCTGAAACAGAGGGCGAGAAACAGAGGGCGAGAAACAGAGGCTCTGAAACAGAGGGGCTGAAACAGAGGGCGAGAAACAGAGGGTCTGAAACAGAGGGCGAGAAACGGAGGGTGAGAAACAGAGGGTCTGAAACAGAGGGGCTGAAACAGAGGGCGAGAAACAGAGGGTGAGAAACAGAGGGTCTGAAACAGAGGGCGAGAAACAGAGGGCGAGAAACAGAGGGTCTGAAACAGATGGTCTGACACAGAGGGTCTGAAACAGAGTGTCTGAAACAGAGGGTCTGAAACAGAGGGCGAGAAACAGAGGGTCTGAAACAGAGGGTCTGAAACAGAGGGCGAGAAACAGAGGGCGAGAAACAGAGGCTCTGAAACAGAGGGGCTGAAACAGAGGGCGAGAAACAGAGGGTCTGAAACAGAGGGCGAGAAATGGAGGGTGAGAAACAGAGGGTCTGAAACAGAGGGGCTGAAACAGAGGGCGAGAAACAGAGGGTGAGAAACAGAGGGTCTGAAACAGAGGGCGAGAAACAGAGGGCGAGAAACAGAGGGTCTGAAACAGATGGTCTGAAACAGAGGGTCTGAGGCAGAGGGCGAGAAACAGAGGGTCTGAAACTGAGGGTCTGAAACAGAGGGTCTGAAACAGAGGGTCTGAATCAGAGGGCGAGAAACAGAGGGCGAGAAACAGAGGGTCTGAAACAGAGGGTCTGAAACAGAGGGCGAGAAACAGAGAGCGAGAAACAGGGGGCTAGAAACAGAGGGCGAGAAACAGATGGTCTGAAACAGAGGGGCTGAAACAGAGGGCGAGAAAGAGAGGGTCTGAAACAGAGGGCGAGAAACAGAGGGTCTGAAACAGAGGGTCTGAAACAGAGGGTATGAAACAGAGGGTGAGAAACAGATGGTCTAAAACAGAGGGCGAGAAACAGAGGGCGAGAAACAGAGGGCGAGAAACAGAGGGTCTGAAACAGAGGGTCTGAAAGAGAGGGGCTGAAACAGAGAGCGAGAAACAGAGTGCGAGGAACAGAGGGCGAGGAACAGAGGGTCTGAAACAGAGGGGCTGAAACAGAGGGCGCGAAACAGAGGGACTGAAACAGAGGGCGTGAAACAGAGTGTCTGAAACAGAGGGTCTGAAACAGAAGGTCTGAAACAGAGGGTCTGATACAGAGGGCGAGAAACAGAGGGTCTGAAATAGAGGGGCTGAAACAGAGGGCGCGAAACAGAGCGACTGAAACAGAGGGCGAGAAACAGAGGAGCTGAAACAGAGGGGCTGAAACAGAGGGGCTTAAACAGAGGGTCTGAAACAGAGGGCGAGAAACAGAGGGGCTGAAACACAGGGGCTGAAACAGAGGGTATGAAACAGAGGTCTGAAACAGAGGGGCTGAAACAGAGGGTCTGAAACAGAGGGGCTGAAACAGAGGGTCTGAAACAGAAGGCGAGAAACAGAGGGGCTGAAACAGAGGGTCTGAAACAGAGGGCGAGAAACAGAGGGTCTGAAACAGAGGGCGCGAAACAGAGGGCGAGAAACAGAGGGTCTGAAACAGAGGGCGCAAAACAGAGGGTCTGAAACAGAGGGGCTGAAACAGAGGGCGAGAAACAGAGGGTCTGAAACAGGGGGTCTGAAACAGAGGGTCTGAAGCAGAGGGCGAGAAACAGAGGGTCTGAAACAGAGGGCATGAAACAGTGGGTCTGAAACAGAGGGGCTGAAACAGAGGGCGAGAAACAGAGGGTCTGAAACAGAGGGTCTGAAACAGAGGGCGAGAAACAGAGGGTCTGAAGCAGAGGGCTAGGAACAGAGGGTCAGAAACAGAGGGGCTGAAACAGAGGGCGCGAAACAGAGGGTCTGAAACAGAGGGTCTGACACAGAGGGTCTGACACAGAGGATCTGAAACAGAGGGTCTGAAACAGAGGCTCTGACGCAGAGGGCGAGAATCAGAGGGTCTGAAACAGAGGGTCTGAAATAGAGGGTCTGAAACAGAGGGCGAGAAACACAGAGTCTGAAACAGAGGGGCTGAAACAGAGGGCGAAAAACAGAGGGTCTGAAACAGAGGTCGAGAAACCGAGGGCGTGAAACAGAGGGTCTGAAACAGAGGGGCTGAAACAGAGGGCGAGAAAGAGAGGGTCTGAAACAGAGAGCGAGAAACAGAGGGTCTGAAACAGAGAGTCTGAAACAGAGGGGCTGAAACAGAGGGCGAGAAACAGAGGGCGAGAAACAGATGGTCTGAAACAGAGGGCGAGAAACAGAGGGCGAGAAACAGAGGGTCTGAAACAGAGGGTCTGAAAGAGAGGGGCTGAAACAGAGAGCGAGAAACAGAGTGCGAGGAACAGAGGGCGAGGAACAGAGGGTCTGAAACAGAGGGGCTGAAACAGAGGGCGCGAAACAGAGGGACTGAAACAGAGGGCGAGAAACAGAGTGTCTGAAACAGAGGGTCTGAAACAGAAGGTCTGAAACAGAGGGTCTGATACAGAGGGCGAGAAACAGAGGGTCTGAAATAGAGGGGCTGAAACAGAGGGCGCGAAACAGAGCGGCTGAAACAGAGGGCGAGAAACAGAGGAGCTGAAACAGAGGGGCTGAAACAGAGGGGCTTAAACAGAGGGTCTGAAACAGAGGGCGAGAAACAGAGGGGCTGAAACACAGGGGCTGAAACAGAGGGTATGAAACAGAGGTCTGAAACAGAGGGGCTGAAACAGAGGGTCTGAAACAGAGGGGCTGAAACAGAGGGTCTGAAACAGAAGGCGAGAAACAGAGGGGCTGAAACAGAGGGTCTGAAACAGAGGGCGAGAAACAGAGGGTCTGAAACAGAGGGCGAGAAACAGAGGGTCTGAAACAGAGGGCGCGAAACAGAGGGCGAGAAACAGAGGGTCTGAAACAGTGGGCGCAAAACAGAGGGTCTGAAACAGAGGGGCTGAAACAGAGGGCGAGAAACAGAGGGTCTGAAACAGGGGGTCTGAAACAGAGGGTCTGAAGCAGAGGGCGAGAAACAGAGGGTCTGAAACAGAGGGTCTGAAACAGAGGGTCTGAAACAGAGGGGCTGAAGCAGAGGGCTAGGAACAGAGGGTCTGAAACAGAGGGGCTGAAACAGAGGGCGCGAAACAGAGAGTCTGAAACAGAGGGTCTGACACAGAGGGTCTGTCACAGAGGATCTGAAATAGAGGGTCTGAAACAGAGGGCGAGAAACACAGAGTCTGAAACAGAGGGGCTGAAACAGAGGGCGAAAAACAGAGGGTCTGAAACAGAGGTCGAGAAACCGAGGGCGCGAAACAGAGGGTCTGAAACAGAGGGTCTGAAAGAGAGTGGCTGAAACAGAGGGCGAGAAACAGAGGGTCTAAAACAGAGGGTCTGAAACAGAGGGCGCGAAACAGAGGGCGCGAAACAAAGGGCGAGAAACAGAGGGGCTGAAACATAGGGTGAGAAAGAGCGGGGCTGAAACAGAGGACGAGAAACAGAGGGGCTGAAACAGAGGCGCTGAAACAGTGGGTGAGAAACAGAGGGGCTGAATCAGAGGGCGAGAACCAGAGGGGCTGAAAGAGGGGGCGAGAAATGGAGGGGCTGAAACAGAGGGCGAGAAACAGAGAGGCTGAAACAGAGAGGCTGAAACAGAGTGGCTGAAACTGAGGGCGAAAAACAGAGGGCGAGAAACAGAGGGGCTGACACAGGCGGCCAGAAATGGAGGGGCTGAAACAGAGGGCTAGAAACAGAGGGGCTGAAACAGAGGGTCTGAAACAGAGGGTCTGAAACAGAGGGTCTGAAGCAGAGGGCGAGAAACAGAGGGTCTGAAACAGAGGGTCTGAAACAGAGGGTCTGAAACAGAGGGTCTGAATCAGAGGGCGAGAAACAGAGGGCGAGAAACAGAGGGTCTGAAACAGAGGGTCTGAAACAGAGGGCGAGAAACAGAGGGTCTGAAACAGGGGGTCTGAAACAGAGGGTCTGAAGCAGAGGGCGAGAAACAGAGGGTCTGAAACAGAGGGCATGAAACAGTGGGTCTGAAACAGAGGGGCTGAAACAGAGGGCGAGAAACAGAGGGTCTGAAACAGAGGGTCTGAAACAGAGGGCGAGAAACAGAGGGTCTGAAGCAGAGGGCTAGGAACAGAGGGTCTGAAACAGAGGGGCTGAAACAGAGGGCGCGAAACAGAGGGTCTGAAACAGAGGGTCTGACACAGAGGGTCTGACACAGAGGATCTGAAACAGAGGGTCTGAAACAGAGGCTCTGACGCAGAGGGCGAGAAACAGAGGGTCTGAAACAGAGGGTCTGAAATAGAGGGTCTGAAACAGAGGGCGAGAAACACAGAGTCTGAAACAGAGGGGCTGAAACAGAGGGCGCGAAACAGAGGGACTGAAACAGAGGGCGTGAAACAGAGTGTCTGAAACAGAGGGTCTGAAACAGAAGGTCTGAAACAGAGGGTCTGATACAGAGGGCGAGAAACAGAGGGTCTGAAATAGAGGGGCTGAAACAGAGGGCGCGAAACAGAGCGACTGAAACAGAGGGCGAGAAACAGAGGAGCTGAAACAGAGGGGCTGAAACAGAGGGGCTTAAACAGAGGGTCTGAAACAGAGGGCGAGAAACAGAGAGGCTGAAACACAGGGGCTGAAACAGAGGGTATGAAACAGAGGTCTGAAACAGAGGGGCTGAAACAGAGGGTCTGAAACAGAGGGGCTGAAACAGAGGGTCTGAAACAGAAGGCGAGAAACAGAGGGGCTGAAACAGAGGGTCTGAAACAGAGGGCGAGAAACAGAGGGTCTGAAACAGAGGGCGAGAAACAGAGGGTCTGAAACAGAGGGCACGAAACAGAGGGCGAGAAACAGAGGGTCTGAAACAGAGGGCGCAAAACAGAGGGTCTGAAACAGAGGGGCTGAAACAGAGGGCGAGAAACAGAGGGTCTGAAACAGGGGGTCTGAAACAGAGGGTCTGAAGCAGAGGGCGAGAAACAGAGGGTCTGAAACAGAGGGCATGAAACAGTGGGTCTGAAACAGAGGGGCTGAAACAGAGGGCGAGAAACAGAGGGTCTGAAACAGAGGGTCTGAAACAGAGGGCGAGAAACAGAGGGTCTGAAGCAGAGGGCTAGGAACAGAGGGTCAGAAACAGAGGGGCTGAAACAGAGGGCGCGAAACAGAGGGTCTGAAACAGAGGGTCTGACACAGAGGGTCTGACACAGAGGATCTGAAACAGAGGGTCTGAAACAGAGGCTCTGACGCAGAGGGCGAGAATCAGAGGGTCTGAAACAGAGGGTCTGAAATAGAGGGTCTGAAACAGAGGGCGAGAAACACAGAGTCTGAAACAGAGGGGCTGAAACAGAGGGCGAAAAACAGAGGGTCTGAAACAGAGGTCGAGAAACCGAGGGCGTGAAACAGAGGGTCTGAAACAGAGGGTCTGAAACAGAGGGCGAGAAACAGAGGGTCTGAAACAGAGGGTCTGAAACAGAGGGCGAGAAACAGAGGGCGAGAAACAGAGGCTCTGAAACAGAGGGGCTGAAACAGAGGGCGAGAAACAGAGGGTCTGAAACAGAGGGCGAGAAATGGAGGGTGAGAAACAGAGGGTCTGAAACAGAGGGGCTGAAACAGAGGGCGAGAAACAGAGGGTGAGAAACAGAGGGTCTGAAACAGAGGGCGAGAAACAGAGGGCGAGAAACAGAGGGTCTGAAACAGATGGTCTGAAACAGAGGGTCTGAGGCAGAGGGCGAGAAACAGAGGGTCTGAAACTGAGGGTCTGAAACAGAGGGTCTGAAACAGAGGGTCTGAATCAGAGGGCGAGAAACAGAGGGCGAGAAACAGAGGGTCTGAAACAGAGGGTCTGAAACAGAGGGCGAGAAACAGAGAGAGAGAAACAGGGGGCGAGAAACAGAGGGCGAGAAACAGATGGTCTGAAACAGAGGGGCTGAAACAGAGGGCGAGAAAGAGAGGGTCTGAAACAGAGGGCGAGAAACAGAGGGTCTGAAACAGAGGGTCTGAAACAGAGGGTATGAAACAGAGGGTGAGAAACAGATGGTCTAAAACAGAGGGCGAGAAACAGAGGGCGAGAAACAGAGGGCGAGAAACAGAGGGTCTGAAACAGAGGGTCTGAAAGAGAGGGGCTGAAACAGAGAGCGAGAAACAGAGTGCGAGGAACAGAGGGCGAGGAACAGAGGGTCTGAAACAGAGGGGCTGAAACAGAGGGCGCGAAACAGAGGGACTGAAACAGAGGGCGTGAAACAGAGTGTCTGAAACAGAGGGTCTGAAACAGAAGGTCTGAAACAGAGGGTCTGATACAGAGGGCGAGAAACAGAGGGTCTGAAATAGAGGGGCTGAAACAGAGGGCGCGAAACAGAGCGACTGAAACAGAGGGCGAGAAACAGAGGAGCTGAAACAGAGGGGCTGAAACAGAGGGGCTTAAACAGAGGGTCTGAAACAGAGGGCGAGAAACAGAGGGGCTGAAACACAGGGGCTGAAACAGAGGGTATGAAACAGAGGTCTGAAACAGAGGGGCTGAAACAGAGGGTCTGAAACAGAGGGGCTGAAACAGAGGGTCTGAAACAGAAGGCGAGAAACAGAGGGGCTGAAACAGAGGGTCTGAAACAGAGGGCGAGAAACAGAGGGTCTGAAACAGAGGGCGCGAAACAGAGGGCGAGAAACAGAGGGTCTGAAACAGAGGGCGCAAAACAGAGGGTCTGAAACAGAGGGGCTGAAACAGAGGGCGAGAAACAGAGGGTCTGAAACAGGGGGTCTGAAACAGAGGGTCTGAAGCAGAGGGCGAGAAACAGAGGGTCTGAAACAGAGGGCATGAAACAGTGGGTCTGAAACAGAGGGGCTGAAACAGAGGGCGAGAAACAGAGGGTCTGAAACAGAGGGTCTGAAACAGAGGGCGAGAAACAGAGGGTCTGAAGCAGAGGGCTAGGAACAGAGGGTCAGAAACAGAGGGGCTGAAACAGAGGGCGCGAAACAGAGGGTCTGAAACAGAGGGTCTGACACAGAGGGTCTGACACAGAGGATCTGAAACAGAGGGTCTGAAACAGAGGCTCTGACGCAGAGGGCGAGAATCAGAGGGTCTGAAACAGAGGGTCTGAAATAGAGGGTCTGAAACAGAGGGCGAGAAACACAGAGTCTGAAACAGAGGGGCTGAAACAGAGGGCGAAAAACAGAGGGTCTGAAACAGAGGTCGAGAAACCGAGGGCGTGAAACAGAGGGTCTGAAACAGAGGGGCTGAAACAGAGGGCGAGAAAGAGAGGGTCTGAAACAGAGAGCGAGAAACAGAGGGTCTGAAACAGAGAGTCTGAAACAGAGGGGCTGAAACAGAGGGCGAGAAACAGAGGGCGAGAAACAGATGGTCTGAAACAGAGGGCGAGAAACAGAGGGCGAGAAACAGAGGGTCTGAAACAGAGGGTCTGAAAGAGAGGGGCTGAAACAGAGAGCGAGAAACAGAGTGCGAGGAACAGAGGGCGAGGAACAGAGGGTCTGAAACAGAGGGGCTGAAACAGAGGGCGCGAAACAGAGGGACTGAAACAGAGGGCGAGAAACAGAGTGTCTGAAACAGAGGGTCTGAAACAGAAGGTCTGAAACAGAGGGTCTGATACAGAGGGCGAGAAACAGAGGGTCTGAAATAGAGGGGCTGAAACAGAGGGCGCGAAACAGAGCGGCTGAAACAGAGGGCGAGAAACAGAGGAGCTGAAACAGAGGGGCTGAAACAGAGGGGCTTAAACAGAGGGTCTGAAACAGAGGGCGAGAAACAGAGGGGCTGAAACACAGGGGCTGAAACAGAGGGTATGAAACAGAGGTCTGAAACAGAGGGGCTGAAACAGAGGGTCTGAAACAGAGGGGCTGAAACAGAGGGTCTGAAACAGAAGGCGAGAAACAGAGGGGCTGAAACAGAGGGTCTGAAACAGAGGGCGAGAAACAGAGGGTCTGAAACAGAGGGCGAGAAACAGAGGGTCTGAAACAGAGGGCGCGAAACAGAGGGCGAGAAACAGAGGGTCTGAAACAGTGGGCGCAAAACAGAGGGTCTGAAACAGAGGGGCTGAAACAGAGGGCGAGAAACAGAGGGTCTGAAACAGGGGGTCTGAAACAGAGGGTCTGAAGCAGAGGGCGAGAAACAGAGGGTCTGAAACAGAGGGTCTGAAACAGAGGGTCTGAAACAGAGGGGCTGAAGCAGAGGGCTAGGAACAGAGGGTCTGAAACAGAGGGGCTGAAACAGAGGGCGCGAAACAGAGAGTCTGAAACAGAGGGTCTGACACAGAGGGTCTGTCACAGAGGATCTGAAATAGAGGGTCTGAAACAGAGGGCGAGAAACACAGAGTCTGAAACAGAGGGGCTGAAACAGAGGGCGAAAAACAGAGGGTCTGAAACAGAGGTCGAGAAACCGAGGGCGCGAAACAGAGGGTCTGAAACAGAGGGTCTGAAAGAGAGTGGCTGAAACAGAGGGCGAGAAACAGAGGGTCTAAAACAGAGGGTCTGAAACAGAGGGCGCGAAACAGAGGGCGCGAAACAAAGGGCGAGAAACAGAGGGGCTGAAACATAGGGTGAGAAAGAGCGGGGCTGAAACAGAGGACGAGAAACAGAGGGGCTGAAACAGAGGCGCTGAAACAGTGGGTGAGAAACAGAGGGGCTGAATCAGAGGGCGAGAACCAGAGGGGCTGAAAGAGGGGGCGAGAAATGGAGGGGCTGAAACAGAGGGCGAGAAACAGAGAGGCTGAAACAGAGAGGCTGAAACAGAGTGGCTGAAACTGAGGGCGAAAAACAGAGGGCGAGAAACAGAGGGGCTCACACAGGCGGCCAGAAATGGAGGGGCTGAAACAGAGGGCTAGAAACAGAGGGGCTGAAACAGAGGGTCTGAAACAGAGGGTCTGAAACAGAGGGTCTGAAGCAGAGGGCGAGAAACAGAGGGTCTGAAACAGAGGGTCTGAAACAGAGGGTCTGAAACAGAGGGTCTGAATCAGAGGGCGAGAAACAGAGGGCGAGAAACAGAGGGTCTGAAACAGAGGGTCTGAAACAGAGGGCGAGAAACAGAGGGTCTGAAACAGGGGGTCTGAAACAGAGGGTCTGAAGCAGAGGGCGAGAAACAGAGGGTCTGAAACAGAGGGCATGAAACAGTGGGTCTGAAACAGAGGGGCTGAAACAGAGGGCGAGAAACAGAGGGTCTGAAACAGAGGGTCTGAAACAGAGGGCGAGAAACAGAGGGTCTGAAGCAGAGGGCTAGGAACAGAGGGTCTGAAACAGAGGGGCTGAAACAGAGGGCGCGAAACAGAGGGTCTGAAACAGAGGGTCTGACACAGAGGGTCTGACACAGAGGATCTGAAACAGAGGGTCTGAAACAGAGGCTCTGACGCAGAGGGCGAGAAACAGAGGGTCTGAAATAGAGGGTCTGAAACAGAGGGCGAGAAACACAGAGTCTGAAACAGAGGGGCTGAAACAGAGGGCGCGAAACAGAGGGACTGAAACAGAGGGCGTGAAACAGAGTGTCTGAAACAGAGGGTCTGAAACAGAAGGTCTGAAACAGAGGGTCTGATACAGAGGGCGAGAAACAGAGGGTCTGAAATAGAGGGGCTGAAACAGAGGGCGCGAAACAGAGCGACTGAAACAGAGGGCGAGAAACAGAGGAGCTGAAACAGAGGGGCTGAAACAGAGGGGCTTAAACAGAGGGTCTGAAACAGAGGGCGAGAAACAGAGAGGCTGAAACACAGGGGCTGAAACAGAGGGTATGAAACAGAGGTCTGAAACAGAGGGGCTGAAACAGAGGGTCTGAAACAGAGGGGCTGAAACAGAGGGTCTGAAACAGAAGGCGAGAAACAGAGGGGCTGAAACAGAGGGTCTGAAACAGAGGGCGAGAAACAGAGGGTCTGAAACAGAGGGCGAGAAACAGAGGGTCTGAAACAGAGGGCACGAAACAGAGGGCGAGAAACAGAGGGTCTGAAACAGAGGGCGCAAAACAGAGGGTCTGAAACAGAGGGGCTGAAACAGAGGGCGAGAAACAGAGGGTCTGAAACAGGGGGTCTGAAACAGAGGGTCTGAAGCAGAGGGCGAGAAACAGAGGGTCTGAAACAGAGGGCATGAAACAGTGGGTCTGAAACAGAGGGGCTGAAACAGAGGGCGAGAAACAGAGGGTCTGAAACAGAGGGTCTGAAACAGAGGGCGAGAAACAGAGGGTCTGAAGCAGAGGGCTAGGAACAGAGGGTCAGAAACAGAGGGGCTGAAACAGAGGGCGCGAAACAGAGGGTCTGAAACAGAGGGTCTGACACAGAGGGTCTGACACAGAGGATCTGAAACAGAGGGTCTGAAACAGAGGCTCTGACGCAGAGGGCGAGAATCAGAGGGTCTGAAACAGAGGGTCTGAAATAGAGGGTCTGAAACAGAGGGCGAGAAACACAGAGTCTGAAACAGAGGGGCTGAAACAGAGGGCGAAAAACAGAGGGTCTGAAACAGAGGTCGAGAAACCGAGGGCGTGAAACAGAGGGTCTGAAACAGAGGGTCTGAAACAGAGGGCGAGAAACAGAGGGTCTGAAACAGAGGGTCTGAAACAGAGGGCGAGAAACAGAGGGCGAGAAACAGAGGCTCTGAAACAGAGGGGCTGAAACAGAGGGCGAGAAACAGAGGGTCTGAAACAGAGGGCGAGAAATGGAGGGTGAGAAACAGAGGGTCTGAAACAGAGGGGCTGAAACAGAGGGCGAGAAACAGAGGGTGAGAAACAGAGGGTCTGAAACAGAGGGCGAGAAACAGAGGGCGAGAAACAGAGGGTCTGAAACAGATGGTCTGAAACAGAGGGTCTGAGGCAGAGGGCGAGAAACAGAGGGTCTGAAACTGAGGGTCTGAAACAGAGGGTCTGAAACAGAGGGTCTGAATCAGAGGGCGAGAAACAGAGGGCGAGAAACAGAGGGTCTGAAACAGAGGGTCTGAAACAGAGGGCGAGAAACAGAGAGCGAGAAACAGGGGGCGAGAAACAGAGGGCGAGAAACAGATGGTCTGAAACAGAGGGGCTGAAACAGAGGGCGAGAAAGAGAGGGTCTGAAACAGAGGGCGAGAAACAGAGGGTCTGAAACAGAGGGTCTGAAACAGAGGGTATGAAACAGAGGGTGAGAAACAGATGGTCTAAAACAGAGGGCGAGAAACAGAGGGCGAGAAACAGAGGGCGAGAAACAGAGGGTCTGAAACAGAGGGTCTGAAAGAGAGGGGCTGAAACAGAGAGCGAGAAACAGAGTGCGAGGAACAGAGGGCGAGGAACAGAGGGTCTGAAACAGAGGGGCTGAAACAGAGGGCGCGAAACAGAGGGACTGAAACAGAGGGCGTGAAACAGAGTGTCTGAAACAGAGGGTCTGAAACAGAAGGTCTGAAACAGAGGGTCTGATACAGAGGGCGAGAAACAGAGGGTCTGAAATAGAGGGGCTGAAACAGAGGGCGCGAAACAGAGCGACTGAAACAGAGGGCGAGAAACAGAGGAGCTGAAACAGAGGGGCTGAAACAGAGGGGCTTAAACAGAGGGTCTGAAACAGAGGGCGAGAAACAGAGGGGCTGAAACACAGGGGCTGAAACAGAGGGTATGAAACAGAGGTCTGAAACAGAGGGGCTGAAACAGAGGGTCTGAAACAGAGGGGCTGAAACAGAGGGTCTGAAACAGAAGGCGAGAAACAGAGGGGCTGAAACAGAGGGTCTGAAACAGAGGGCGAGAAACAGAGGGTCTGAAACAGAGGGCGCGAAACAGAGGGCGAGAAACAGAGGGTCTGAAACAGAGGGCGCAAAACAGAGGGTCTGAAACAGAGGGGCTGAAACAGAGGGCGAGAAACAGAGGGTCTGAAACAGGGGGTCTGAAACAGAGGGTCTGAAGCAGAGGGCGAGAAACAGAGGGTCTGAAACAGAGGGCATGAAACAGTGGGTCTGAAACAGAGGGGCTGAAACAGAGGGCGAGAAACAGAGGGTCTGAAACAGAGGGTCTGAAACAGAGGGCGAGAAACAGAGGGTCTGAAGCAGAGGGCTAGGAACAGAGGGTCAGAAACAGAGGGGCTGAAACAGAGGGCGCGAAACAGAGGGTCTGAAACAGAGGGTCTGACACAGAGGGTCTGACACAGAGGATCTGAAACAGAGGGTCTGAAACAGAGGCTCTGACGCAGAGGGCGAGAATCAGAGGGTCTGAAACAGAGGGTCTGAAATAGAGGGTCTGAAACAGAGGGCGAGAAACACAGAGTCTGAAACAGAGGGGCTGAAACAGAGGGCGAAAAACAGAGGGTCTGAAACAGAGGTCGAGAAACCGAGGGCGTGAAACAGAGGGTCTGAAACAGAGGGGCTGAAACAGAGGGCGAGAAAGAGAGGGTCTGAAACAGAGAGCGAGAAACAGAGGGTCTGAAACAGAGAGTCTGAAACAGAGGGGCTGAAACAGAGGGCGAGAAACAGAGGGCGAGAAACAGATGGTCTGAAACAGAGGGCGAGAAACAGAGGGCGAGAAACAGAGGGTCTGAAACAGAGGGTCTGAAAGAGAGGGGCTGAAACAGAGAGCGAGAAACAGAGTGCGAGGAACAGAGGGCGAGGAACAGAGGGTCTGAAACAGAGGGGCTGAAACAGAGGGCGCGAAACAGAGGGACTGAAACAGAGGGCGAGAAACAGAGTGTCTGAAACAGAGGGTCTGAAACAGAAGGTCTGAAACAGAGGGTCTGATACAGAGGGCGAGAAACAGAGGGTCTGAAATAGAGGGGCTGAAACAGAGGGCGCGAAACAGAGCGGCTGAAACAGAGGGCGAGAAACAGAGGAGCTGAAACAGAGGGGCTGAAACAGAGGGGCTTAAACAGAGGGTCTGAAACAGAGGGCGAGAAACAGAGGGGCTGAAACACAGGGGCTGAAACAGAGGGTATGAAACAGAGGTCTGAAACAGAGGGGCTGAAACAGAGGGTCTGAAACAGAGGGGCTGAAACAGAGGGTCTGAAACAGAAGGCGAGAAACAGAGGGGCTGAAACAGAGGGTCTGAAACAGAGGGCGAGAAACAGAGGGTCTGAAACAGAGGGCGAGAAACAGAGGGTCTGAAACAGAGGGCGCGAAACAGAGGGCGAGAAACAGAGGGTCTGAAACAGTGGGCGCAAAACAGAGGGTCTGAAACAGAGGGGCTGAAACAGAGGGCGAGAAACAGAGGGTCTGAAACAGGGGGTCTGAAACAGAGGGTCTGAAGCAGAGGGCGAGAAACAGAGGGTCTGAAACAGAGGGTCTGAAACAGAGGGTCTGAAACAGAGGGGCTGAAGCAGAGGGCTAGGAACAGAGGGTCTGAAACAGAGGGGCTGAAACAGAGGGCGCGAAACAGAGAGTCTGAAACAGAGGGTCTGACACAGAGGGTCTGTCACAGAGGATCTGAAATAGAGGGTCTGAAACAGAGGGCGAGAAACACAGAGTCTGAAACAGAGGGGCTGAAACAGAGGGCGAAAAACAGAGGGTCTGAAACAGAGGTCGAGAAACCGAGGGCGCGAAACAGAGGGTCTGAAACAGAGGGTCTGAAAGAGAGTGGCTGAAACAGAGGGCGAGAAACAGAGGGTCTAAAACAGAGGGTCTGAAACAGAGGGCGCGAAACAGAGGGCGCGAAACAAAGGGCGAGAAACAGAGGGGCTGAAACATAGGGTGAGAAAGAGCGGGGCTGAAACAGAGGACGAGAAACAGAGGGGCTGAAACAGAGGCGCTGAAACAGTGGGTGAGAAACAGAGGGGCTGAATCAGAGGGCGAGAACCAGAGGGGCTGAAAGAGGGGGCGAGAAATGGAGGGGCTGAAACAGAGGGCGAGAAACAGAGAGGCTGAAACAGAGAGGCTGAAACAGAGTGGCTGAAACTGAGGGCGAAAAACAGAGGGCGAGAAACAGAGGGGCTCACACAGGCGGCCAGAAATGGAGGGGCTGAAACAGAGGGCTAGAAACAGAGGGGCTGAAACAGAGGGTCTGAAACAGAGGGTCTGAAACAGAGGGTCTGAAGCAGAGGGCGAGAAACAGAGGGTCTGAAACAGAGGGTCTGAAACAGAGGGTCTGAAACAGAGGGTCTGAATCAGAGGGCGAGAAACAGAGGGCGAGAAACAGAGGGTCTGAAACAGAGGGTCTGAAACAGAGGGCGAGAAACAGAGGGTCTGAAACAGGGGGTCTGAAACAGAGGGTCTGAAGCAGAGGGCGAGAAACAGAGGGTCTGAAACAGAGGGCATGAAACAGTGGGTCTGAAACAGAGGGGCTGAAACAGAGGGCGAGAAACAGAGGGTCTGAAACAGAGGGTCTGAAACAGAGGGCGAGAAACAGAGGGTCTGAAGCAGAGGGCTAGGAACAGAGGGTCTGAAACAGAGGGGCTGAAACAGAGGGCGCGAAACAGAGGGTCTGAAACAGAGGGTCTGACACAGAGGGTCTGACACAGAGGATCTGAAACAGAGGGTCTGAAACAGAGGCTCTGACGCAGAGGGCGAGAAACAGAGGGTCTGAAACAGAGGGTCTGAAATAGAGGGTCTGAAACAGAGGGCGAGAAACACAGAGTCTGAAACAGAGGGGCTGAAACAGAGGGCGCGAAACAGAGGGACTGAAACAGAGGGCGTGAAACAGAGTGTCTGAAACAGAGGGTCTGAAACAGAAGGTCTGAAACAGAGGGTCTGATACAGAGGGCGAGAAACAGAGGGTCTGAAATAGAGGGGCTGAAACAGAGGGCGCGAAACAGAGCGACTGAAACAGAGGGCGAGAAACAGAGGAGCTGAAACAGAGGGGCTGAAACAGAGGGGCTTAAACAGAGGGTCTGAAACAGAGGGCGAGAAACAGAGAGGCTGAAACACAGGGGCTGAAACAGAGGGTATGAAACAGAGGTCTGAAACAGAGGGGCTGAAACAGAGGGTCTGAAACAGAGGGGCTGAAACAGAGGGTCTGAAACAGAAGGCGAGAAACAGAGGGGCTGAAACAGAGGGTCTGAAACAGAGGGCGAGAAACAGAGGGTCTGAAACAGAGGGCGAGAAACAGAGGGTCTGAAACAGAGGGCACGAAACAGAGGGCGAGAAACAGAGGGTCTGAAACAGAGGGCGCAAAACAGAGGGTCTGAAACAGAGGGGCTGAAACAGAGGGCGAGAAACAGAGGGTCTGAAACAGGGGGTCTGAAACAGAGGGTCTGAAGCAGAGGGCGAGAAACAGAGGGTCTGAAACAGAGGGCATGAAACAGTGGGTCTGAAACAGAGGGGCTGAAACAGAGGGCGAGAAACAGAGGGTCTGAAACAGAGGGTCTGAAACAGAGGGCGAGAAACAGAGGGTCTGAAGCAGAGGGCTAGGAACAGAGGGTCAGAAACAGAGGGGCTGAAACAGAGGGCGCGAAACAGAGGGTCTGAAACAGAGGGTCTGACACAGAGGGTCTGACACAGAGGATCTGAAACAGAGGGTCTGAAACAGAGGCT
Organism: Chiloscyllium punctatum; assembly: GCF_047496795.1. Classification (NCBI taxonomy): domain Eukaryota; kingdom Metazoa; phylum Chordata; class Chondrichthyes; order Orectolobiformes; family Hemiscylliidae; genus Chiloscyllium; species Chiloscyllium punctatum. Next base: position 232,104 of record NW_027309866.1, read on the forward strand.
CTGACGCAGAGGGCGAGAATCAGAGGGTCTGAAACAGAGGGTCTGAAATAGAGGGTCTGAAACAGAGGGCGAGAAACACAGAGTCTGAAACAGAGGGGCTGAAACAGAGGGCGAAAAACAGAGGGTCTGAAACAGAGGTCGAGAAACCGAGGGCGTGAAACAGAGGGTCTGAAACAGAGGGTCTGAAACAGAGGGCGAGAAACAGAGGGTCTGAAACAGAGGGTCTGAAACAGAGGGCGAGAAACAGAGGGCGAGAAACAGAGGCTCTGAAACAGAGGGGCTGAAACAGAGGGCGAGAAACAGAGGGTCTGAAACAGAGGGCGAGAAATGGAGGGTGAGAAACAGAGGGTCTGAAACAGAGGGGCTGAAACAGAGGGCGAGAAACAGAGGGTGAGAAACAGAGGGTCTGAAACAGAGGGCGAGAAACAGAGGGCGAGAAACAGAGGGTCTGAAACAGATGGTCTGAAACAGAGGGTCTGAGGCAGAGGGCGAGAAACAGAGGGTCTGAAACTGAGGGTCTGAAACAGAGGGTCTGAAACAGAGGGTCTGAATCAGAGGGCGAGAAACAGAGGGCGAGAAACAGAGGGTCTGAAACAGAGGGTCTGAAACAGAGGGCGAGAAACAGAGAGCGAGAAACAGGGGGCGAGAAACAGAGGGCGAGAAACAGATGGTCTGAAACAGAGGGGCTGAAACAGAGGGCGAGAAAGAGAGGGTCTGAAACAGAGGGCGAGAAACAGAGGGTCTGAAACAGAGGGTCTGAAACAGAGGGTATGAAACAGAGGGTGAGAAACAGATGGTCTAAAACAGAGGGCGAGAAACAGAGGGCGAGAAACAGAGGGCGAGAAACAGAGGGTCTGAAACAGAGGGTCTGAAAGAGAGGGGCTGAAACAGAGAGCGAGAAACAGAGTGCGAGGAACAGAGGGCGAGGAACAGAGGGTCTGAAACAGAGGGGCTGAAACAGAGGGCGCGAAACAGAGGGACTGAAACAGAGGGCGTGAAACAGAGTGTCTGAAACAGAGGGTCTGAAACAGAAGGTCTGAAACAGAGGGTCTGATACAGAGGGCGAGAAACAGAGGGTCTGAAATAGAGGGGCTGAAACAGAGGGCGCGAAACAGAGCGACTGAAACAGAGGGCGAGAAACAGAGGAGCTGAAACAGAGGGGCTGAAACAGAGGGGCTTAAACAGAGGGTCTGAAACAGAGGGCGAGAAACAGAGGGGCTGAAACACAGGGGCTGAAACAGAGGGTATGAAACAGAGGTCTGAAACAGAGGGGCTGAAACAGAGGGTCTGAAACAGAGGGGCTGAAACAGAGGGTCTGAAACAGAAGGCGAGAAACAGAGGGGCTGAAACAGAGGGTCTGAAACAGAGGGCGAGAAACAGAGGGTCTGAAACAGAGGGCGCGAAACAGAGGGCGAGAAACAGAGGGTCTGAAACAGAGGGCGCAAAACAGAGGGTCTGAAACAGAGGGGCTGAAACAGAGGGCGAGAAACAGAGGGTCTGAAACAGGGGGTCTGAAACAGAGGGTCTGAAGCAGAGGGCGAGAAACAGAGGGTCTGAAACAGAGGGCATGAAACAGTGGGTCTGAAACAGAGGGGCTGAAACAGAGGGCGAGAAACAGAGGGTCTGAAACAGAGGGTCTGAAACAGAGGGCGAGAAACAGAGGGTCTGAAGCAGAGGGCTAGGAACAGAGGGTCAGAAACAGAGGGGCTGAAACAGAGGGCGCGAAACAGAGGGTCTGAAACAGAGGGTCTGACACAGAGGGTCTGACACAGAGGATCTGAAACAGAGGGTCTGAAACAGAGGCTCTGACGCAGAGGGCGAGAATCAGAGGGTCTGAAACAGAGGGTCTGAAATAGAGGGTCTGAAACAGAGGGCGAGAAACACAGAGTCTGAAACAGAGGGGCTGAAACAGAGGGCGAAAAACAGAAGGTCTGAAACAGAGGTCGAGAAACCGAGGGCGTGAAACAGAGGGTCTGAAACAGAGGGGCTGAAACAGAGGGCGAGAAAGAGAGGGTCTGAAACAGAGAGCGAGAAACAGAGGGTCTGAAACAGAGAGTCTGAAACAGAGGGGCTGAAACAGAGGGCGAGAAACAGAGGGCGAGAAACAGATGGTCTGAAACAGAGGGCGAGAAACAGAGGGCGAGAAACAGAGGGTCTGAAACAGAGGGTCTGAAAGAGAGGGGCTGAAACAGAGAGCGAGAAACAGAGTGCGAGGAACAGAGGGCGAGGAACAGAGGGTCTGAAACAGAGGGGCTGAAACAGAGGGCGCGAAACAGAGGGACTGAAACAGAGGGCGAGAAACAGAGTGTCTGAAACAGAGGGTCTGAAACAGAAGGTCTGAAACAGAGGGTCTGATACAGAGGGCGAGAAACAGAGGGTCTGAAATAGAGGGGCTGAAACAGAGGGCGCGAAACAGAGCGGCTGAAACAGAGGGCGAGAAACAGAGGAGCTGAAACAGAGGGGCTGAAACAGAGGGGCTTAAACAGAGGGTCTGAAACAGAGGGCGAGAAACAGAGGGGCTGAAACACAGGGGCTGAAACAGAGGGTATGAAACAGAGGTCTGAAACAGAGGGGCTGAAACAGAGGGTCTGAAACAGAGGGGCTGAAACAGAGGGTCTGAAACAGAAGGCGAGAAACAGAGGGGCTGAAACAGAGGGTCTGAAACAGAGGGCGAGAAACAGAGGGTCTGAAACAGAGGGCGAGAAACAGAGGGTCTGAAACAGAGGGCGCGAAACAGAGGGCGAGAAACAGAGGGTCTGAAACAGTGGGCGCAAAACAGAGGGTCTGAAACAGAGGGGCTGAAACAGAGGGCGAGAAACAGAGGGTCTGAAACAGGGGGTCTGAAACAGAGGGTCTGAAGCAGAGGGCGAGAAACAGAGGGTCTGAAACAGAGGGTCTGAAACAGAGGGTCTGAAACAGAGGGGCTGAAGCAGAGGGCTAGGAACAGAGGGTCTGAAACAGAGGGGCTGAAACAGAGGGCGCGAAACAGAGAGTCTGAAACAGAGGGTCTGACACAGAGGGTCTGTCACAGAGGATCTGAAATAGAGGGTCTGAAACAGAGGGCGAGAAACACAGAGTCTGAAACAGAGGGGCTGAAACAGAGGGCGAAAAACAGAGGGTCTGAAACAGAGGTCGAGAAACCGAGGGCGCGAAACAGAGGGTCTGAAACAGAGGGTCTGAAAGAGAGTGGCTGAAACAGAGGGCGAGAAACAGAGGGTCTAAAACAGAGGGTCTGAAACAGAGGGCGCGAAACAGAGGGCGCGAAACAAAGGGCGAGAAACAGAGGGGCTGAAACATAGGGTGAGAAAGAGCGGGGCTGAAACAGAGGACGAGAAACAGAGGGGCTGAAACAGAGGCGCTGAAACAGTGGGTGAGAAACAGAGGGGCTGAATCAGAGGGCGAGAACCAGAGGGGCTGAAAGAGGGGGCGAGAAATGGAGGGGCTGAAACAGAGGGCGAGAAACAGAGAGGCTGAAACAGAGAGGCTGAAACAGAGTGGCTGAAACTGAGGGCGAAAAACAGAGGGCGAGAAACAGAGGGGCTCACACAGGCGGCCAGAAATGGAGGGGCTGAAACAGAGGGCTAGAAACAGAGGGGCTGAAACAGAGGGTCTGAAACAGAGGGTCTGAAACAGAGGGTCTGAAGCAGAGGGCGAGAAACAGAGGGTCTGAAACAGAGGGTCTGAAACAGAGGGTCTGAAACAGAGGGTCTGAATCAGAGGGCGAGAAACAGAGGGCGACAAACAGAGGGTCTGAAACAGAGGGTCTGAAACAGAGGGCGAGAAACAGAGGGTCTGAAACAGGGGGTCTGAAACAGAGGGTCTGAAGCAGAGGGCGAGAAACAGAGGGTCTGAAACAGAGGGCATGAAACAGTGGGTCTGAAACAGAGGGGCTGAAACAGAGGGCGAGAAACAGAGGGTCTGAAACAGAGGGTCTGAAACAGAGGGCGAGAAACAGAGGGTCTGAAGCAGAGGGCTAGGAACAGAGGGTCTGAAACAGAGGGGCTGAAACAGAGGGCGCGAAACAGAGGGTCTGAAACAGAGGGTCTGACACAGAGGGTCTGACACAGAGGATCTGAAACAGAGGGTCTGAAACAGAGGCTCTGACGCAGAGGGCGAGAAACAGAGGGTCTGAAACAGAGGGTCTGAAATAGAGGGTCTGAAACAGAGGGCGAGAAACACAGAGTCTGAAACAGAGGGGCTGAAACAGAGGGCGCGAAACAGAGGGACTGAAACAGAGGGCGTGAAACAGAGTGTCTGAAACAGAGGGTCTGAAACAGAAGGTCTGAAACAGAGGGTCTGATACAGAGGGCGAGAAACAGAGGGTCTGAAATAGAGGGGCTGAAACAGAGGGCGCGAAACAGAGCGACTGAAACAGAGGGCGAGAAACAGAGGAGCTGAAACAGAGGGGCTGAAACAGAGGGGCTTAAACAGAGGGTCTGAAACAGAGGGCGAGAAACAGAGAGGCTGAAACACAGGGGCTGAAACAGAGGGTATGAAACAGAGGTCTGAAACAGAGGGGCTGAAACAGAGGGTCTGAAACAGAGGGGCTGAAACAGAGGGTCTGAAACAGAAGGCGAGAAACAGAGGGGCTGAAACAGAGGGTCTGAAACAGAGGGCGAGAAACAGAGGGTCTGAAACAGAGGGCGAGAAACAGAGGGTCTGAAACAGAGGGCACGAAACAGAGGGCGAGAAACAGAGGGTCTGAAACAGAGGGCGCAAAACAGAGGGTCTGAAACAGAGGGTCTGAAACAGAGGGCGAGAAACAGAGGGTCTGAAACAGGGGGTCTGAAACAGAGGGTCTGAAGCAGAGGGCGAGAAACAGAGGGTCTGAAACAGAGGGCATGAAACAGTGGGTCTGAAACAGAGGGGCTGAAACAGAGGGCGAGAAACAGAGGGTCTGAAACAGAGGGTCTGAAACAGAGGGCGAGAAACAGAGGGTCTGAAGCAGAGGGCTAGGAACAGAGGGTCAGAAACAGAGGGGCTGAAACAGAGGGCGCGAAACAGAGGGTCTGAAACAGAGGGTCTGACACAGAGGGTCTGACACAGAGGATCTGAAACAGAGGGTCTGAAACAGAGGCTCTGACGCAGAGGGCGAGAATCAGAGGGTCTGAAACAGAGGGTCTGAAATAGAGGGTCTGAAACAGAGGGCGAGAAACACAGAGTCTGAAACAGAGGGGCTGAAACAGAGGGCGAAAAACAGAGGGTCTGAAACAGAGGTCGAGAAACCGAGGGCGTGAAACAGAGGGTCTGAAACAGAGGGGCTGAAACAGAGGGCGAGAAAGAGAGGGTCTGAAACAGAGAGCGAGAAACAGAGGGTCTGAAACAGAGGGTCTGAAACAGAGGGGCTGAAACAGAGGGCGAGAAACAGAGGGCGAGAAACAGATGGTCTGAAACAGAGGGCGAGAAACAGAGGGCGAGAAACAGAGGGCGAGAAACAGAGGGTCTGAAACAGAGGGTCTGAAAGAGAGGGGATGAAACAGAGAGCGAGAAACAGAGTGCGAGGAACAGAGGGCGAGGAACAGAGGGTCTGAAACAGAGGGGCTGAAACAGAGGGCGCGAAACAGAGGGACTGAAACAGAGGGCGAGAAACAGAGTGTCTGAAACAGAGGGTCTGAAACAGAAGGTCTGAAACAGAGGGTCTGATACAGAGGGCGAGAAACAGAGGGTCTGAAATAGAGGGGCTGAAACAGAGGGCGCGAAACAGAGCGGCTGAAACAGAGGGCGAGAAACAGAGGAGCTGAAACAGAGGGGCTGAAACAGAGGGGCTTAAACAGAGGGTCTGAAACAGAGGGCGAGAAACAGAGGGGCTGAAACACAGGGGCTGAAACAGAGGGTATGAAACAGAGGTCTGAAACAGAGGGGCTGAAACAGAGGGTCTGAAACAGAGGGGCTGAAACAGAGGGTCTGAAACAGAAGGCGAGAAACAGAGGGGCTGAAACAGAGGGTCTGAAACAGAGGGCGAGAAACAGAGGGTCTGAAACAGAGGGCGAGAAACAGAGGGTCTGAAACAGAGGGCGCGAAACAGAGGGCGAGAAACAGAGGGTCTGAAACAGTGGGCGCAAAACAGAGGGTCTGAAACAGAGGGGCTGAAACAGAGGGCGAGAAACAGAGGGTCTGAAACAGGGGGTCTGAAACAGAGGGTCTGAAGCAGAGGGCGAGAAACAGAGGGTCTGAAACAGAGGGTCTGAAACAGAGGGTCTGAAACAGAGGGGCTGAAGCAGAGGGCTAGGAACAGAGGGTCTGAAACAGAGGGGCTGAAACAGAGGGCGCGAAACAGAGAGTCTGAAACAGAGGGTCTGACACAGAGGGTCTGTCACAGAGGATCTGAAATAGAGGGTCTGAAACAGAGGGCGAGAAACACAGAGTCTGAAACAGAGGGGCTGAAACAGAGGGCGCGAAACAGAGGGACTGAAACAGAGGGCGTGAAACAGAGTGTCTGAAACAGAGGGTCTGAAACAGAAGGTCTGAAACAGAGGGTCTGATACAGAGGGCGAGAAACAGAGGGTCTGAAATAGAGGGGCTGAAACAGAGGGCGCGAAACAGAGCGACTGAAACAGAGGGCGAGAAACAGAGGAGCTGAAACAGAGGGGCTGAAACAGAGGGGCTTAAACAGAGGGTCTGAAACAGAGGGCGAGAAACAGAGAGGCTGAAACACAGGGGCTGAAACAGAGGGTATGAAACAGAGGTCTGAAACAGAGGGGCTGAAACAGAGGGTCTGAAACAGAGGGGCTGAAACAGAGGGTCTGAAACAGAAGGCGAGAAACAGAGGGGCTGAAACAGAGGGTCTGAAACAGAGGGCGAGAAACAGAGGGTCTGAAACAGAGGGCGAGAAACAGAGGGTCTGAAACAGAGGGCACGAAACAGAGGGCGAGAAACAGAGGGTCTGAAACAGAGGGCGCAAAACAGAGGGTCTGAAACAGAGGGGCTGAAACAGAGGGCGAGAAACAGAGGGTCTGAAACAGGGGGTCTGAAACAGAGGGTCTGAAGCAGAGGGCGAGAAACAGAGGGTCTGAAACAGAGGGCATGAAACAGTGGGTCTGAAACAGAGGGGCTGAAACAGAGGGCGAGAAACAGAGGGTCTGAAACAGAGGGTCTGAAACAGAGGGCGAGAAACAGAGGGTCTGAAGCAGAGGGCTAGGAACAGAGGGTCAGAAACAGAGGGGCTGAAACAGAGGGCGCGAAACAGAGGGTCTGAAACAGAGGGTCTGACACAGAGGGTCTGACACAGAGGATCTGAAACAGAGGGTCTGAAACAGAGGCTCTGACGCAGAGGGCGAGAATCAGAGGGTCTGAAACAGAGGGTCTGAAATAGAGGGTCTGAAACAGAGGGCGAGAAACACAGAGTCTGAAACAGAGGGGCTGAAACAGAGGGCGAAAAACAGAGGGTCTGAAACAGAGGTCGAGAAACCGAGGGCGTGAAACAGAGGGTCTGAAACAGAGGGGCTGAAACAGAGGGCGAGAAAGAGAGGGTCTGAAACAGAGAGCGAGAAACAGAGGGTCTGAAACAGAGGGTCTGAAACAGAGGGGCTGAAACAGAGGGCGAGAAACAGAGGGCGAGAAACAGATGGTCTGAAACAGAGGGCGAGAAACAGAGGGCGAGAAACAGAGGGCGAGAAACAGAGGGTCTGAAACAGAGGGTCTGAAAGAGAGGGGATGAAACAGAGAGCGAGAAACAGAGTGCGAGGAACAGAGGGCGAGGAACAGAGGGTCTGAAACAGAGGGGCTGAAACAGAGGGCGCGAAACAGAGGGACTGAAACAGAGGGCGAGAAACAGAGTGTCTGAAACAGAGGGTCTGAAACAGAAGGTCTGAAACAGAGGGTCTGATACAGAGGGCGAGAAACAGAGGGTCTGAAATAGAGGGGCTGAAACAGAGGGCGCGAAACAGAGCGGCTGAAACAGAGGGCGAGAAACAGAGGAGCTGAAACCGAGGGGCTGAAACAGAGGGGCTTAAACAGAGGGTCTGAAACAGAGGGCGAGAAACAGAGGGGCTGAAACACAGGGGCTGAAACAGAGGGTATGAAACAGAGGTCTGAAACAGAGGGGCTGAAACAGAGGGTCTGAAACAGAGGGGCTGAAACAGAGGGTCTGAAACAGAAGGCGAGAAACAGAGGGGCTGAAACAGAGGGTCTGAAACAGAGGGCGAGAAACAGAGGGTCTGAAACAGAGGGCGAGAAACAGAGGGTCTGAAACAGAGGGCGCGAAACAGAGGGCGAGAAACAGAGGGTCTGAAACAGTGGGCGCAAAACAGAGGGTCTGAAACAGAGGGGCTGAAACAGAGGGCGAGAAACAGAGGGTCTGAAACAGGGGGTCTGAAACAGAGGGTCTGAAGCAGAGGGCGAGAAACAGAGGGTCTGAAACAGAGGGTCTGAAACAGAGGGTCTGAAACAGAGGGGCTGAAGCAGAGGGCTAGGAACAGAGGGTCTGAAACAGAGGGGCTGAAACAGAGGGCGCGAAACAGAGAGTCTGAAACAGAGGGTCTGACACAGAGGGTCTGTCACAGAGGATCTGAAATAGAGGGTCTGAAACAGAGGGCGAGAAACACAGAGTCTGAAACAGAGGGGCTGAAACAGAGGGCGAAAAACAGAGGGTCTGAAACAGAGGTCGAGAAACCGAGGGCGCGAAACAGAGGGTCTGAAACAGAGGGTCTGAAAGAGAGTGGCTGAAACAGAGGGCGAGAAACAGAGGGTCTAAAACAGAGGGTCTGAAACAGAGGGCGCGAAACAGAGGGCGCGAAACAAAGGGCGAGAAACAGAGGGGCTGAAACATAGGGTTAGAAAGAGCGGGGCTGAAACAGAGGACGAGAAACAGAGGGGCTGAAACAGAGGCGCTGAAACAGTGGGTGAGACACAGAGGGGCTGAATCAGAGGGCGAGAACCAGAGGGGCTGAAAGAGGGGGCGAGAAATGGAGGGGCTGAAACAGAGGGCGAGAAACAGAGAGGCTGAAACAGAGAGGCTGAAACAGAGTGGCTGAAACTGAGGGCGAAAAACAGAGGGCGAGAAACAGAGGGGCTGACACAGGCGGCCAGAAATGGAGGGGCTGAAACAGAGGGCTAGAAACAGAGGGGCTGAAACAGAGGGTCTGAAACAGAGGGTCTGAAACAGAGGGTCTGAAGCAGAGGGCGAGAAACAGAGGGTCTGAAACAGAGGGTCTGAAACAGAGGGTCTGAAACAGAGGGTCTGAATCAGAGGGCGAGAAACAGAGGGCGAGAAACAGAGGGTCTGAAACAGAGGGTCTGAAACAGAGGGCGAGAAACAGAGGGTCTGAAACAGGGGGTCTGAAACAGAGGGTCTGAAGCAGAGGGCGAGAAACAGAGGGTCTGAAACAGAGGGCATGAAACAGTGGGTCTGAAACAGAGGGGCTGAAACAGAGGGCGAGAAACAGAGGGTCTGAAACAGAGGGTCTGAAACAGAGGGCGAGAAACAGAGGGTCTGAAGCAGAGGGCTAGGAACAGAGGGTCTGAAACAGAGGGGCTGAAACAGAGGGCGCGAAACAGAGGGTCTGAAACAGAGGGTCTGACACAGAGGGTCTGACACAGAGGATCTGAAACAGAGGGTCTGAAACAGAGGCTCTGACGCAGAGGGCGAGAAACAGAGGGTCTGAAACAGAGGGTCTGAAATAGAGGGTCTGAAACAGAGGGCGAGAAACACAGAGTCTGAAACAGAGGGGCTGAAACAGAGGGCTAAAAACAGTGGGTCTGAAACAGAGGTCGAGAAACCGAGGGCGCGAAACAGAGGGTCTGAAACAGAGGGTCTGAAAGAGAGGGGCTGAAACAGAGGGCGAGAAACAGAGGGTCTGAAACAGAGGGTCTGAAACAGAGGGCGCGAAACAGAGGGCGCGAAACAAAGGGCGAGAAACAGAGGGGCTGAAACATAGGGTGAGAAAGAGCGGGGCTGAAACAGAGGACGAGAAACAGAGGGGCTGAAACAGAGGCGCTGAAACAGAGGGTGAGAAACAGAGGGGCTGAATCAGAGGGCGAGAACCAGAGGGGCTGAAAGAGGGGGCGAGAAATGGAGGGGCTGAAACAGAGGGCGAGAAACAGAGAGGCTGAAACAGAGAGGCTGAAACAGAGTGGCTGAAACTGAGGGCGAAAAACAGAGGGCGAGAAACAGAGGGGCTGACACAGGCGGCCAGAAATGGAGGGGCTGAAACAGAGGGCTAGAAACAGAGGGGCTGAAACAGAGGGTCTGAAACAGAGGGTCTGAAACAGAGGGTCTGAAGCAGAGGGCGAGAAACAGAGGGTCTGAAACAGAGGGTCTGAAACAGAGGGTCTGAAACAGAGGGTCTGAATCAGAGGGCGAGAAACAGAGGGCGAGAAACAGAGGGCGAGCAACAGAGTGTCTGAAACAGAGGGGCTGAAACAGAGGGCGAGAAAGAGAGGGTCTGAAACAGAGGGCGAGAAACAGAGGGTCTGAAACAGAGTGTCTGAAACAGAGGGGCTGAAACAGAGGGCGAGAAACAGAGGGCGAGAAACAGAGGGTCTGATACAGAGGGCGAGAAACAGAGGGCGAGAAACAGAGGGTCTGAAACAGAGGGTCTGAAAGAGAGGGGCTGAAACAGAGAGCGAGAAACAGAGTGCGAGGAACAGAGGGCGAGGAACAGAGGGTCTGAAACACAGGGGCTGAAACAGAGTGTCTGAAACAGAGGGACTGAAACAGAGGGTCTGACACAGAGGGTCTGAAACAGAGGGTCTGAAACAGAGGGTCTGAAGCAGAGGGCGAGAAACAGAGGGTCAGAAACAGAGGGTCTGAAACAGAGGGTCTGAAACAAAGGGCGAGAAACAGAGGGCGAGAAACAGAGGGTCAGAAACAGAGGGTCTGAAACAGAGGGGCTGAAACAGAGGGCGAGAAACAGAGGGCGAGAAACAGAGGGTCTGAAACAGAGGGCGAGAAACAGAAGGCGAGAAACAGAGGGCGAGAAACAGAGGGTCTGAAACAGAGGGTCTGAAAGAGAGGGGCTGAAACAGGGAGCGAGAAACAGAGTGCGAGGAACAGAGGGCGAGGAACATAGGGACTGAAACAGAGGGTCTGAAACAGAGGGCGAGAAACAGAGGGTCTGAAACAGAGGGTCTGAAACAGAGGGCGAGAAACAGAGGGGCTGAAACAGAGGGCGAGAAACAGAGGGCGAGAAACAGAGGGTCTGAAACAGAGGGCGAGAAACAGAGGGCGAGAAACAGAGGGCGAGAAACAGAGGGTCTGAAACAGAGGGGCTGAAACAGAGGGTATGAAACAGAGGTCTGAAACAGAGGGGCTGAAACAGAGGGTCTGAAACAGAGGGGCTGAAACAGAGGGTCTGAAACAGAAGGCGAGAAACAGAGGGGCTGAAACAGAGGGTCTGAAACAGAGGGCGAGAAACAGAGGGTCTGAAACAGAGGGCGAGAAACAGAGGGTCTGAAACAGAGGGCGCGAAACAGAGGGCGAGAAACAGAGGGTCTGAAACAGAGGGCGCAAAACAGAGGGTCTGAAACAGAGGGGCTGAAACAGAGGGCGAGAAACAGAGGGTCTGAAACAGGGGGTCTGAAACAGAGGGTCTGAAGCAGAGGGCGAGAAACAGAGGGTCTGAAACAGAGGGCATGAAACAGTGGGTCTGAAACAGAGGGGCTGAAACAGAGGGCGAGAAACAGAGGGTCTGAAACAGAGGGTCTGAAACAGAGGGCGAGAAACAGAGGGTCTGAAGCAGAGGGCTAGGAACAGAGGGTCAGAAACAGAGGGGCTGAAACAGAGGGCGCGAAACAGAGGGTCTGAAACAGAGGGTCTGACACAGAGGGTCTGACACAGAGGATCTGAAACAGAGGGTCTGAAACAGAGGCTCTGACGCAGAGGGCGAGAATCAGAGGGTCTGAAACAGAGGGTCTGAAATAGAGGGTCTGAAACAGAGGGCGAGAAACACAGAGTCTGAAACAGAGGGGCTGAAACAGAGGGCGAAAAACAGAGGGTCTGAAACAGAGGTCGAGAAACCGAGGGCGCGAAACAGAGGGTCTGAAACAGAGGGGCTGAAACAGAGGGCGAGAAAGAGAGGGTCTGAAACAGAGAGCGAGAAACAGAGGGTCTGAAACAGAGGGTCTGAAACAGAGGGGCTGAAACAGAGGGCGAGAAACAGAGGGCGAGAAACAGATGGTCTGAAACAGAGGGCGAGAATCAGAGGGCGAGAAACAGAGGGCGAGAAACAGAGGGTCTGAAACAGAGGGTCTGAAAGAGAGGGGCTGAAACAGAGAGCGAGAAACAGAGTGCGAGGAACAGAGGGCGAGGAACAGAGGGTCTGAAACAGAGGGGCTGAAACAGAGGGCGCGAAACAGAGGGACTGAAACAGAGGGCGAGAAACAGAGTGTCTGAAACAGAGGGTCTGAAACAGAAGGTCTGAAACAGAGGGTCTGATACAGAGGGCGAGAAACAGAGGGTCTGAAATAGAGGGGCTGAAACAGAGGGCGCGAAACAGAGCGGCTGAAACAGAGGGCGATAAACAGAGGAGCTGAAACAGAGGGGCTGAAACAGAGGGGCTTAAACAGAGGGTCTGAAACAGAGGGCGAGAAACAGAGGGGCTGAAACACAGGGGCTGAAACAGAGGGTATGAAACAGAGGTCTGAAACAGAGGGGCTGAAACAGAGGGTCTGAAACAGAGGGGCTGAAACAGAGGGTCTGAAACAGAAGGCGAGAAACAGAGGGGCTGAAACAGAGGGTCTGAAACAGAGGGCGAGAAACAGAGGGTCTGAAACAGAGGGCGAGAAACAGAGGGTCTGAAACAGAGGGCGCGAAACAGAGGGCGAGAAACAGAGGGTCTGAAACAGTGGGCGCAAAACAGAGGGTCTGAAACAGAGGGGCTGAAACAGAGGGCGAGAAACAGATGGTCTGAAACAGGGGGTCTGAAACAGAGGGTCTGAAGCAGAGGGCGAGAAACAGAGGGTCTGAAACAGAGGGTCTGAAACAGAGGGTCTGAAACAGAGGGGCTGAAGCAGAGGGCTAGGAACAGAGGGTCTGAAACAGAGGGGCTGAAACAGAGGGCGCGAAACAGAGGGTCTGAAACAGAGGGTCTGACACAGAGGGTCTGTCACAGAGGATCTGAAATAGAGGGTCTGAAACAGAGGGCGAGAAACACAGAGTCTGAAACAGAGGGGCTGAAACAGAGGGCGAAAAACAGAGGGTCTGAAGCAGTGGTCGAGAAACCGAGGGCGCGAAACAGAGGGTCTGAAACAGAGGGGCTGAAACAGAGGGCGAGAAACAGATGGTCTGAAACAGGGGGTCTGAAACAGAGGGTCTGAAGCAGAGGGCGAGAAACAGAGGGTCTGAAACAGAGGGTCTGAAACAGAGGGTCTGAAACAGAGGGGCTGAAACAGAGGGCGAGAAACAGAGGGTCTAAAACAGAGGGTCTGAAACAGAGGGCGCGAAACAGAGGGCGCGAAACAAAGGGCTAGAAACAGAGGGGCTGAAACATAGGGTGAGAAAGAGCGGGGCTGAAACAGAGGACGAGAAACAGAGGGGCTGAAACAGAGGCGCTGAAACAGAGGGTGAGAAACAGAGGGGCTGAATCAGAGGGCGAGAACCAGAGGGGCTGAAAGAGGGGGCGAGAAATGGAGGGGCTGAAACAGAGGGCGAGAAACAGAGAGGCTGAAACAGAGAGGCTGAAACAGAGTGGCTGAAACTGAGGGCGAAAAACAGAGGGCGAGAAACAGAGGGGCTGACACAGGCGGCCAGAAATGGAGGGGCTGAAACAGAGGGCTAGAAACAGAGGGGCTGAAACAGAGGGTCTGAAACAGAGGGTCTGAAACAGAGGGTCTGAAGCAGAGGGCGAGAAACAGAGGGTCTGAAACAGAGGGTCTGAAACAGAGGGTCTGAAACAGAGGGTCTGAATCAGAGGGCGAGAAACAGAGGGCGAGAAACAGAGGGTCTGAAACAGAGGGTCTGAAACAGAGGGCGAGAAACAGAGAGTGAGAAACAGAGGGCGAGAAACAGAGGGCGAGCAACAGAGTGTCTGAAACAGAGGGGCTGAAACAGAGGGCGAGAAAGAGAGGGTCTGAAACAGAGGGCGAGAAACAGAGGGTCTGAAACAGAGGGTCTGAAACAGAGGGTCTGAATCAGAGGGCGAGAAACAGAGGGCGAGAAACAGAGGGTCTGAAACAGAGGATCTGAAACAGAGGGCGAGAAACAGAGGGTCTGAAACAGGGGGTCTGAAACAGAGGGTCTGAAGCAGAGGGCGAGAAACAGAGGGTCTGAAACAGAGGGCATGAAACAGTGGGTCTGAAACAGAGGGGCTGAAACAGAGGGCGAGAAACAGAGGGTCTGAAACAGAGGGTCTGAAACAGAGGGTGAGAAACAGAGGGTCTGAAGCAGAGGGCTAGGAACAGAGGGTCTGAAACAGAGGGGCTGAAACAGAGGGGCTGAAACAGAGGGTCTGAAACAGAGGGGCTGAAACAGAGGGTCTGAAACAGAAGGCGAGAAACAGAGGGCCTGAAACAGAGGGTCTGAAACAGAGGGCGAGAAACAGAGGGTCTGAAACAGAGGGCGAGAAACAGAGGGTCTGAAACAGAGGGCGCGAAACAGAGGGCGAGAAACAGAGGGTCTGAAGCAGAGGGCGAGAAACAGAGGGGCTGACACAGGCGGCCAGAAATGGAGGGGCTGAAACAGAGGGCTAGAAACAGAGGGGCTGAAACAGAGGGTCTGAAACAGATGGCGCGAAACAGAGGGTCTGAAGCAGAGGGCGAGAAACAGAGGGTCTGAAACAGAGGGTCTGAAACAGAAGGTCTGAAACAGAGGGTCTGATACAGAGGGCGAGAAACAGAGGGTCTGAAATAGAGGGGCTGAAACAGAGGGCGCGAAACAGAGCGGCTGAAACAGAGGGCGAGAAACAGAGGAGCTGAAACAGAGGGGCTGAAACAGAGGGGCTTAAACAGAGGGTCTAAAACAGAGGGCGAGAAACAGAGGGGCTGAAACACAGGGGCTGAAACAGAGGGTATGAAACAGAGGTCTGAAACAGAGGGGCTGAAACAGAGGGTCTGAAACAGAGGGGCTGAAACAGAGGGTCTGAAACAGAAGGCGAGAAACAGAGGGGCTGAAACAGAGGGTCTGAAACAGAAGGCGAGAAACAGAGGGGCTGAAACAGAGGGTCTGAAACAGAGGGCGAGAAACAGAGGGTCTGAAACAGAGGGCGAGAAACAGAGGGTCTGAAACAGAGGGCGCGAAACAGAGGGCGAGAAACAGAGGGTCTGAAACAGTGGGCGCAAAACAGAGGGTCTGAAACAGAGGGGCTGAAACAGAGGGCGAGAAACAGAGGGTCTGAAACAGGGGGTCTGAAACAGAGGGTCTGAAGCAGAGGGCGAGAAACAGAGGGCGCGAAACAAAGGGCTAGAAACAGAGGGGCTGAAACATAGGGTGAGAAAGAGCGGGGCTGAAACAGAGGACGAGAAACAGAGGGGCTGAAACAGAGGCGCTGAAACAGAGGGTGAGAAACAGAGGGGCTGAATCAGAGGGCGAGAACCAGAGGGGCTGAAAGAGGGGGCGAGAAATGGAGGGGCTGAAACAGAGGGCGAGAAACAGAGAGGCTGAAACAGAGAGGCTGAAACAGAGTGGCTGAAACTGAGGGCGAAAAACAGAGGGCGAGAAACAGAGGGTCTGAAACAGAGGGTCTGAAACAGAGGGTCTGAATCAGATGGCGAGAAACAGAGGGCGAGAAACAGAGGGTCTGAAACAGAGGGTCTGAAACAGAGGGCGAGAAACAGAGAGCGAGAAACAGAGGGCGAGAAACAGAGGGCGAGCACCAGAGTGTCTGAAACAGAGGGGCTGAAACAGAGGGCGAGAAAGAGAGGGTCTGAAACAGAGGGCGAGAAACAGAGGGTCTGAAACAGAGGGTCTGAAACAGAGGGTCTGAATCAGAGGGCGAGAAACAGAGGGCGAGAAACAGAGGGTCTGAAACAGAGGGTCTGAAACAGAGGGCGAGAAACAGAGGGTCTGAAACAGGGGGTCTGAAACAGAGGGTCTGAAGCAGAGGGCGAGAAACAGAGGGTCTGAAACAGAGGGCATGAAACAGTGGGTCTGAAACAGAGGGGCTGAAACAGAGGGCGAGAAACAGAGGGTCTGAAACAGAGGGTCTGAAACAGAGGGTGAGAAACAGAGGGTCTGAAGCAGAGGGCTAGGAACAGAGGGTCTGAAACAGAGGGGCTGAAACAGAGGGCGCGAAACAGAGGGTCTGAAACAGAGGGTCTGACACAGAGGGTCTGACACAGAGGATCTGAAACAGAGGGTCTGAAACAGAGGCTCTGACGCAGAGGGCGAGAAACAGAGGGTCTGAAACAGAGGGTCTGAAATAGAGGGTCTGAAACAGAGGGCGAGAAACACAGAGTCTGAATCAGAGGGGCTGAAACAGAGGGCTAAAAACAGTGGGTCTGAAACAGAGGTCGAGAAACCGAGGGCGAGAAACAGAGGGTCTGAAACAGAGGGTCTGAAAGAGAGGGGCTGAAACAGAGGGCGAGAAACAGAGGGTCTGAAACAGAGGGTCTGAAACAGAGGGCGCGAAACAGAGGGCGCGAAACAAAGGGCGAGAAACAGAGGGGCTGAAACATAGGGTGAGAAAGAGCGGGGCTGAAACAGAGGACGAGAAACAGAGGGGCTGAAACAGAGGCGCTGAAACAGAGGGTGAGAAACAGAGGGGCTGAATCAGAGGGCGAGAACCAGAGGGGCTGAAAGAGGGGGCGAGAAATGGAGGGGCTGAAACAGAGGGCGAGAAACAGAGAGGCTGAAACAGAGAGGCTGAAACAGAGTGGCTGAAACTGAGGGCGAAAAACAGAGGGCGAGAAACAGAGGGGCTGACACAGGCGGCCAGAAATGGAGGGGCTGAAACAGAGGGCTAGAAACAGAGGGGCTGAAACAGAGGGTCTGAAACAGAGGGTCTGAAACAGAGGGTCTGAAGCAGAGGGCGAGAAACAGAGGGTCTGAAACAGAGGGTCTGAAACAGAAGGTCTGAAACAGAGGGTCTGATACAGAGGGCGAGAAACAGAGGGTCTGAAATAGAGGGGCTGAAACAGAGGGCGCGAAACAGAGCGGCTGAAACAGAGGGCGAGAAACAGAGGAGCTGAAACAGAGGGGCTGAAACAGAGGGGCTTAAACAGAGGGTCTGAAACAGAGGGCGAGAAACAGAGGGGCTGAAACACAGGGGCTGAAACAGAGGGTATGAAACAGAGGTCTGAAACAGAGGGGCTGAAACAGAGGGTCTGAAACAGAGGTGCTGAAACAGAGGGTCTGAAACAGAAGGCGAGAAACAGAGGGGCTGAAACAGAGGGTCTGAAACAGAGGGCGAGAAACAGAGGGTCTGAAACAGAGGGCGAGAAACAGAGGGTCTGAAACAGAGGGCGCGAAACAGAGGGCGAGAAACAGAGGGTCTGAAACAGTGGGCGCAAAACAGAGGGTCTGAAACAGAGGGGCTGAAACAGAGGGCGAGAAACAGAGGGTCTGAAACAGGGGGTCTGAAACAGAGGGTCTGAAGCAGAGGGCGAGAAACAGAGGGTCTGAAACAGAGGGTCTGAAACAGAGGGTCTGAAACAGAGGGGCTGAAGCAGAGGGCTAGGAACAGAGGGTCTGAAACAGAGGGGCTGAAACAGAGGGCGCGAAACAGAGGGTCTGAAACAGAGGGTCTGACACAGAGGGTCTGTCACAGAGGATCTGAAATAGAGGGTCTGAAACAGAGGGCGAGAAACACAGAGTCTGAAACAGAGGGGCTGAAACAGAGGGCGAAAAACAGAGGGTCTGAAACAGTGGTCGAGAAACCGAGGGCGCGAAACAGAGGGTCTGAAACAGAGGGTCTGAAAGAGAGGGGCTGAAACAGAGGGCGAGAAACAGAGGGACTAAAACAGAGGGTCTGAAACAGAGGGCGCGAAACAGAGGGCGCGAAACAAAGGGCTAGAAACAGAGGGGCTGAAACATAGGGTGAGAAAGAGCGGGGCTGAAACAGAGGACGAGAAACAGAGGGGCTGAAACAGAGGCGCTGAAACAGAGGGTGAGAAACAGAGGGGCTGAATCAGAGGGCGAGAACCAGAGGGGCTGAAAGAGGGGGCGAGAAATGGAGGGGCTGAAACAGAGGGCGAGAAACAGAGAGGCTGAAACAGAGAGGCTGAAACAGAGTGGCTGAAACTGAGGGCGAAAAACAGAGGGCGAGAAACAGAGGGGCTGACACAGGCGGCCAGAAATGGAGGGGCTGAAACAGAGGGCTAGAAACAGAGGGGCTGAAACAGAGGGTCTGAAACAGAGGGTCTGAAACAGAGGGTCTGAAGCAGAGGGCGAGAAACAGAGGGTCTGAAACAGAGGGTCTGAAACAGAGGGTCTGAAACAGAGGGTCTGAATCAGAGGGCGAGAAACAGAGGGCGAGAAACCGAGGGTCTGAAACAGAGGGTCTGAAACAGAGGGCGAGAAACAGAGAGCGAGAAACAGAGGGCGAGAAACAGAGGGCGAGCAACAGAGCGTCTGAAACAGAGGGGCTGAAACAGAGGGCGAGAAAGAGAGGGTCTGAAACAGAGGGCGAGAAACAGAGGGTCTGAAACAGAGGGTCTGAAACAGAGGGTCTGAATCAGAGGGCGAGAAACAGAGGGCGAGAAACAGAGGGTCTGAAACAGAGGGTCTGAAACAGAGGGCGAGAAACAGAGGGTCTGAAACAGGGGGTCTGAAACAGAGGGTCTGAAGCAGAGGGCGAGAAACAGAGGGTCTGAAACAGAGGGCATGAAACAGTGGGTCTGAAACAGAGGGGCTGAAACAGAGGGCGAGAAACAGAGGGTCTGAAACAGAGGGTCTGAAACAGAGGGCGAGAAACAGAGGGTCTGAAGCAGAGGGCTAGGAACAGAGGGTCTGAAACAGAGGGGCTGAAACAGAGGGCGCGAAACAGAGGGTCTGAAACAGAGGGTCTGACACAGAGGGTCTGACACAGAGGATCTGAAACAGAGGGTCTGAAACAGAGGCTCTGACGCAGAGGGCGAGAAACAGAGGGTCTGAAACAGAGGGTCTGAAATAGAGGGTCTGAAACAGAGGGCGAGAAACGCAGAGTCTGAAACAGAGGGGCTGAAACAGAGGGCTAAAAACAGTGGGTCTGAAACAGAGGTCGAGAAACCGAGGGCGCGAAACAGAGGGTCTGGAACAGAGGGTCTGAAAGAGAGGGGCTGAAACAGAGGGCGAGAAACAGAGGGTCTGAAACAGAGGGTCTGAAACAGAGGGCGCGAAACAGAGGGCGCGAAACAAAGGGCGAGAAACAGAGGGGCTGAAACATAGGGTGAGAAAGAGCGGGGCTGAAACAGAGGACGAGAAACAGAGGGGCTGAAACAGAGGCGCTGAAACAGAGGGTGAGAAACAGAGGGGCTGAATCAGAGGGCGAGAACCAGAGGGGCTGAAAGAGGGGGCGAGAAATGGAGGGGCTGAAACAGAGGGCGAGAAACAGAGAGGCTGAAACAGAGAGGCTGAAACAGAGTGGCTGAAACTGAGGGCGAAAAACAGAGGGCGAGAAACAGAGGGGCTGACACAGGCGGCCAGAAATGGAGGGGCTGAAACAGAGGGCTAGAAACAGAGGGGCTGAAACAGAGGGTCTGAAACAGAGGGTCTGAAACAGAGGGTCTGAAGCAGAGGGCGAGAAACAGAGGGTCTGAAACAGAGGGTCTGAAACAGAGGGTCTGAAACAGAGGGTCTGAATCAGAGGGCGAGAAACAGAGGGCGAGAAACAGAGGGTCTGAAACAGAGGGTCTGAAACAGAGGGCGAGAAACAGAGAGCGAGAAACAGAGGGCGAGAAACAGAGGGCGAGCAACAGAGTGTCTGAAACAGAGGGGCTGAAACAGAGGGCGAGAAAGAGAGGGTCTGAAACAGAGGGCGAGAAACAGAGGGTCTGAAACAGAGGGTCTGAAACAGAGGGGCTGAAACAGAGGGCGAGAAACAGAGGGCGAGAAACAGAGGGTCTGATACAGGGGGCGAGAAACAGAGGGCGAGAAACAGAGGGCGAGAAACAGAGGGTCTGAAACAGAGGGTCTGAAAGAGAGGGGCTGAAACAGAGAGCGAGAAACAGAGTGCGAGGAACAGAGGGCGAGGAACAGAGGGTCTGAAACACAGGGGCTGAAACAGAGGGTCTGACACAGAGGGTCTGAAACAGAGGGTCTGAAACAGAGGGTCTGAAGCAGAGGGCGAGAAACAGAGGGTCAGAAACAGAGGGTCTGAAACAGAGGGTCTGAAATAAAGGGCGAGAAACAGAGGGCGAGAAACAGAGGGTCAGAAACAGAGGGTCTGAAACAGAGGGGCTGAAACAGAGGGCGAGAAACAGAGGGCGAGAAACAGAGGGTCTGAAACAGAGGGCGAGAAACAGAGGGCGAGAAACAGAGGGCGAGAAACAGAGGGTCTGAAACAGAGGGTCTGAAAGAGAGGGGCTGAAACAGAGAGCGAGAAACAGAGTGCGAGGAACAGAGGGCGAGGAACATAGGGACTGAAACAGAGGGTCTGAAACAGAGGGCGAGAAACAGAGGGTCTGAAACAGAGGGTCTGAAACAGAGGGCGAGAAACAGAGGGCGAGAAACACAGAGTCTGAAACAGAGGGTCTGAAACAGAGGGGCTGAAACAGAGGGCGAGAAACAGAGGGCGAGAAACAGAGGGTCTGAAACCGAGGGCGAGAAACAGAGGGCGAGAAACAGAGGGCGAGAAACAGAGGGTCTGAAACAGAGGGTCTGAAAGAGAGGGGCTGAAACAGAGAGCGAGAAACAGAGTGCGAGGAACAGAGGGCGAGGAACAGAGGGTCTGAAACAGAGGGCGCGAAACAGAGGGACTGAAACAGAGGGCGAGAAACAGAGTGTCTGAAACAGATGGTCTGAAACAGAAGGTCTGAAACAGAGGGTCTGATACAGAGGGCGAGAAACAGAGGGTCTGAAATAGAGGGGCTGAAACAGAGGGCGCGAAACAGAGCGGCTGAAACAGAGGGCGAGAAACAGAGGAGCTGAAACAGAGGGGCTGAAACAGAGGGGCTTAAACAGAGGGTCTGAAACAGAGGGCGAGAAACAGAGGGGCTGAAACAGAGGGGCTGAAACAGAGGGCGAGAAACAGAGGGTCTGAAACAGGGGGTCTGAAACAGAGGGTCTGAAGCAGAGGGCGAGAAACAGAGGGTCTGAAACAGAGGGCATGAAACAGTGGGTCTGAAACAGAGGGGCAGAAACAGAGGGCGAGAAACAGAGGGCGAGAAACAGAGGGTCTGAAACAGAGGGCGAGAAACAGAGGGCGCGAAATAAAGGGCGAGAAACAGAGGGGCTGAAACATAGGGTGAGAAAGAGCGGGGCTGAAACAGAGGACGAGAAACAGAGGGGCTGAAACAGAGGCGCTGAAACAGAGGGTGAGAAACAGAGGGGCTGAATCAGAGGGCGAGAACCAGAGGGGCTGAAAGAGGGGGCGAGAAATGGAGGGGCTGAAACAGAGGGCGAGAAACAGAGAGGCTGAAACAGAGAGGCTGAAACAGAGTGGCTGAAACTGAGGGCGAAAAACAGAGGGCGAGAAACAGAGGGGCTGACACAGGCGGCCAGAAATGGAGGGGCTGAAACAGAGGGCTAGAAACAGAGGGGCTGAAACAGAGGGTCAGAAACAGAGAGCGAGAAACAGAGGGGCTGAAACAGAGGGCGAGAAACAGAGGGGCTGAAACAGAGGGTCTGAAACAGAGAGTCTGAAACAGATGGTCTGAAGCAGAGGGCGAGAAACAGAGGGTCTGAAACAGAGGGCGAGAAACAGAGGGCGAGAAACAGAGGGTCTGAAACAGAGGGGCTGAAACAGAGGGCGAGAAACAGAGGGTCTGAAACAGGGGGTCTGAAACAGAGGGTCTGAAGCAGAGGGCGAGAAACAGAGGGCGAGAAACAGAGGGTCTGAAACAGAGGGTCTGAAACAGAGGGCGCAAAACAGAGGGTCTGAAACAGAGGGGCTGAAACAGAGGGCGAGAAACAGAGGGTCTGAAACAGGGGGTCTGAAACAGAGGGTCTGAAGCAGAGGGCGAGAAACAGAGGGCGCGAAACAAAGGGCTAGAAACAGAGGGGCTGAAACATAGGGTGAGAAAGAGCGGGGCTGAAACAGAGGACGAGAAACAGAGGGGCTGAAACAGAGGCGCTGAAACAGAGGGTGAGAAACAGAGGGGCTGAATCAGAGGGCGAGAACCAGAGGGGCTGAAAGAGGGGGCGAGAAATGGAGGGGCTGAAACAGAGGGCGAGAAACAGAGAGGCTGAAACAGAGAGGCTGAAACAGAGTGGCTGAAACTGAGGGCGAAAAACAGAGGGCGAGAAACAGAGGGTCTGAAACAGAGGGTCTGAAACAGAGGGTCTGAATCAGATGGCGAGAAACAGAGGGCGAGAAACAGAGGGTCTGAAACAGAGGGTCTGAAACAGAGGGCGAGAAACAGAGAGCGAGAAACAGAGGGCGAGAAACAGAGGGCGAGCAACAGAGTGTCTGAAACAGAGGGGCTGAAACAGAGGGCGAGAAAGAGAGGGTCTGAAACAGAGGGCGAGAAACAGAGGGTCTGAAACAGAGGGTCTGAAACAGAGGGTCTGAATCAGAGGGCGAGAAACAGAGGGCGAGAAACAGAGGGTCTGAAACAGAGGGTCTGAAACAGAGGGCGAGAAACAGAGGGTCTGAAACAGGGGGTCTGAAACAGAGGGTCTGAAGCAGAGGGCGAGAAACAGAGGGTCTGAAACAGAGGGCATGAAACAGTGGGTCTGAAACAGAGGGGCTGAAACAGAGGGCGAGAAACAGAGGGTCTGAAACAGAGGGTCTGAAACAGAGGGTGAGAAACAGAGGGTCTGAAGCAGAGGGCTAGGAACAGAGGGTCTGAAACAGAGGGGCTGAAACATAGGGCGCGAAACAGAGGGTCTGAAACAGAGGGTCTGACACAGAGGGTCTGACACAGAGGATCTGAAACAGAGGGTCTGAAACAGAGGCTCTGACGCAGAGGGCGAGAAACAGAGGGTCTGAAACAGAGGGTCTGAAATAGAGGGTCTGAAACAGAGGGCGAGAAACACAGAGTCTGAATCAGAGGGGCTGAAACAGAGGGCTAAAAACAGTGGGTCTGAAACAGAGGTCGAGAAACCGAGGGCGAGAAACAGAGGGTCTGAAACAGAGGGTCTGAAAGAGAGGGGCTGAAACAGAGGGCGAGAAACAGAGGGTCTGAAACAGAGGGTCTGAAACAGAGGGCGCGAAACAGAGGGCGCGAAACAAAGGGCGAGAAACAGAGGGGCTGAAACATAGGGTGAGAAAGAGCGGGGCTGAAACAGAGGACGAGAAACAGAGGGGCTGAAACAGAGGCGCTGAAACAGAGGGTGAGAAACAGAGGGGCTGAATCAGAGGGCGAGAACCAGAGGGGCTGAAAGAGGGGGCGAGAAATGGAGGGGCTGAAACAGAGGGCGAGAAACAGAGAGGCTGAAACAGAGAGGCTGAAACAGAGTGGCTGAAACTGAGGGCGAAAAACAGAGGGCGAGAAACAGAGGGGCTGACACAGGCGGCCAGAAATGGAGGGGCTGAAACAGAGGGCTAGAAACAGAGGGGCTGAAACAGAGGGTCTGAAACAGAGGGTCTGAAACAGAGGGTCTGAAGCAGAGGGCGAGAAACAGAGGGTCTGAAACAGAGGGTCTGAAACAGAAGGTCTGAAACAGAGGGTCTGATACAGAGGGCGAGAAACAGAGGGTCTGAAATAGAGGGGCTGAAACAGAGGGCGCGAAACAGAGCGGCTGAAACAGAGGGCGAGAAACAGAGGAGCTGAAACAGAGGGGCTGAAACAGAGGGGCTTAAACAGAGGGTCTGAAACAGAGGGCGAGAAACAGAGGGGCTGAAACACAGGGGCTGAAACAGAGGGTATGAAACAGAGGTCTGAAACAGAGGGGCTGAAACAGAGGGTCTGAAACAGAGGTGCTGAAACAGAGGGTCTGAAACAGAAGGCGAGAAACAGAGGGGCTGAAACAGAGGGTCTGAAACAGAGGGCGAGAAACAGAGGGTCTGAAACAGAGGGCGCGAAACAGAGGGCGAGAAACAGAGGGTCTGAAACAGTGGGCGCAAAACAGAGGGTCTGAAACAGAGGGGCTGAAACAGAGGGCGAGAAACAGAGGGTCTGAAACAGGGGGTCTGAAACAGAGGGTCTGAAGCAGAGGGCGAGAAACAGAGGGTCTGAAACAGAGGGTCTGAAACAGAGGGTCTGAAACAGAGGGGCTGAAGCAGAGGGCTAGGAACAGAGGGTCTGAAACAGAGGGGCTGAAACAGAGGGCGCGAAACAGAGGGTCTGAAACAGAGGGTCTGACACAGAGGGTCTGTCACAGAGGATCTGAAATAGAGGGTCTGAAACAGAGGGCGAGAAACACAGAGTCTGAAACAGAGGGGCTGAAACAGAGGGCGAAAAACAGAGGGTCTGAAACAGTGGTCGAGAAACCGAGGGCGCGAAACAGAGGGTCTGAAACAGAGGGTCTGAAAGAGAGGGGCTGAAACAGAGGGCGAGAAACAGAGGGACTAAAACAGAGGGTCTGAAACAGAGGGCGCGAAACAGAGGGCGCGAATCAAAGGGCTAGAAACAGAGGGGCTGAAACATAGGGTGAGAAAGAGCGGGGCTGAAACAGAGGACGAGAAACAGAGGGGCTGAAACAGAGGCGCTGAAACAGAGGGTGAGAAACAGAGGGGCTGAATCAGAGGGCGAGAACCAGAGGGGCTGAAAGAGGGGGCGAGAAATGGAGGGGCTGAAACAGAGGGCGAGAAACAGAGAGGCTGAAACAGAGAGGCTGAAACAGAGTGGCTGAAACTGAGGGCGAAAAACAGAGGGCGAGAAACAGAGGGGCTGACACAGGCGGCCAGAAATGGAGGGGCTGAAACAGAGGGCTAGAAACAGAGGGGCTGAAACAGAGGGTCTGAAACAGAGGGTCTGAAACAGAGGGTCTGAAGCAGAGGGCGAGAAACAGAGGGTCTGAAACAGAGGGTCTGAAACAGAGGGTCTGAAACAGAGGGTCTGAATCAGAGGGCGAGAAACAGAGGGCGAGAAACCGAGGGTCTGAAACAGAGGGTCTGAAACAGAGGGCGAGAAACAGAGAGCGAGAAACAGAGGGCGAGAAACAGAGGGCGAGCAACAGAGCGTCTGAAACAGAGGGGCTGAAACAGAGGGCGAGAAAGAGAGGGTCTGAAACAGAGGGCGAGAAACAGAGGGTCTGAAACAGAGGGTCTGAAACAGAGGGTCTGAATCAGAGGGCGAGAAACAGAGGGCGAGAAACAGAGGGTCTGAAACAGAGGGTCTGAAACAGAGGGCGAGAAACAGAGGGTCTGAAACAGGGGGTCTGAAACAGAGGGTCTGAAGCAGAGGGCGAGAAACAGAGGGTCTGAAACAGAGGGCATGAAACAGTGGGTCTGAAACAGAGGGGCTGAAACAGAGGGCGAGAAACAGAGGGTCTGAAACAGAGGGTCTGAAACAGAGGGCGAGAAACAGAGGGTCTGAAGCAGAGGGCTAGGAACAGAGGGTCTGAAACAGAGGGGCTGAAACAGAGGGCGCGAAACAGAGGGTCTGAAACAGAGGGTCTGACACAGAGGGTCTGACACAGAGGATCTGAAACAGAGGGTCTGAAACAGAGGCTCTGACGCAGAGGGCGAGAAACAGAGGGTCTGAAACAGAGGGTCTGAAATAGAGGGTCTGAAACAGAGGGCGAGAAACGCAGAGTCTGAAACAGAGGGGCTGAAACAGAGGGCTAAAAACAGTGGGTCTGAAACAGAGGTCGAGAAACCGAGGGCGCGAAACAGAGGGTCTGAAACAGAGGGTCTGAAAGAGAGGGGCTGAAACAGAGGGCGAGAAACAGAGGGTCTGAAACAGAGGGTCTGAAACAGAGGGCGCGAAACAGAGGGCGCGAAACAAAGGGCGAGAAACAGAGGGGCTGAAACATAGGGTGAGAAAGAGCGGGGCTGAAACAGAGGACGAGAAACAGAGGGGCTGAAACAGAGGCGCTGAAACAGAGGGTGAGAAACAGAGGGGCTGAATCAGAGGGCGAGAACCAGAGGGGCTGAAAGAGGGGGCGAGAAATGGAGAGGCTGAAACAGAGGGCGAGAAACAGAGAGGCTGAAACAGAGAGGCTGAAACAGAGTGGCTGAAACTGAGGGCGAAAAACAGAGGGCGAGAAACAGAGGGGCTGACACAGGCGGCCAGAAATGGAGGGGCTGAAACAGAGGGCTAGAAACAGAGGGGCTGAAACAGAGGGTCTGAAACAGAGGGTCTGAAACAGAGGGTCTGAAGCAGAGGGCGAGAAACAGAGGGTCTGAAACAGAGGGTCTGAAACAGAGGGTCTGAAACAGAGGGTCTGAATCAGAGGGCGAGAAACAGAGGGCGAGAAACAGAGGGTCTGAAACAGAGGGTCTGAAACAGAGGGCGAGAAACAGAGAGCGAGAAACAGAGGGCGAGAAACAGAGGGCGAGCAACAGAGTGTCTGAAACAGAGGGGCTGAAACAGAGGGCGAGAAAGAGAGGGTCTGAAACAGAGGGCGAGAAACAGAGGGTCTGAAACAGAGGGTCTGAAACAGAGGGGCTGAAACAGAGGGCGAGAAACAGAGGGCGAGAAACAGAGGGTCTGATACAGGGGGCGAGAAACAGAGGGCGAGAAACAGAGGGCGAGAAACAGAGGGTCTGAAACAGAGGGTCTGAAAGAGAGGGGCTGAAACAGAGAGCGAGAAACAGAGTGCGAGGAACAGAGGGCGAGGAACAGAGGGTCTGAAACACAGGGGCTGAAACAGAGGGTCTGACACAGAGGGTCTGAAACAGAGGGTCTGAAACAGAGGGTCTGAAGCAGAGGGCGAGAAACAGAGGGTTAGAAACAGAGGGTCTGAAACAGAGGGTCTGAAATAAAGGGCGAGAAACAGAGGGCGAGAAACAGAGGGTCAGAAACAGAGGGTCTGAAACAGAGGGGCTGAAACAGAGGGCGAGAAACAGAGGGCGAGAAACAGAGGGTCTGAAACAGAGGGCGAGAAACAGAGGGCGAGAAACAGAGGGCGAGAAACAGAGGGTCTGAAACAGAGGGTCTGAAAGAGAGGGGCTGAAACAGAGAGCGAGAAACAGAGTGCGAGGAACAGAGGGCGAGGAACATAGGGACTGAAACAGAGGGTCTGAAACAGAGGGCGAGAAACAGAGGGTCTGAAACAGAGGGTCTGAAACAGAGGGCGAGAAACAGAGGGCGAGAAACACAGAGTCTGAAACAGAGGGTCTGAAACAGAGGGGCTGAAACAGAGGGCGAGAAACAGAGGGCGAGAAACAGAGGGTCTGAAACCGAGGGCGAGAAACAGAGGGCGAGAAACAGAGGGCGAGAAACAGAGGGTCTGAAACAGAGGGTCTGAAACAGAGCGGCTGAAACAGAGGGCGAGAAACAGAGGAGCTGAAACAGAGGGGCTGAAACAGAGGGGCTTAAACAGAGGGTCTGAAACAGAGGGCGAGAAACAGAGGGGCTGAAACAGAGGGGCTGAAACAGAGGGCGAGAAACAGAGGGTCTGAAACAGGGGGTCTGAAACAGAGGGTCTGAAGCAGAGGGCGAGAAACAGAGGGTCTGAAACAGAGGGCATGAAACAGTGGGTCTGAAACAGAGGGGCAGAAACAGAGGGCGAGAAACAGAGGGCGAGAAACAGAGGGTCTGAAACAGAGGGCGAGAAACAGAGGGCGCGAAATAAAGGGCGAGAAACAGAGGGGCTGAAACATAGGGTGAGAAAGAGCGGGGCTGAAACAGAGGACGAGAAACAGAGGGGCTGAAACAGAGGCGCTGAAACAGAGGGTGAGAAACAGAGGGGCTGAATCAGAGGGCGAGAACCAGAGGGGCTGAAAGAGGGGGCGAGAAATGGAGGGGCTGAAACAGAGGGCGAGAAACAGAGAGGCTGAAACAGAGAGGCTGAAACAGAGTGGCTGAAACTGAGGGCGAAAAACAGAGGGCGAGAAACAGAGGGGCTGACACAGGCGGCCAGAAATGGAGGGGCTGAAACAGAGGGCTAGAAACAGAGGGGCTGAAACAGAGGGTCAGAAACAGAGAGCGAGAAACAGAGGGGCTGAAACAGAGGGCGAGAAACAGAGGGGCTGAAACAGAGGGTCTGAAACAGAGAGTCTGAAACAGAGGGTCTGAAGCAGAGGGCGAGAAACAGAGGGTCTGAAACAGAGGGCGAGAAACAGAGGGCGAGAAACAGAGGGTCTGAAACAGAGGGGCTGAAACAGAGGGCGAGAAACAGAGGGTCTGAAACAGGGGGTCTGAAACAGAGGGTCTGAAGCAGAGGGCGAGAAACAGAGGGCGAGAAACAGAGGGTCTGAAACAGAGGGTCTGAAACAGAGGGCGCAAAACAGAGGGTCTGAAACAGAGGGGCTGAAACAGAGGGCGAGAAACAGAGGGTCTGAAACAGGGGGTCTGAAACAGAGGGTCTGAAGCAGAAGGCGAGAAACAGAGGGTCTGAAACAGAGGGCATGAAACAGTGGGTCTGAAACAGAGGGGCTCAAACAGAGGGCGAGAAACAGAGGGTCTGAAACAGAGGGTCTGAAACAGAGGGCGAGAAACAGAGGGTCTGAAGCAGAGGGCTAGGAACAGAGGGTCTGAAACAGAGGGGCTGAAACAGAGGGCGCGAAACAGAGGGTCTGAAACAGAGTGTCTGACACAGAGGGTCTGACACAGAGGATCTGAAACAGAGGGTCTGAAACAGAGGCTCTGACGCAGAGGGCGAGAAACAGAGGGTCTGAAACAGAGGGTCTGAAATAGAGGGTCTGAAACAGAGGGCGAGAAACACAGAGTCTGAAACAGAAGGCTGAAACAGAGGGCGAAAAACAGAGGGTCTGAAACAGTGGTCGAGAAACCGAGGGCGCGAAACAGAGGGTCTGAAACAGAGGGTCTGAAAGAGAGGGGCTGAAACAGAGGGCGAGAAACAGAGGGTCTGAAACAGAGGGCGAGAAACAGAGGGCGCGAAATAAAGGGCGAGAAACAGAGGGGCTGAAACATAGGGTGAGAAAGAGCGGGGCTGAAACAGAGGACGAGAAACAGAGGGGCTGAAACAGAGGCGCTGAAACAGAGGGTGAGAAACAGAGGGGCTGAATCAGAGGGCGAGAACCAGAGGGGCTGAAAGAGGGGGCGAGAAATGGAGGGGCTGAAACAGAGGGCGAGAAACAGAGAGGCTGAAACAGAGAGGCTGAAACAGAGTGGCTGAAACTGAGGGCGAAAAACAGAGGGCGAGAAACAGAGGGGCTGACACAGGCGGCCAGAAATGGAGGGGCTGAAACAGAGGGCTAGAAACAGAGGGGCTGAAACAGAGGGTCAGAAACAGAGAGCGAGAAACAGAGGGGCTGAAACAGAGGGCGAGAAACAGAGGGGCTGAAACAGAGGGTCTGAAACAGAGAGTCTGAAACAGAGGGTCTGAAGCAGAGGGCGAGAAACAGAGGGTCTGAAACAGAGGGCGAGAAACAGAGGGCGAGAAACAGAGGGTCTGAAACAGAGGGGCTGAAACAGAGGGCGAGAAACAGAGGGTCTGAAACAGGGGGTCTGAAACAGAGGGTCTGAAGCAGAGGGCGAGAAACAGAGGGTCTGAAACAGAGGGTCTGAAACAGAGGGTCTGAAACAGAGGGTCTGAAACAGAGGGCGAGAAACAGAGGGTCTGAAACAGAGGGCTAGGAACAGAGGGTCTGAAACAGAGGGTCTGAAGCAGCGGGCGAGAAACAGAGGGTCTGAAACAGAGGGCGAGAAACAGAGGGTCTGAAACAGGGGGTCTGAAACAGAGGGTCTGAAGCAGAGGGCGAGAAACAGAGGGTCTGAAACAGAGGGTCTGAAACAGAGGGTCTGAAACAGAGGGTCTGAAACAGAGGGCGAGAAACAGAGGGTCTGAAACAGAGGGCTAGGAACAGAGGGTCTGAAACAGAGGGTCTGAAGCAGCGGGCGAGAAACAGAGGGTCTGAAACAGAGGGCGAGAAACAGAGGGTCTGACACAGAGGGCTAGGAACAGAGGGTCTGAAACAGACGGTCTGAAGCAGCGGGCGAGAAACAGAGGGTCTGAAATAGTGGGTCTGAAACAGTGGGTCTGAAACAGAGGGCGAGAAACAGAGGGCGAGAAACAGAGGGTCTGAAACAGAGGGGCTGAAACAGAGGGCGAGAAACAGAGGGCGAGAAACAGAGGGTCTGAAACAGAGGGGCTGAAACAGAGGGCGAGAAACAGAGGGTCTGAAATAGGGGGTCTGAAACAGAGGGTCTGAAGCAGAGGGCGAGAAACAGAGGGTCTGAAACAGAGGGTATGAAACAGTTGGTCTGAAACAGAGGGGCTGAAACAGAGGGTGAGAAACAGAGGGTCTGAAACAGAGGGTCTGAAACAGAGGGTCTGAAACAGAGGGCGAGAAACAGAGGGTCTGAAGCAGAGGGCTAGGAACAGAGGATCTGAAACAGAGGGGCTGAAACAGAGGGCGCGAAACAGAGGGTCTGAAACAGAGGGTCTGACACAGAGGTTCTGACACAGAGGATCTGAAAGAGAGGGTCTGAAACAGAGGCTCTGACGCAGAGGGCGAGAAACAGAGGGTCTGAAACAGAGGGTCTGAAATAGAGGGTCTGAAACAGAGGGCGAGAAACACAGAGTCTGAAACAGAGGGGCTGAAACAGAGGGCGAAAAACAGAGGGTCTGAAACAGTGGTCGAGAAACCGAGGGCGCGAAACAGAGGGTCTGAAACAGAGGGTCTGAAACAGAGGAGCTGAAACAGAGGGCGAGAAACAGAGGGTCTGAAACAGAGGGTCTGAAACAGAGGGCGCGAAACAGAGGGCGCGAAACAAAGGGCGAGAACCAGAGTGTCTGAAACAGAGGGCACGAAACAGAGGGCGAGAAACAGAGGGTGAGAAACAGAGGGCGAGGAACAGAGGGTCTGAAACAGAGGGGCTGAAACAGAGGGCGCGAAACAGAGTGTCTGAAACAGAGGGTCTGAAGCAGAGGGTGAGAAACAGAGGGTCTGAAACAGAGGGTCTGAAACAGAGGGCGAGTAACAGAGGGTCTGAAACAGAGGGTCTGAAACAGAGGGCGAGAAACAGAGGGCGAGAAACAGAGGCTCTGAAACAGAGTGGCTGAAACAGAGGGCGAGAAACAGAGGGTCTGAAACAGAGGGCGAGAAACGGTGGGCGAGAAACAGAGGGTCTGAAACAGAGGGGCTGAAACAGAGGGCGAGAAACAGAGGGTGAGAAACAGAGGGTCTGAAACAGAGGGCGAGAAACAGAGGGCGAGAAACAGAGGGTCTGAAACAGAGGGTCTGAAACAGAGGGTCTGAAGCAGAGGGCGAGAAACAGAGGGTCTGAAACAGAGGGTCTGAAACAGAGGGTCTGAAACAGAGGGTCTGAATCAGAGGGCGAGAAACAGAGGGCGAGAAACAGAGGGTCTGAAACAGAGGGTCTGAAACAGAGGGCGAGAAACAGAGAGCGAGAAACAGAGGGCGAGAAACAGAGGGCGAGCAACAGGGGGTCTGAAACAGAGGGGCTGAAACAGAGGGCGAGAAAGAGAGGGTCTGAAACAGAGAGCGAGAAACAGAGGGTCTGAAACAGAGGGTCTGAAACAGAGGGGCTGAAACAGAGGGCGAGAAACAGAGGGCGAGAAACAGAGGGTCTGAAACAGAGGGCGAGAAACAGAGGGCGAGAAACAGAGGGCGAGAAACAGAGGGTCTGAAACAGAGGGTCTGAAAGAGAGGGGCAGAAACAGAGAGCGAGAAACAGAGTGCGAGGAACAGAGGGCGAGGAACAGAGGGTCTGAAACACAGGGGCTGAAACAGAGGGCGCGAAACAGAGGGACTGAAACAGAGGGTCTGACACAGAGGGTCTGAAACAGAGGGTCTGAAACAGAGGGTCTGAAGCAGAGGGCGAGAAACAGAGGGTCAGAAACAGAGGGTCTGAAACAGAGGGTCTGAAACAAAGGGCGAGAAACAGAGGGCGAGAAACAGAGGGTCAGAAACAGAGGGCGAGAAACAGAGGGTCTGAAACAGAGGGCGAGAAACAGAGGGCGAGAAACAGAGGGCGAGAAACAGAGGGTCTGAAACAGAGGGCGCGAAACAGAGGGTCCGAAACAGAGGGTCTGACACAGAGGGTCTGACACAGAGGATCTGAAACAGAGGATCTGAAACAGAGGCTCTGACGCAGAGGGCGAGAAACAGAGGGTCTGAAACAGAGGGTCTGAAATAGAGGGTCTGAAACAGAGGGCGAGAAACACAGAGTCTGAAACAGAAGGCTGAAACAGAGGGCGAAAAACAGAGGGTCTGAAACAGAGGTCGAGAAACCGAGGGCGCGAAACAGAGGGTCTGAAACAGAGGGTCTGAAAGAGAGGGGCTGAAACAGACGGCGAGAAACAGAGGGTCTGAAACAGAGGGTCTGAAACAGTGGGCGCGAAACAGAGGGCGCGAAATAAAGGGCGAGAAACAGAGGGGCTGAAACATAGGGTGAGAAAGAGCGGGGCTGAAACAGAGGACGAGAAACAGAGGGGCTGAAACAGAGGCGCTGAAACAGAGGGTGAGAAACAGAGGGGCTGAATCAGAGGGCGAGAACCAGAGGGGCTGAAAGAGGGGGCGAGAAATGGAGGGGCTGAAACAGAGGGCGAGAAACAGAGAGGCTGAAACAGAGAGGCTGAAACAGAGTGGCTGAAACTGAGGGCGAAAAACAGAGGGCGAGAAACAGAGGGGCTGACACAGGCGGCCAGAAATGGAGGGGCTGAAACAGAGGGCTAGAAACAGAGGGGCTGAAACAGAGGGTCAGAAACAGAGAGCGAGAAACAGAGGGGCTGAAACAGAGGGCGAGAAACAGAGGGGCTGAAACAGAGGGTCTGAAACAGAGAGTCTGAAAGAGAGGGTCTGAAGCAGAGGGCGAGAAACAGAGGGTCTGAAACAGAGGGCGAGAAACAGAGGGCGAGAAACAGAGGGTCTGAAACAGAGGGGCTGAAACAGAGGGCGAGAAACAGAGGGTCTGAAACAGGGGGTCTGAAACAGAGGGTCTGAAGCAGAGGGCGAGAAACAGAGGGTCTGAAACAGAGGGTCTGAAACAGAGGGTCTGAAACAGAGGGTCTGAAACAGAGGGCGAGAAACAGAGGGTCTGAAACAGAGGGTCTGAAACAGAGGGTCTGAAGCAGCGGGCGAGAAACAGAGGGTCTGAAACAGAGGGCGAGAAACAGAGGGTCTGACACAGAGGGCTAGGAACAGAGGGTCTGAAAGAGACGGTCTGAAGCAGCGGGCGAGAAACAGAGGGTCTGAAATAGTGGGTCTGAAACAGTGGGTCTGAAACAGAGGGCGAGAAACAGAGGGCGAGAAACAGAGGGTCTGAAACAGAGGGGCTGAAACAGAGGGCGAGAAACAGAGGGCGAGAAACAGAGGGTCTGAAACAGAGGGGCTGAAACAGAGGGCGAGAAACAGAGGGTCTGAAATAGGGGGTCTGAAACAGAGGGTCTGAAGCAGAGGGCGAGAAACAGAGGGTCTGAAACAGAGGGTATGAAACAGTGGGTCTGAAACAGAGGGGCTGAAACAGAGGGTGAGAAACAGAGGGTCTGAAACAGAGGGTCTGAAACAGAGGGTCTGAAACAGAGGGCGAGAAACAGAGGGTCTGAAGCAGAGGGCTAGGAACAGAGGATCTGAAACAGAGGGGCTGAAACAGAGGGCGCGAAACAGAGGGTCTGAAACAGAGGGTCTGACACAGAGGGTCTGACACAGAGGATCTGAAACAGAGGGTCTGAAACAGAGGCTCTGACGCAGAGGGCGAGAAACAGAGGGTCTGAAACAGAGGGTCTGAAATAGAGGGTCTGAAACAGAGGGCGAGAAACACAGAGTCTGAAACAGAGGGGCTGAAACAGAGGGCGAAAAACAGAGGGTCTGAAACAGTGGTCGAGAAACCGAGGGCGCGAAACAGAGGGTCTGAAACAGAGGGTCTGAAACAGAGGGCGAGAAACAGAGGGTCTGAAACAGAGGGTCTGAAACAGAGGGCGCGAAACAAAGGGCGAGAACCAGAGTGTCTGAAACAGAGGGCACGAAACAGAGGGCGAGAAACAGAGGGCGAGAAACAGAGGGCGAGGAACAGAGGGTCTGAAACAGAGGGGCTGAAACAGAGGGCGCGAAACAGAGTGTCTGAAACAGAGGGTCTGAAGCAGAGGGTGAGAAACAGAGGGTCTGAAACAGAGGGTCTGAAACAGAGGGTCTGAAACAGAGGGCGAGAAACAGAGGGTCTGAAACAGAGGGTCTGAAACAGAGGGCGAGAAACAGAGGGCGAGAAACAGAGGCTCTGAAACAGAGGGGCTGAAACAGAGGGCGAGAAACAGAGGGTCTGAAACAGAGGGCGAGAAACGGTGGGCGAGAAACAGAGGGTCTGAAACAGAGGGGCTGAAACAGAGGGCGAGAAACAGAGGGTGAGAAACAGAGGGTCTGAAACAGAGGGCGAGAAACAGAGGGCGAGAAACAGAGGGTCTGAAACAGAGGGTCTGAAACAGAGGGTCTGAAGCAGAGGGCGAGAAACAGAGGGTCTGAAACAGAGGGTCTGAAACAGAGGGTCTGAAACAGAGGGTCTGAATCAGAGGGCGAGAAACAGAGGGCGAGAAACAGAGGGTCTGAAACAGAGGGTCTGAAACAGAGGGCGAGAAACAGAGAGCGTGAAACAGAGGGTGAGAAACAGAGGGCGAGCAACAGAGGGTCTGAAACAGAGGGGCTGAAACAGAGGGCGAGAAAGAGAGGGTCTGAAACAGAGGGCGAGAAACAGAGGGTCTGAAACAGAGGGTCTGAAACAGAGGGGCTGAAACAGAGGGCGAGAAACAGAGGGCGAGAAACAGAGGGCCTGAAACAGAGGGCGAGAAACAGAGGGCGAGAAACAGAGGGCGAGAAACAGAGGGTCTGAAACAGAGGGTCTGAAAGAGAGGGGCAGAAACAGAGAGCGAGAAACAGAGTGCGAGGAACAGAGGGCGAGGAACAGAGGGTCTGAAACACAGGGGCTGAAACAGAGGGCGCGAAACAGAGGGACTGAAACAGAGGATCTGACACAGAGGGTCTGAAACAGAGGGTCTGAAACAGAGGGTGAGAAACAGAGGGCGAGAAACAGAGGGTCAGAAACAGAGGGGCTGAAACAGAGGGTCTGAAACAAAGGGCGAGAAACAGAGGGCGAGAAACAGAGGGTCAGAAACAGAGGGTCTGAAACAGAGGGGCTGAAACAGAGGGCGAGAAACAGAGGGCGAGAAACAGAGGGTCTGAAACAGAGGGCGAGAAACAGAGGGCGAGAAACAGAGGGTGAGAAACAGAGGGTCTGAAACAGAGGGTCTGAAAGAGAGGGGCTGAAACAGAGAGCGAGAAACAGAGTGCGAGGAACAAAGGGCGAGGAACATAGGGTCTGAAACAGAGGGTCTGAAACAGAGGGTCTGAAACAGAGGGTCTGAAACAGAGGGCGAGAAACAGAGGGTCTAAAACAGAGGGTCTGAAACAGAGGGCGAGAAACAGAGGGCGAGAAACACAGAGTCTGAAACAGAGGGGCTGAAAAAGAGGGCGAAAAACAGATGGTCTGAAACAGAGGGCGAGAAACAGAGGGCGAGAAACAGAGGGGCTGAAACAGAGGGTCTGAAACAGAGGGGCTGAAACAGAGTGCGAGAAACAGATGGCGAGAAACAGAGGGCGAGAAACAGAGGGCGAGAAACAGAGGGCGCGAAACAGAGGGTCTGAAACAGAGGGTCTGAAACAGAGGGTCTGAAACAGATGGCGAGAAACAGAGGGCCTGAAACAGAGGGTCTGAAACAGAGGGTCTGAAACAGAGCTTCTGAAACAGAGGGCGAGAAACAGAGGGTCTGAAAGAGAGGGTCTTAAACAGAGGGTCTGAAACTGAGGGTCTGAAACAGAGGGCGAGAAACAGAGGGCGAGGAACAGAGGATCTGAAACAGAGGGTCTGAAACAGAGTTTGAGAAAAAGAGGGCGAGGAACAGAGGGTCTGACACAGAGGGTCTGAAACAGAGGGTCTGAAGCAGAGGGCGAGAAACAGAGGGTCTGAAACAGAGTGTCTGAAACAGACAGTCTGAAACAGAGGGTCTGAAACAGAGGGCGAGAAACAGAGGGTCTGAAACAGAGGGTCTGAAACAGAGGGGCTGAAACAGAGGGCGAGAAACAGAGGGTCTGAAACAGAGGGGCTGAAACAGGGGGCGAGAAACAGAGGGTCTGAAACAGAGGGTCTCAAACAGAGGGTCTGAAACAGAGGGCGAGAAACAGAGGGTCTGAAACAGAGGGGCTGAAACAGAGGGGCTGAAACAGAGGGTGAGAAACAAAGGGGGAGAAACAGAGGGTCTGAAACAGAGGGGCTGAAACAGAGTGCGAGAAACAGAGGGTCTGAAACAGAGGGTCTGAAACAGAGGGTCTGAAACAGAGGGCGAGAAACAGAGGGTCTGAAACAGAGGGTCTGAAACAGAGGGTCTGAAACAGAGGGCGAGAAACAGAGGGTCTGAAACAGAGGGCTAGGAACAGAGGGTCTGAAACAGAGGGGCTGAAACAGAGGGCCTGAAACAGAGGGTCTGAAACAGAGGGTCTGAAACAGAGGGTCTGAAACAGAGGGTCTGAAACAGAGGGCGAGAAACAGAGGGTCTGAAAGAGAGGGTCTTAAACAGAGGGTCTGAAACTGAGGGTCTAAAACAGAGGGCGAGAAACAGAGGGCGAGGAACAGAGGATCTGAAACAGAGGGTCTGAAACAGAGGGGCTGAAACAGAGGGCGAGAAACAGAGGGTCTGAAACAGAGGGTCTGAAACAGAGGGTCTGAAACAGAGGGCGAGAAACAGAGGGTCTGAAACAGAGGGCTAGGAACAGAGGGTCTGAAACAGAGGGGCTGAAACAGAGGGCCTGAAACAGAGGGTCTGAAACAGAGGGTCTGAAACAGAGGGTCTGAAACAGAGGGTCTGAAACAGAGGGCGAGAAACAGAGGGTCTGAACGAGAGGGTCTTAAACAGAGGGTCTGAAACTGAGGGTCTGAAACAGAGGGCGAGAAACAGAGGGCGAGGAACAGAGGATCTGAAACAGAGGGTCTGAAACAGAGTTTGAGAAAAAGAGGGCGAGGAACAGAGGGTCTGACACAGAGGGTCTGAAACAGAGGGTCTGAAGCAGAGGGCGAGAAACAGAGGGTCTGAAACAGAGGGTCTGAAACAGACAGTCTGAAACAGAGGGTCTGAAACAGAGGGCGAGAAACAGAGGGTCTGAAACAGAGGGTCTGAAACAGAGGGGCTGAAACAGAGGGCGAGAAACAGAGGGTCTGAAACAGAGGGGCTGAAACAGGGGGCGAGAAACAGAGGGTCTGAAACAGAGGGTCTCAAACAGAGGGTCTGAAACAGAGGGCGAGAAACAGAGGGTCTGAAACAGAGGGGCTGAAACAGAGGGGCTGAAACAGAGGGTGAGAAACAAAGGGGGAGAAACAGAGGGTCTGAAACAGAGGGGCTGAAACAGAGTGCGAGAAACAGAGGGTCTGAAACACAGGGTCTGAAACAGAGGGGCTGAAACAGAGGGCGAGAAACACAGGGTCTGAAACAGAGGGTCTGAAACAGAGGGTCTGAAACAGAGGGCGAGAAACAGAGGGTCTGAAACAGAGGGCTAGGAACAGAGGGTCTGAAACAGAGGGGCTGAAACAGAGGGCGCGAAACAGAGGGTCTGAAACAGAGGGTCTGACACAGAGTGTCTGACACAGAGGGTCTGAAACAGAGGCTCTGAAACAGAGGCTCTGACGCAGAGGGCGAGAAACAGAGGGTCTGAAGCAGAGGGTCTGAAATAGAGGGTCTGAAACAGAGGGCGAGAAACAGAGGGTCTAAAACAGAGGGTCTGAAACAGAGGGCGAGAAACAGAGGGCGAGGAACACAGAGTCTGAAACAGAGGGGCTGAAAAAGAGGGCGAAAAACAGAGGGTCTGAAACAGAGGGCGAGAAACAGAGGGCGAGAAACAGAGGGGCTGAAACAGAGGGTCTGAAACAGACGGGCTGAAACAGAGTGCGAGAAACAGAGGGCGAGAAACAGACGGCGAGAAACAGAGGGCGAGAAACAGAGGGCGCGAAACAGAGCGTCTGAAACAGAGGGTCTGAAACAGAGGGTCTGAAACAGATGGCGAGAAACAGAGGGCCTGAAACAGAGGGTCTGAAACAGAGGGTCTGAAACAGAGGGTCTGAAACAGAGGGTCTTAAACAGAGGGTCTGAAACAGAGGGTCTGAAACAGAGGGCGAGAAACAGAGGGCGAGGAACAGAGGGTCTGACACAGAGGGTCAGAAACAGAGGGTCTGAAGCAGAGGGCGAGAAACAGAGGGTCTGAAACAGAGGGTCTGAAACAGAGGGTCTGAAACAGAGGGTCTTAAACAGAGGGTCTGAAACAGAGGGTCTGAAACAGCGGGTGAGAAACAGAGGGCGAGGAACAGAGGGTCTGACACAGAGGGTCTGAAACAGAGGGTCTGAAGCAGAGGGCGAGAAACAGAGGGTCTGAAACAGAGGGTCTGAAACAGAGAGTCTGAAACAGAGGGTCTGAAGCAGAGGGCGAGAGACAGAGGGTCTGAAACAGAGGGCGAGAAACAGAGGGCGAGAAACAGAGGGTCTGAAACAGAGGAGCTGAATCAGAGGGCGAGAAACAGAGGGTCTGAAACAGAGGGTCTGAAGCAGAGGGCGAGAAACAGAGGGTCTGAAACAGAGGGTCTGAAACAGAGGGTCTGAAACAGAGGGGCTGAAACAGAGGGCGAGAAACAGAGGGTCTGAAACAGAGGGTCTGAAACAGAGGGTCTGAAACAGAGGGCGAGAAACAGAAGGCGAGCAACAGAGGGCGAGAAACAGAGGGCGAGAAACAGAGGGCGAGAAACAGAGGGTCTGAAACAGAGGGGCTGATACAGAGGGTGAGAAACAGAGGGTCTGACACAGAGGGTCTGAAACAGAGGGGCTGAAACAGAGGGCGAGAAACAGAGGGCGAGAAACAGAGGGTCTGAAACAGAGGGCGAGAAACAGAGGGCGAGAAACAGAGGGCGAGAAACAGAGGATCTGAAACAGAGGGTCTGAAAGTGAGGGGCTGAAACAGAGGGCGAGAAACAGAGGGCGAGGAACAGAGGGTCTGAAACAGACGGTCTGACACAGAGGGTCTGAAACAGAGGGCCTGAAACAGAGGGTCTGAAGCAGCGGGCGAGAAACAGAGGGTCTGAAATAGTGGGTCTGAAACAGAGGGTCTGAAACAGAGGGCGAGAAACAGAGGGCGAGAAACAGAGGGTCTGAAACAGAGGGGCTGAAACAGAGGGCGAGAAAGAGAGGGCGAGAAACAGAGGGTCTGAAACAGAGGGGCTGAAACAGAGGGCGAGAAACAGAGTGTCTGAAACAGAGGGTCTGAAACAGAAGGTCTGAAACAGAGGGTCTGATACAGAGGGCGAGAAACAGAGCGGCTGAAACAGAGGGCGAGAAACAGAGGAGCTGAAACAGAGGGGCTGAAACAGAGGGGCTGAAACAGAGGGTCTGAAACAGAGGGCGAGAAACAGAGGGGCTGAAACAGAGGGTCTGAAACAGAAGGTCTGAAATAGAGGGGCTGAAACAGAGGGCGCGAAACAGAGCGGCTGAAACAGAGGGCGAGAAACAGAGGAGCTGAAACAGAGGGGCTGAAACAGAGGGGCTGAAACAGAGGGTCTGAAACAGAGGGCGAGAAACAGAGGGGCTGAAACACAGGGGGTGAAACAGAGGGTCTGAAACAGAGGGTATGAAACAGAGGGGCTGAAACAGAGGTTCTGAAACAGAGGGGCTGAAACAGAGGCTCTGAAACAGAGGGCGAGAAACAGAGGGGCTGAAACAGAGGGTCTGAAACAGAGGGCGAGAAACAGAGGGTCTGAAACAGAGGGCGAGAAAGAGAGGGTCTGAAACATAGGGCGCGAAACAGAGGGCGAGAAACAGAGGGTCTGAAACAGAGGGCGCAAAACAGAGGGTCTGAAACAGAGGGGCTGAAACAGAGGGCG
Source organism: Chiloscyllium punctatum (assembly GCF_047496795.1). NCBI lineage: Eukaryota > Metazoa > Chordata > Chondrichthyes > Orectolobiformes > Hemiscylliidae > Chiloscyllium > Chiloscyllium punctatum. Next base: position 271,992 of record NW_027309866.1, read on the forward strand.
AGAAACAGAGGGTCTGAAACAGGGAGTCTGAAACAGAGGGTCTGAAGCAGAGGGCGAGAAACAGAGAGTCTGAAACAGAGGGTATGAAACAGTGGGTCTGAAACAGAGGGGCTGAAACAGAGGGCGAGAAACAGAGGGTCTGAAACAGAGGGTCTGAAACAGAGGGCGAGAAACAGAGGGTCTGAAGCAGAGGGCTAGGAACAGAGGGTCTGAAACAGAGGGGCTGAAACAGAGGGCGCGAAACAGAGGGTCTGAAACAGAGGGTCTGACACAGAGGGTCTGACACAGAGGATCTGAAACAGAGGGTCTGAAACAGAGGCTCCGACGCAGAGGGCGAGAATCAGAGGGTCTGAAACAGAGGGTCTGAAATAGAGGGTCTGAAACAGAGGGCGAGAAACACAGAGTCTGAAACAGAGGGGCTGAAACAGAGGGCGAAAAACAGAGGGTCTGAAACAGAGGTCGAGAAACCGAGGGCGCGAAACAGAGGGTCTGAAACAGAGGGTCTGAAACAGAGGGGCTGAAACAGAGGGCGAGAAACAGAGGGTCTGAAACAGAGGGTCTGAAACAGAGGGCGCGAAACAGAGGGCACGAAACAAAGGGCGAGAAACAGAGGGTCTGAAACAGAGGGCACGAAACAGAGGGCGAGAAACAGAGGGCGAGAAACAGAGGGCGAGGAACAGAGGGTCTGAAACAAAGGGGCTGAAACAGAGGGCGCGAAACAGTGGGTCTGAAACAGAGGGTCTGACACAGAGGGTCTGAAACAGAGTGTCTGAAACAGAGGGTCTGAAGCAGAGGGTGAGAAACAGAGGGTCTGAAACAGAGGGTCTGAAACAGAGGGTCTGAAACAGAGGGCGAGAAACAGAGGGTCTGAAACAGAGGGTCTGAAACAGAGGGTGAGAAACAGAGGGCGAGAAACAGAGGGTCTGAAACAGAGGGCGAGAAACAGAGGGCGAGAAACAGAGGGCGAGAAACAGAGGGTCTGAAACAGAGGGTCTGAAAGAGAGGGGCTGAAACAGAGAGCGAGAAACAGAGTGCGAGGAACAGAGGGCGAGGAACAGAGGGTCTGAAACAGAGGGCGAGAAACAGAGGGCGAGAAACAGAGGGCGAGAAACAGAGGGTCTGAAACAGAGGGTCTGAAAGAGAGGGGCTGAAACAGAGAGCGAGAAACAGAGTGCGAAGAACAGAGGGCGAGGAACATAGGGTCTGAAACAGAGGGTCTGAAACAGAGGGTCTGAAACAGAGGGTCTGAAACAGAGGGCGAGAAACAGAGGGTCTGAAACAGAGGGTCTGAAACAGAGGGCGAGAAACAGAGGGCGAGAAACACAGAGTCTGAAACAGAGGGGCTGAAAAAGAGGACGAAAAACAGATGGTCTGAAACAGAGGGCGAGAAACAGAGGGCGAGAAACAGAGGGGCTGAAACAGAGGGTCTGAAACAGAGGGGCTGAAACAGAGTGCGAGAAACAGATGGCGAGAAACAGAGGGCGAGAAACAGAGGTCGAGAAACAGAGGGCGCGAAACAGAGGGTCTGAAACAGAGGGTCTGAAACAGAGGGTCTGAAACAGATGGCGAGAAACAGAGGGCCTGAAACAGAGGGTCTGAAACAGAGGGTCTGAAACAGAGGGTCTGAAACAGAGGGTCTGAAACAGAGGGCGAGAAACAGAGGGTCTGAAAGAGAGGGTCTTAAACAGAGGGTCTGAAACTGAGGGTCTGAAACAGAGGGCGAGAAACAGAGGGCGAGGAACAGAGGGTCTGACACAGAGGGTCTGAAACAGAGGGTCTGAAGCAGAGGGCGAGAAACAGAGGGTCTGAAACAGAGGGTCTGAAACAGAGAGTCTGAAACAGAGGGTCTGAAACAGAGGGCGAGAAACAGAGGGTCTGAAACAGAGGGTCTGAAACAGATGGGCTGAAACAGTGGGCGAGAAACAGAGGGTCTGAAACAGAGGGGCTGAAACAGGTGGCGAGAAACAGAGGGTCTGAAACAGAGGGTCTCAAACAGAGGGTCTGAAACAGAGGGTCTGAAACAGAGGGTCTGAAACAGAGGGGCTGAAACAGAGGGGCTGAAACAGAGGGTGAGAAACAAAGGGGGAGAAACAGGGTCTGAAACAGAGGGGCTGAAACAGAGTGCGAGAAACAGAGGGTCTGAAACAGAGGGTCTGAAACAGAGGGGCTGAAACAGAGGGCGAGAAACAGAGGGTCTGAAACAGAGGGTCTGAAACTGAGGGTCTGAAACAGAGGGCGAGAAACAGAGGGTCTGAAACAGAGGGCTAGGAATAGAGGGTCTGAAACAGAGGGGCTGAAACAGAGGGCGCGAAACAGATGGTCTGAAACAGAGGGTCTGACACAGAGTGTCTGACACAGAGGGTCTGAAACAGAGGCTCTGAAACAGAGGCTCTGACGCAGAGGGCGAGAAACAGAGGGTCTGAAGCAGAGGGTCTGAAATAGAGGGTCTGAAACAGAGGGCGAGAAACAGAGGGTCTGAAACAGAGGGTCTGAAACAGAGGGCGAGAAACAGAGGGCGAGAAACACAGAGTCTGAAACAGAGGGGCTGAAAAAGAGGGCGAAAAACAGAGGGTCTGAAACAGAGGGCGAGAAACAGAGGGCGAGAAACAGAGGGGCTGAAACAGAGGGTCTGAAACAGAGGGGCTGAAACAGAGTGCGAGAAACAGAGGGCGAGAAACAGACGGCGAGAAACAGAGGGCGAGAAACAGAGGGCGAGAAACAGAGGGCGCGAAACAGAGGGTCTGAAACAGAGGGTCTGAAACAGAGGGTCTGAAACAGATGGCGAGAAACAGAGGGCCTGAAACAGAGGGTCTGAAACAGAGGGTCTGAAACAGAGGGTCTGAAACAGAGGGTCTGAAACAGAGGGTCTGAAACAGAGGGCGAGAAACAGAGGGCGAGGAACAGAGGGTCTGACACAGAGGGTCTGAAACAGAGGGTCTGAAGCAGAGGGCGAGAAACAGAGGGTCTGAAACAGAGGGTCTGAAACAGAGGGTCTTAAACAGAGGGTCTGAAACAGAGGGTCTGAAACAGAGGGTGAGAAACAGAGGGCGAGGAACAGCGGGTCTGACACAGAGGGTCTGAAACAGAGGGTCTGAAGCAGAGGGCGAGAAACAGAGGGTCTGAAACAGAGTTTCTGAAACAGAGAGTCTGAAACAGAGGGTCTGAAGCAGAGGGCGAGAAACAGAGGGTCTGAAACAGAGGGCGAGAAACAGAGGGCGAGAAACAGAGGGTCTGAAACAGAGGAGCTGAAACAGAGGGCGAGAAACAGAGGGTCTGAAACAGAGGGTCTGAAGCAGAGGGCGAGAAACAGAGGGTCTGAAACAGAGGGTCTGAAACAGAGGGTCTGAAACAGAGGGGCTGAAACAGAGGGCGAGAAACAGAGGGTCTGAAACAGAGGGTCTGAAACAGAGGGTCTGAAACAGAGGGCGAGAAACAGAAGGCGAGCAACAGAGGGCGAGAAACAGAGGGCGAGAAACAGAGGGTCTGAAACAGAGGGGCTGATACAGAGGGTGAGAAACAGAGGGTCTGACACAGAGGGTCTGAAACAGAGGGGCTGAAACAGAGGGCGAGAAACAGAGGGCGAGAAAAAGAGGGTCTGAAACAGAGGGCGAGAAACAGAGGGCGAGAAACAGAGGGCGAGAAACAGAGGATCTGAAACAGAGGGTCTGAAAGTGAGGGGCTGAAACAGAGGGCGAGAAACAGAGGGCGAGGAACAGAGGGTCTGAAACAGACGGTCTGACACAGAGGGTCTGAAACAGAGGGCCTGAAACAGAGGGTCTGAAGCAGCGGGCGAGAAACAGAGGGTCTGAAATAGTGGGTCTGAAACAGAGGGTCTGAAACAGAGGGCGAGAAACAGAGGGCGAGAAACAGAGGGTCTGAAACAGAGGGGCTGAAACAGAGGGCGAGAAACAGAGGGCGAGAAACAGAGGGTCTGAAACAGAGGGGCTGAAACAGAGGGCGAGAAACAGAGTGTCTGAAACAGAGGGTCTGAAACAGAAGGTCTGAAACAGAGGGTCTGATACAGAGGGCGAGAAACAGAGCGGCTGAAACAGAGGGCGAGAAACAGAGGAGCTGAAACAGAGGGGCTGAAACAGAGGGGCTGAAACAGAGGGTCTGAAACAGAGGGCGAGAAACAGAGGGGCTGAAACAGAGGGTCTGAAACAGAAGGTCTGAAATAGAGGGGCTGAAACAGAGGGCGCGAAACAGAGCGGCTGAAACAGAGGGCGAGAAACAGAGGAGCTGAAACAGAGGGGCTGAAACAGAGGGGCTGAAACAGAGGGTCTGAAACAGAGGGCGAGAAACAGAGGGGCTGAAACACAGGGGGTGAAACAGAGGGTCTGAAACAGAGGGTATGAAACAGAGGGGCTGAAACAGAGGTTCTGAAACAGAGGGGCTGAAACAGAGGGTCTGAAACAGAGGGCGAGAAACAGAGGGGCTGAAACAGAGGGTCTGAAACAGAGGGCGAGAAACAGAGGGTCTGAAACAGAGGGCGAGAAAGAGAGGGTCTGAAACATAGGGCGCGAAACAGAGGGCGAGAAACAGAGGGTCTGAAACAGAGGGCGCAAAACAGAGGGTCTGAAACAGAGGGGCTGAAACAGAGGGCGAGAAACAGAGGGTCTGAAACAGGGAGTCTGAAACAGAGGGTCTGAAGCAGAGGGCGAGAAACAGAGAGTCTGAAACAGAGGGTATGAAACAGTGGGTCTGAAACAGAGGGGCTGAAACAGAGGGCGAGAAACAGAGGGTCTGAAACAGAGAGTCTGAAACAGAGGGCGAGAAACAGAGGGTCTGAAGCAGAGGGCTAGGAACAGAGGGTCTGAAACAGAGGGGCTGAAACAGAGGGCGCGAAACAGAGGGTCTGAAACAGAGGGTCTGACACAGAGGGTCTGACACAGAGGATCTGAAACAGAGGGTCTGAAACAGAGGCTCCGACGCAGAGGGCGAGAATCAGAGGGTCTGAAACAGAGGGTCTGAAATAGAGGGTCTGAAACAGAGGGCGAGAAACACAGAGTCTGAAACAGAGGGGCTGAAACAGAGGGCGAAAAACAGAGGGTCTGAAACAGAGGTCGAGAAACCGAGGGCGCGAAACAGAGGGTCTGAAACAGAGGGTCTGAAACAGAGGGGCTGAAACAGAGGGCGAGAAACAGAGGGTCTGAAACAGAGGGTCTGAAACAGAGGGCGCGAAACAGAGGGCACGAAACAAAGGGCGAGAAACAGAGGGTCTGAAACAGAGGGCACGAAACAGAGGGCGAGAAACAGAGGGCGAGAAACAGAGGGCGAGGAACAGAGGGTCTGAAACAAAGGGGCTGAAACAGAGGGCGCGAAACAGTGGGTCTGAAACAGAGGGTCTGACACAGAGGGTCTGAAACAGAGTGTCTGAAACAGAGGGTCTGAAGCAGAGGGTGAGAAACCGAGGGTCTGAAACAGAGGGTCTGAAACAGAGGGTCTGAAACAGAGGGCGAGAAACAGAGGGTCTGAAACAGAGGGTCTGAAACAGAGGGTGAGAAACAGAGGGCGAGAAACAGAGGGTCTGAAACAGAGGGCGAGAAACAGAGGGCGAGAAACAGAGGGCGAGAAACAGAGGGTCTGAAACAGAGGGTCTGAAAGAGAGGGGCTGAAACAGAGAGCGAGAAACAGAGTGCGAGGAACAGAGGGCGAGGAACAGAGGGTCTGAAACAGAGGGCGAGAAACAGAGGGCGAGAAACAGAGGGCGAGAAACAGAGGGTCTGAAACAGAGGGTCTGAAAGAGAGGGGCTGAAACAGAGAGCGAGAAACAGAGTGAGAAGAACAGAGGGCGAGGAACATAGGGTCTGAAACAGAGGGTCTGAAACAGAGGGTCTGAAACAGAGGGTCTGAAACAGAGGGCGAGAAACAGAGGGTCTGAAACAGAGGGTCTGAAACAGAGGGCGAGAAACAGAGGGCGAGAAACACAGAGTCTGAAACAGAGGGGCTGAAAAAGAGGACGAAAAACAGATGGTCTGAAACAGAGGGCGAGAAACAGAGGGCGAGAAACAGAGGGGCTGAAACAGAGGGTCTGAAACAGAGGGGCTGAAACAGAGTGCGAGAAACAGATGGCGAGAAACAGAGGGCGAGAAACAGAGGTCGAGAAACAGAGGGCGCGAAACAGAGGGTCTGAAACAGAGGGTCTGAAACAGAGGGTCTGAAACAGATGGCGAGAAACAGAGGGCCTGAAACAGAGGGTCTGAAACAGAGGGTCTGAAACAGAGGGTCTGAAACAGAGGGTCTGAAACAGAGGGCGAGAAACAGAGGGTCTGAAAGAGAGGGTCTTAAACAGAGGGTCTGAAACTGAGGGTCTGAAACAGAGGGCGAGAAACAGAGGGCGAGGAACAGAGGGTCTGACACAGAGGGTCTGAAACAGAGGGTCTGAAGCAGAGGGCGAGAAACAGAGGGTCTGAAACAGAGGGTCTGAAACAGAGAGTCTGAAACAGAGGGTCTGAAACAGAGGGCGAGAAACAGAGGGTCTGAAACAGAGGGTCTGAAACAGATGGGCTGAAACAGTGGGCGAGAAACAGAGGGTCTGAAACAGAGGGGCTGAAACAGGTGGCGAGAAACAGAGGGTCTGAAACAGAGGGTCTCAAACAGAGGGTCTGAAACAGAGGGTCTGAAACAGAGGGTCTGAAACAGAGGGGCTGAAACAGAGGGGCTGAAACAGAGGGTGAGAAACAAAGGGGGAGAAACAGGGTCTGAAACAGAGTGCGAGAAACAGAGGGTCTGAAACAGAGGGTCTGAAACAGAGGGGCTGAAACAGAGGGCGAGAAACAGAGGGTCTGAAACAGAGGGTCTGAAACTGAGGGTCTGAAACAGAGGGCGAGAAACAGAGGGTCTGAAACAGAGGGCTAGGAATAGAGGGTCTGAAACAGAGGGGCTGAAACAGAGGGCGCGAAACAGATGGTCTGAAACAGAGGGTCTGACACAGAGTGTCTGACACAGAGGGTCTGAAACAGAGGCTCTGAAACAGAGGCTCTGACGCAGAGGGCGAGAAACAGAGGGTCTGAAGCAGAGGGTCTGAAATAGAGGGTCTGAAACAGAGGGCGAGAAACAGAGGGTCTGAAACAGAGGGTCTGAAACAGAGGGCGAGAAACAGAGGGCGAGAAACACAGAGTCTGAAACAGAGGGGCTGAAAAAGAGGGCGAAAAACAGAGGGTCTGAAACAGAGGGCGAGAAACAGAGGGGCTGAAACAGAGGGTCTGAAACAGAGGGGCTGAAACAGAGTGCGAGAAACAGAGGGCGAGAAACAGACGGCGAGAAACAGAGGGCGAGAAACAGAGGGCGAGAAACAGAGGGCGCGAAACAGAGGGTCTGAAACAGAGGGTCTGAAACAGAGGGTCTGAAACAGATGGCGAGAAACAGAGGGCCTGAAACAGAGGGTCTGAAACAGAGGGTCTGAAACAGAGGGTCTGAAACAGAGGGTCTGAAACAGAGGGCGAGAAACAGAGGGCGAGGAACAGAGGGTCTGACACAGAGGGTCTGAAACAGAGGGTCTGAAGCAGAGGGCGAGAAACAGAGGGTCTGAAACAGAGGGTCTGAAACAGAGGGTCTTAAACAGAGGGTCTGAAACAGAGGGTCTGAAACAGAGGGTGAGAAACAGAGGGCGAGGAACAGAGGGTCTGACACAGAGGGTCTGAAACAGAGGGTCTGAAGCAGAGGGCGAGAAACAGAGGGTCTGAAACAGAGTGTCTGAAACAGAGAGTCTGAAACAGAGGGTCTGAAGCAGAGGGCGAGAAACAGAGGGTCTGAAACAGAGGGCGAGAAACAGAGGGCGAGAAACAGAGGGTCTGAAACAGAGGAGCTGAAACAGAGGGCGAGAAACAGAGGGTCTGAAACAGAGGGTCTGAAGCAGAGGGCGAGAAACAGAGGGTCTGAAACAGAGGGTCTGAAACAGAGGGTCTGAAACAGAGGGGCTGAAACAGAGGGCGAGAAACAGAGGGTCTGAAACAGAGGGTCTGAAACAGAGGGTCTGAAACAGAGGGCGAGAAACAGAAGGCGAGCAACAGAGGGCGAGAAACAGAGGGCGAGAAACAGAGGGCGAGAAACAGAGGGTCTGAAACAGAGGGGCTGATACAGAGGGTGAGAAACAGAGGGTCTGACACAGAGGGTCTGAAACAGAGGGGCTGAAACAGAGGGCGAGAAACAGAGGGCGAGAAACAGAGGGTCTGAAACAGAGGGCGAGAAACAGAGGGCGAGAAACAGAGGGTCTGAAACAGAGGGTCTGAAAGTGAGGGGCTGAAACAGAGGGCGAGAAACAGAGGGCGAGGAACAGAGGGCGAGGAACAGAGGGACTGAAACAGAGGGGCTGAAGCAGAGGGTGAGAAACAGAGGGTCTGAAACAGAGGGTCTGAAACAGAGGGTCTGAAACAGAGGGCGAGAAACAGAGGGTCTGAAACAGAGGGTCTGAAACAGAGGGTGAGAAACAGAGGGCGAGAAACAGAGGCTCTGAAACAGAGGGGCTGAAACAGAGGGCGAGAAGCAGAGGGTCTGAAACAGAGGGCGAGAAACGGAGGGTGAGAAACAGAGGGTCTGACACAGAGGGGCTGAAACAGAGGGCGAGAAACAGAGGGTGAGAAACAGAGGGTCTGAAACAGAGGGCGAGAAACAGAGGGTCTGAAACAGAGGGTCTGAAACAGAGGGTCTGAAGCAGAGGGCGAGAAACAGAGGGTCTGAAACAGAGGGTCTGAAAGAGAGGGGCTGAAACAGAGAGCGAGAAACAGAGTGCGAGGAACAGAGGGCGAGGAACATAGGGTCTGAAACAGAGGGTCTGAAACAGAGGGTCTGAAACAGAGGGTCTGAAACAGAGGGCGAGAAACAGAGAGCGAGAAACAGAGGGCGAGAAACAGAGGGCGAGAAACAGAGGGTCTGAAACAGAGGGGCTGAAACAGAGGGCGAGAAAGAGAGGGTCTGAAACAGAGGGCGAGAAACAGACGGTCTGAAACAGAGGGTCTGAAACAGAGGGGCTGAAACAGAGGGCGAGAAACAGAGGGCGAGAAACAGAGGGTCTGAAACAGAGGGCGAGAAACAGAGGGCGAGAAACAGAGGGCGAGAAACAGAGGGTCTGAAACAGAGGGTCTGAAAGAGAGGGGCTGAAACAGAGAGCGAGAAACAGAGTGCGAGGAACAGAGGGCGAGGAACAGAGGGTCTGAAACAGAGGGCGAGAAACAGAGGGCGAGAAACAGAGGGCGAGAAACAGAGGGTCTGAAACAGAGGGTCTGAAAGAGAGGGGCTGAAACAGAGAGCGAGAAACAGAGTGCGAGGAACAGAGGGCGAGGAACATAGGGTCTGAAACAGAGGGTCTGAAACAGAGGGTCTGAAACAGAGGGTCTGAAACAGAGGGCGAGAAACAGAGGGTCTGAAACAGAGGGTCTGAAACAGAGGGCGAGAAACAGAGGGCGAGAAACACAGAGTCTGAAACAGAGGGGCTGAAAAAGAGGGCGAAAAACAGATGGTCTGAAACAGAGGGCGAGAAACAGAGGGCGAGAAACAGAGGGGCTGAAACAGAGGGTCTGAAACAGAGGGGCTGAAACAGAGTGCGAGAAACAGATGGCGAGAAACAGAGGGCAAGAAACAGAGGTCGAGAAACAGAGGGTGCGAAACAGAGGGTCTGAAACAGAGGGTCTGAAACAGAGGGTCTGAAACAGATGGCGAGAAACAGAGGGCCTGAAACAGAGGGTCTGAAACAGAGGGTCTGAAACAGAGGGTCTGAAACAGAGGGCGAGAAACAGAGGGTCTGAAAGAGAGGGTCTTAAACAGAGGGTCTGAAACTGAGGGTCTGAAACAGAGGGCGAGAAACAGAGGGCGAGGAACAGAGGGTCTGACACAGAGGGTCTGAAACAGAGGGTCTGAAGCAGAGGGCGAGAAACAGAGGGTCTGAAACAGAGGGTCTGAAACAGAGAGTCTGAAACAGAGGGTCTGAAACAGAGGGCGAGAAACAGAGGGTGTGAAACAGAGGGTCTGAAACAGAGGGGCTGAAACAGTGGGCGAGAAACAGAGGGTCTGAAACAGAGGGGCTGAAACAGGGGGCGAGAAACAGAGGGTCTGAAACAGAGGGTCTCAAACAGAGGGTCTGAAACAGAGGGCGAGAAACAGAGGGTCTGAAACAGAGGGGCTGAAACAGAGGGTGAGAAACAAAGGGGGAGAAACAGAGGGTCTGAAACAGAGGGGCTGAAACAGAGTGCGAGAAACAGAGGGTCTGAAACAGAGGGTCTGAAACAGAGGGGCTGAAACAGAGGGCGAGAAACAGAGGGTCTGAAACAGAGGGTCTGAAACAGAGGGTCTGAAACAGAGGGCGAGAAACAGAGGGTCTGAAACAGAGGGCTAGGAATAGAGGGTCTGAAACAGAGGGGCTGAAACAGAGGGCGCGAAACAGAGGGTCTGAAACAGAGGGTCTGACACAGAGTGTCTGACACAGAGGGTCTGAAACAGAGGCTCTGAAACAGAGGCTCTGACGCAGAGGGCGAGAAACAGAGGGTCTGAAGCAGAGGGTCTGAAATAGAGGGTCTGAAACAGAGGGCGAGAAACAGAGGGTCTGAAACAGAGGGTCTGAAACAGAGGGCGAGAAACAGAGGGCGAGAAACACAGAGTCTGAAACAGAGGGGCTGAAAAAGAGGGCGAAAAACAGAGGGTCTGAAACAGAGGGCGAGAAACAGAGGGCGAGAAACAGAGGGGCTGAAACAGAGGGTCTGAAACAGAGGGGCTGAAACAGAGTGCGAGAAACAGAGGGCGAGAAACAGACGGCGAGAAACAGAGGGCGAGAAACAGAGGGCGAGAAACAGAGGGCGCGAAACAGAGGGTCTGAAACAGAGGGTCTGAAACAGAGGGTCTGAAACAGAGGGTCTGAAACAGAGGGTCTGAAACAGAGGGCGAGAAACAGAGGGCGAGGAACAGAGGGTCTGACACAGAGGGTCTGAAACAGAGGGTCTGAAGCAGAGGGCGAGAAACAGAGGGTCTGAAACAGAGGGTCTGAAACAGAGGGTCTGAAACAGAGGGTCTTAAACAGAGGGTCTGAAACAGAGGGTCTGAAACAGAGGGTGAGAAACAGAGGGCGAGGAACAGAGGGTCTGACACAGAGGGTCTGAAACAGAGGGTCTGAAGCAGAGGGCGAGAAACAGAGGGTCTGAAACAGAGGGTCTGAAACAGAGGGTGAGAAACAAAGGGGGAGAAACAGAGGGTCTGAAACAGAGGGGCTGAAACAGAGTGCGAGAAACAGAGGGTCTGAAACAGAGGGTCTGAAACAGAGGGGCTGAAACAGAGGGCGAGAAACAGAGGGTCTGAAACAGAGGGTCTGAAACAGAGGGTCTGAAACAGAGGGCGAGAAACAGAGGGTCTGAAACAGAGGGCTAGGAATAGAGGGTCTGAAACAGAGGGGCTGAAACAGAGGGCGCGAAACAGAGGGTCTGAAACAGAGGGTCTGACACAGAGTGTCTGACACAGAGGGTCTGAAACAGAGGCTCTGAAACAGAGGCTCTGACGCAGAGGGCGAGAAACAGAGGGTCTGAAGCAGAGGGTCTGAAATAGAGGGTCTGAAACAGAGGGCGAGAAACAGAGGGTCTGAAACAGAGGGTCTGAAACAGAGGGCGAGAAACAGAGGGCGAGAAACACAGAGTCTGAAACAGAGGGGCTGAAAAAGAGGGCGAAAAACAGAGGGTCTGAAACAGAGGGCGAGAAACAGAGGGCGAGAAACAGAGGGGCTGAAACAGAGGGTCTGAAACAGAGGGGCTGAAACAGAGTGCGAGAAACAGAGGGCGAGAAACAGACGGCGAGAAACAGAGGGCGAGAAACAGAGGGCGAGAAACAGAGGGCGCGAAACAGAGGGTCTGAAACAGAGGGTCTGAAACAGAGGGTCTGAAACAGAGGGTCTGAAACAGAGGGTCTGAAACAGAGGGCGAGAAACAGAGGGCGAGGAACAGAGGGTCTGACACAGAGGGTCTGAAACAGAGGGTCTGAAGCAGAGGGCGAGAAACAGAGGGTCTGAAACAGAGGGTCTGAAACAGAGGGTCTGAAACAGAGGGTCTTAAACAGAGGGTCTGAAACAGAGGGTCTGAAACAGAGGGTGAGAAACAGAGGGCGAGGAACAGAGGGTCTGACACAGAGGGTCTGAAACAGAGGGTCTGAAGCAGAGGGCGAGAAACAGAGGGTCTGAAACAGAGGGTCTGAAACAGAGAGTCTGAAACAGAGGGTCTGAAGCAGAGGGCGAGAAACAGAGGGTCTGAAACAGAGGGCGAGAAACAGAGGGCGAGAAACAGAGGGTCTGAAACAGAGGAGCTGAAACAGAGGGCGAGAAACAGAGGGCGAGAAACAGAGGGTCTGAAGCAGAGGGCGAGAAACAGAGGGTCTGAAACAGAGGGTCTGAAACAGAGGGTCTGAAACAGAGGGCGAGAAACAGAAGGCGAGCAACAGAGGGCGAGTAACAGAGGGCGAGAAACAGAGGGCGAGAAACAGAGGGTCTGAAACAGAGGGGCTGATACAGAGGGTGAGAAACAGAGGGTCTGACACAGAGGGTCTGAAACGGAGGGGCTGAAACAGAGGGCGAGAAACAGAGGGCGAGAAACAGAGGGTCTGAAACAGAGGGCGAGAAACAGAGGGCGAGAAACAAAGGGCGAGAAACAGAGGGTCTGAAACAGAGGGTCTGAAAGTGAGGGGCAGAAACAGAGGGCGAGAAACAGAGGGCGAGGAACAGAGGGCGAGGAACAGAGGGACTGAAACAGAGGGGCTGAAGCAGAGGGTGAGAAACAGAGGGTCTGAAACAGAGGGTCTGAAACAGAGGGTCTGAAACAGAGGGCGAGAAACAGAGGGTATGAAACAGAGGGTCTGAAACAGAGGGTGAGAAACAGAGGGCGAGAAACAGAGGCTCTGAAACAGAGGGGCTGAAACAGAGGGCGAGAAGCAGAGGGTCTGAAACAGAGGGCGAGAAACGGAGGGTGAGAAACAGAGGGTCTGAAACAGAGGGGCTGAAACAGAGGGCGAGAAACAGAGGGTGAGAAACAGAGGGTCTGAAACAGAGGGCGAGAAACAGAGGGTCTGAAACAGAGGGTCTGAAACAGAGGGTCTGAAGCAGAGGGCGAGAAACAGAGGGTCTGAAACAGAGGGTCTGAAAGAGAGGGGCTGAAACAGAGAGCGAGAAACAGAGTGCGAGGAACAGAGGGCGAGGAACATATGGTCTGAAACAGAGGGTCTGAAACAGAGGGTCTGAAACAGAGGGTCTGAAACAGAGGGCGAGAAACAGAGAGCGAGAAACAGAGGGCGAGAAACAGAGGGCGAGAAACAGAGGGTCTGAAACAGAGGGGCTGAAACAGAGGGCGAGAAAGAGAGGGTCTGAAACAGAGGGCGAGAAACAGACGGTCTGAAACAGAGGGTCTGAAACAGAGGGGCTGAAACAGAGGGCGAGAAACAGAGGGCGAGAAACAGAGGGTCTGAAACAGAGGGCGAGAAACAGAGGGCGAGAAACAGAGGGCGAGAAACAGAGGGTCTGAAACAGAGGGTCTGAAAGAGAGGGGCTGAAACAGAGAGCGAGAAACAGAGTGCGAGGAACAGAGGGCGAGGAACAGAGGGTCTGACACAGAGGGTCTGAAACAGAGGGTCTGAAGCAGAGGGCGAGAAACAGAGGGTCTGAAACAGAGGGTCTGAAACAGAGAGTCTGAAACAGAGGGTCTGAAACAGAGGGCGAGAAACAGAGGGTGTGAAACAGAGGGTCTGAAACAGAGGGGCTGAAACAGTGGGCGAGAAACAGAGGGTCTGAAACAGAGGGGCTGAAACAGGGGGCGAGAAACAGAGGGTCTGAAACAGAGGGTCTCAAACAGAGGGTCTGAAACAGAGGGCGAGAAACAGAGGGTCTGAAACAGAGGGGCTGAAACAGAGGGTGAGAAACAAAGGGGGAGAAACAGAGGGTCTGAAACAGAGGGGCTGAAACAGAGTGCGAGAAACAGAGGGTCTGAAACAGAGGGTCTGAAACAGAGGGGCTGAAACAGAGGGCGAGAAACAGAGGGTCTGAAACAGAGGGTCTGAAACAGAGGGTCTGAAACAGAGGGCGAGAAACAGAGGGTCTGAAACAGAGGGCTAGGAATAGAGGGTCTGAAACAGAGGGGCTGAAACAGAGGGCGCGAAACAGAGGGTCTGAAACAGAGGGTCTGAAACAGAGGGTCTGAAACAGAGGCTCTGACGCAGAGGGCGAGAAACAGAGGGTCTGAAGCAGAGGGTCTGAAATAGAGGGTCTGAAACAGAGGGCGAGAAACAGAGGGTCTGAAACAGAGGGTCTGAAACAGAGGGCGAGAAACAGAGGGCGAGAAACACAGAGTCTGAAACAGAGGGGCTGAAAAAGAGGGCGAAAAACAGAGGGTCTGAAACAGAGGGCGAGAAACAGAGGGCGAGAAACAGAGGGGCTGAAACAGAGGGTCTGAAACAGAGGGGCTGAAACAGAGTGCGAGAAACAGAGGGCGAGAAACAGACGGCGAGAAACAGAGGGCGAGAAACAGAGGGCGAGAAACAGAGGGCGCGAAACAGAGGGTCTGAAACAGAGGGTCTGAAACAGAGGGTCTGAAACAGAGGGTCTGAAACAGAGGGTCTGAAACAGAGGGCGAGAAACAGAGGGCGAGGAACAGAGGGTCTGACACAGAGGGTCTGAAACAGAGGGTCTGAAGCAGAGGGCGAGAAACAGAGGGTCTGAAACAGAGGGTCTGAAACAGAGGGTCTGAAACAGAGGGTCTTAAACAGAGGGTCTGAAACAGAGGGTCTGAAACAGAGGGTGAGAAACAGAGGGCGAGGAACAGAGGGTCTGACACAGAGGGTCTGAAACAGAGGGTCTGAAGCAGAGGGCGAGAAACAGAGGGTCTGAAACAGAGGGTCTGAAACAGAGAGTCTGAAACAGAGGGTCTGAAGCAGAGGGCGAGAAACAGAGGGTCTGAAACAGAGGGCGAGAAACAGAGGGCGAGAAACAGAGGGTCTGAAACAGAGGAGCTGAAACAGAGGGCGAGAAACAGAGGGCGAGAAACAGAGGGTCTGAAGCAGAGGGCGAGAAACAGAGGGTCTGAAACAGAGGGTCTGAAACAGAGGGTCTGAAACAGAGGGCGAGAAACAGAAGGCGAGCAACAGAGGGCGAGTAACAGAGGGCGAGAAACAGAGGGCGAGAAACAGAGGGTCTGAAACAGAGGGGCTGATACAGAGGGTGAGAAACAGAGGGTCTGACACAGAGGGTCTGAAACGGAGGGGCTGAAACAGAGGGCGAGAAACAGAGGGCGAGAAACAGAGGGTCTGAAACAGAGGGCGAGAAACAGAGGGCGAGAAACAAAGGGCGAGAAACAGAGGGTCTGAAACAGAGGGTCTGAAAGTGAGGGGCAGAAACAGAGGGCGAGAAACAGAGGGCGAGGAACAGAGGGCGAGGAACAGAGGGACTGAAACAGAGGGGCTGAAGCAGAGGGTGAGAAACAGAGGGTCTGAAACAGAGGGTCTGAAACAGAGGGTCTGAAACAGAGGGCGAGAAACAGAGGGTATGAAACAGAGGGTCTGAAACAGAGGGTGAGAAACAGAGGGCGAGAAACAGAGGCTCTGAAACAGAGGGGCTGAAACAGAGGGCGAGAAGCAGAGGGTCTGAAACAGAGGGCGAGAAACGGAGGGTGAGAAACAGAGGGTCTGAAACAGAGGGGCTGAAACAGAGGGCGAGAAACAGAGGGTGAGAAACAGAGGGTCTGAAACAGAGGGCGTGAAACAGAGGGTCTGAAACAGAGGGTCTGAAACAGAGGGTCTGAAGCAGAGGGCGAGAAACAGAGGGTCTGAAACAGAGGGTCTGAAAGAGAGGGGCTGAAACAGAGAGCGAGAAACAGAGTGCGAGGAACAGAGGGCGAGGAACATAGGGTCTGAAACAGAGGGTCTGAAACAGAGGGTCTGAAACAGAGGGTCTGAAACAGAGGGCGAGAAACAGAGAGCGAGAAACAGAGGGCGAGAAACAGAGGGCGAGAAACAGAGGGTCTGAAACAGAGGGGCTGAAACAGAGGGCCAGAAAGAGAGGGTCTGAAACAGAGGGCGAGAAACAGACGGTCTGAAACAGAGGGTCTGAAACAGAGGGGCTGAAACAGAGGACGAGAAACAGAGGGCGAGAAACAGAGGGTCTGAAACAGAGGGCGAGAAACAGAGGGCGAGAAACAGAGGGCGAGAAACAGAGGGTCTGAAACAGAGGGTCTGAAAGAGAGGGGCTGAAACAGAGAGTGAGAAACAGAGTGCGAGGAACAGAGGGCGAGGAACAGAGGGTCTGAAACAGAGGGCGAGAAACAGAGGGCGAGAAACAGAGGGCGAGAAACAGAGGGTCTGAAACAGAGGGTCTGAAAGAGAGGGGCTGAAACAGAGAGCGAGAAACAGAGTGTGAGGAACAGAGGGCGAGGAACATAGGGTCTGAAACAGAGGGTCTGAAACAGAGGGTCTGAAACAGAGGGTCTGAAACAGAGGGCGAGAAACAGAGGGTCTGAAACAGAGGGTCTGAAACAGAGGGCGAGAAACAGAGGGCGAGAAACACAGAGTCTGAAACAGAGCGGCTGAAAAAGAGGGCGAAAAACAGATGGTCTGAAACAGAGGGCGAGAAACAGAGGGCGAGAAACAGAGGGGCTGAAACAGAGGGTCTGAAACAGAGGGGCTGAAACAGAGTGCGAGAAACAGATGGCGAGAAACAGAGGGCGAGAAACAGAGGTCGAGAAACAGAGGGCGCGAAACAGAGGGTCTGAAACAGAGGGTCTGAAACAGAGGGTCTGAAACAGATGGCGAGAAACAGAGGGCCTGAAACAGAGGGTCTGAAACAGAGGGTCTGAAACAGAGGGTCTGAAACAGAGGGCGAGAAACAGAGGGTCTGAAAGAGAGGGTCTTAAACAGAGGGTCTGAAACTGAGGGTCTGAAACAGAGGGCGAGAAACAGAGGGCGAGGAACAGAGGGTCTGACATAGAGGGTCTGAAACAGAGGGTCTGAAGCAGAGGGCGAGAAACAGAGGGTCTGAAACAGAGGGTCTGAAACAGAGAGTCTGAAACAGAGGGTCTGAAACAGAGGGCGAGAAACAGAGGGTCTGAAACAGAGGGTCTGAAACAGAGGGGCTGAAACAGTGGGTGAGAAACAGAGGGTCTGAAACAGAGGGGCTGAAACAGGGGGCGAGAAACAGAGGGTCTGAAACAGAGGGTCTCAAACAGAGGGTCTGAAACAGAGGGCGAGAAACAGAGGGTCTGAAACAGAGGGGCTGAAACAGAGTGCGAGAAACAGAGGGTCTGAAACAGAGGGTCTGAAACAGAGGGGCTGAAACAGAGGGCGAGAAACAGAGGGTCTGAAACAGAGGGTCTGAAACAGAGGGTCTGAAACAGAGGGCGAGAAACAGAGGGTCTGAAACAGAGGGCTAGGAATAGAGGGTCTGAAACAGAGGGGCTGAAACAGAGGGTCTGACACAGAGTGTCTGACACAGAGGGTCTGAAACAGAGGGTCTGACACAGAGTGTCTGACACAGAGGGTCTGAAACAGAGGCTCTGAAACAGAGGCTCTGACGCAGAGGGCGAGAAACAGAGGGTCTGAAGCAGAGGGTCTGAAATAGAGGGTCTGAAACAGAGGGGGAGAAACAGAGGGTCTGAAACAGAGGGTCTGAAACAGAGGGCGAGAAACAGAGGGCGAGAAACACAGAGTCTGAAACAGAGGGGCTGAAAAAGAGGGCGAAAAACAGAGGGTCTGAAACAGAGGGCGAGAAACAGAGGGCGAGAAACAGAGGGGCTGAAACAGAGGGTCTGAAACAGAGGGGCTGAAACAGAGTGCGAGAAACAGAGGGCGAGAAACAGAGGGCGAGAAACAGAGGGCGAGAAACAGAGGGCGCGAAACAGAGGGTCTGAAACAGAGGGTCTGAAACAGAGGGTCTGAAACAGATGGCGAGAAACAGAGGGCCTGAAACAGAGGGTCTGAAACAGAGGGTCTGAAACAGAGGGTCTGAAACAGAGGGTCTGAAACAGAGGGCGAGAAACAGAGGGCTAGGAACAGAGGGTCTGACACAGAGGGTCTGAAACAGAGGGTCTGAAGCAGAGGGCGAGAAACAGAGGGTCTGAAACAGAGGGTCTGAAACAGAGGGTCTGAAACAGAGGGTCTTAAACAGAGGGTCTGAAACAGAGGGTCTGAAACAGAGGGTGAGAAACAGAGGGCGAGGAACAGAGGGTCTGACGCAGAGGGTCTGAAACAGAGGGTCTGAAGCAGAGGGCGAGAAACAGAGGGTCTGAAACAGAGGGTCTGAAACAGAGAGTCTGAAACAGAGGGTCTGAAGCAGAGGGCGAGAAACAGAGGGTCTGAAACAGAGGGCGAGAAACAGAGGGCGAGAAACAGAGGGTCTGAAACAGAGGGCGAGAAACAGAGGGTCTGAAACAGAGGGCTAGGAATAGAGGGTCTGAAACAGAGGGGCTGAAACAGAGGGTCTGACACAGAGTGTCTGACACAGAGGGTCTGAAACAGAGGGTCTGACACAGAGTGTCTGACACAGAGGGTCTGAAACAGAGGCTCTGAAACAGAGGCTCTGACGCAGAGGGCGAGAAACAGAGGGTCTGAAGCAGAGGGTCTGAAATAGAGGGTCTGAAACAGAGGGGGAGAAACAGAGGGTCTGAAACAGAGGGTCTGAAACAGAGGGCGAGAAACAGAGGGCGAGAAACACAGAGTCTGAAACAGAGGGGCTGAAAAAGAGGGCGAAAAACAGAGGGTCTGAAACAGAGGGCGAGAAACAGAGGGCGAGAAACAGAGGGGCTGAAACAGAGGGTCTGAAACAGAGGGGCTGAAACAGAGTGCGAGAAACAGAGGGCGAGAAACAGAGGGCGAGAAACAGAGGGCGAGAAACAGAGGGCGCGAAACAGAGGGTCTGAAACAGAGGGTCTGAAACAGAGGGTCTGAAACAGATGGCGAGAAACAGAGGGCCTGAAACAGAGGGTCTGAAACAGAGGGTCTGAAACAGAGGGTCTGAAACAGAGGGTCTGAAACAGAGGGCGAGAAACAGAGGGCTAGGAACAGAGGGTCTGACACAGAGGGTCTGAAACAGAGGGTCTGAAGCAGAGGGCGAGAAACAGAGGGTCTGAAACAGAGGGTCTGAAACAGAGGGTCTGAAACAGAGGGTCTTAAACAGAGGGTCTGAAACAGAGGGTCTGAAACAGAGGGTGAGAAACAGAGGGCGAGGAACAGAGGGTCTGACGCAGAGGGTCTGAAACAGAGGGTCTGAAGCAGAGGGCGAGAAACAGAGGGTCTGAAACAGAGGGTCTGAAACAGAGAGTCTGAAACAGAGGGTCTGAAGCAGAGGGCGAGAAACAGAGGGTCTGAAACAGAGGGCGAGAAACAGAGGGCGAGAAACAGAGGGTCTGAAACAGAGGAGCTGAAACAGAGGGCGAGAAACAGAGGGCGAGAAACAGAGGGTCTGAAGCAGAGGGCGAGAAACAGAGGGTCTGAAACAGAGGGTCTGAAACAGAGGGTCTGAAACAGAGGGGCTGAAACAGAGGGCGAGAAACAGAGGGTCTGAAACAGAGGGTCTGAAACAGAGGGTCTGAAACAGAGGGCGAGAAACAGAAGGCGAGCAACAGAGGGCGAGTAACAGAGGGCGAGAAACAGAGGGCGAGAAACAGAGGGTCTGAAACAGAGGGGTAGATACAGAGGGTGAGAAACAGAGGGTCTGACACAGAGGGTCTGAAACGGAGGGGCTGAAACAGAGGGCGAGAAACAGAGGGCGAGAAACAGAGGGTCTGAAACAGAGGGCGAGAAACAGAGGGCGAGAAACAGAGGGCGAGAAACAGAGGGTCTGAAACAGAGGGTCTGAAAGTGAGGGGCTGAAACAGAGGGCGAGAAACAGAGGGCGAGAAACAGAGGGTCTGAAACAGAGGGCGAGAAACAGAGGGCGAGAAACAGAGGGCGAGAAACAGAGGGTCTGAAACAGAGGGTCTGAAAGTGAGGGGCTGAAACAGAGGGCGAGAAACAGAGGGCAAGGAACAGAGGGCGAGGAACAGAGGGACTGAAACAGAGGGGCTGAAACAGAGGCCGCGAAACAGAGGGTCTGAAACAGACGGTCTGACACAGAGGGTCTGAAACAGAGGGCCTGAAACAGTGGGTCTGAAGCAGCGGGTGAGAAACAGAGGGTCTGAAATAGTGGGTCTGAAACAGAGGGTCTGAAACAGAGGGCGAGAAACAGAGGGCGAGAAACAGAGGGTCTGAAACAGAGGGGCTGAAACAGAGGGCGAGAAACAGAGGGCGAGAAACAGAGGGTCTGAAACAGAGGGGCTGAAACAGAGGGCGAGAAACAGAGTGTCTGAAACAGAGGGTCTGAAACAGAAGGTCTGAAACAGAGGGTCTGATACAGAGGGCGAGAAACAGAGGGCGAGAAACAGAGGGTCTGAAACAGAGGGCGAGAAACAGAGGGCGAGAAACAGAGGGTGAGAAACAGAGGGTCTGACACAGAGGGTCTGAAACAGAGGGGCTGAAACAGAGGGTGAGAAACAGAGGGTCTGAAACAGAGGGTCTGAAAGTGAGGGGCTGAAACAGAGGGCGAGAAACAGAGGGCGAGGAACAGAGGGCGAGGAACAGAGGGACTGAAACAGAGGGGCTGAAACAGAGGCCGCGAAACAGAGGGTCTGAAGCAGACGGTCTGACACAGAGGGTCTGAAACAGAGGGCCTGAAACAGTGGGTCTGAAGCAGCGGGCGAGAAACAGAGGGTCTGAAATAGTGGGTCTGAAACAGAGGGTCTGAAACAGAGGGCGAGAAACAGAGGGCGAGAAACAGAGGGTCTGAAACAGAGGGGCTGAAACAGAGGGCGAGAAAAAGAGGGCGAGAAACAGAGGGTCTGAAACAGAGGCGCTGAAACAGAGGGCGAGAAACAGAGTGTCTGAAACAGAGGGTCTGAAACAGAAGGTCTGAAACAGAGGGTCTGATACAGAGGGCGAGAAACAGAGGGTCTGAAATAGAGGGGCTGAAACAGAGGGCGCGAAACAGAGCGGCTGAAACAGAGGGCGAGAAACAGAGGAGCTGAAACAGAGGGGCTGAAACAGAGGGGCTGAAACAGAGGGTCTGAAACAGAGGGCGAGAAACAGAGGGGCTGAAACACAGGGGCTGAAACAGAGGGTCTGAAACAGAGGGTCTGAAACAGAGGGGCTGAAGCAGAGGGCGAGAAACAGAGGGTCTGAAACAGAGGGTCTGAAACAGAGGGTCTGAAACAGAGGGTCTTAAACAGAGGGTCTGAAACAGAGGGTCTGAAACAGAGGGTGAGAAACAGAGGGCGAGGAACAGAGGGTCTGACACAGAGGGTCTGAAACAGAGGGTCTGAAGCAGAGGGCGAGAAACAGAGGGTCTGAAACAGAGGGTCTGAAACAGAGAGTCTGAAACAGAGGGTCTGAAGCAGAGGGCGAGAAACAGAGGGTCTGAAACAGAGGGCGAGAAACAGAGGGCGAGAAACAGAGGGTCTGAAACAGAGGAGCTGAAACAGAGGGCGAGAAACAGAGGGCGAGAAACAGAGGGCGAGGAACAGAGGGTCTGACACAGAGGGTCTGAAACAGAGGGTCTGAAGCAGAGGGCGAGAAACAGAGGGTCTGAAACAGAGGGTCTGAAACAGAGGGTCTGAAACAGAGGGTCTTAAACAGAGGGTCTGAAACAGAGGGTCTGAAACAGAGGGTGAGAAACAGAGGGCGAGGAACAGAGGGTCTGACACAGAGGGTCTGAAACAGAGGGTCTGAAGCAGAGGGCGAGAAACAGAGGGTCTGAAACAGAGGGTCTGAAACAGAGAGTCTGAAACAGAGGGTCTGAAGCAGAGGACGAGAAACAGAGGGTCTGAAACAGAGGGCGAGAAACAGAGGGCGAGAAACAGAGGGTCAGAAACAGAGGAGCTGAAACAGAGGGCGAGAAACAGAGGGCGAGAAACAGAGGGTCTGAAGCAGAGGGCGAGAAACAGAGGGTCTGAAACAGAGGGTCTGAAACAGAGGGTCTGAAACAGAGGGGCTGAAACAGAGGGCGAGAAACAGAGGGTCTGAAACAGAGGGTCTGAAACAGAGGGTCTGAAACAGAGGGCGAGAAACAGAAGGCGAGCAACAGAGGGCGAGTAACAGAGGGCGAGAAACAGAGGGCGAGAAACAGAGGGTCTGAAACAGAGGGGCTGATACAGAGGGTGAGAAACAGAGGGTCTGACACAGAGGGTCTGAAACGGAGGGGCTGAAACAGAGGGCGAGAAACAGAGGGCGAGAAACAGAGGGTCTGAAACAGAGGGCGAGAAACAGAGGGCGAGAAACAGAGGGCGAGAAACAGAGGGTCTGAAACAGAGGGTCTGAAAGTGAGGGGCTGAAACAGAGGGCGAGAAACAGAGGGCGAGGAACAGAGGGCGAGGAACAGAGGGACTGAAACAGAGGGGCTGAAACAGAGGCCGTGAAACAGAGGGTCTGAAACAGACGGTCTGACACAGAGGGTCTGAAACAGAGGGCCTGAAACAGTGGGTCTGAAGCAGCGGGCGAGAAACAGAGGGTCTGAAATAGTGGGTCTGAAACAGAGGGTCTGAAACAGAGGGCGAGAAACAGAGGGCGAGAAACAGAGGGTCTGAAACAGAGGGGCTGAAACAGAGGGCGAGAAACAGAGGGCGAGAAACAGAGGGTCTGAAACAGAGGGGCTGAAACAGAGGGCGAGAAACAGAGTGTCTGAAACAGAGGGTCTGAAACAGAAGGTCTGAAACAGAGGGTCTGATACAGAGGGCGAGAAACAGAGGGCGAGAAACAGAGGGTCTGAAACAGAGGGCGAGAAACAGAGGGCGAGAAACAGAGGGTGAGAAACAGAGGGTCTGACACAGAGGGTCTGAAACAGAGGGGCTGAAACAGAGGGCGAGAAACAGAGGGTCTGAAACAGAGGGTCTGAAACTGAGGGTCAGAAACAGAGGGCGAGAAACAGAGGGTCTGAAACAGAGGGCTAGGAATAGAGGGTCTGAAACAGAGGGGCTGAAACAGAGGGGCTGAAACAGAGGGCGAGAAACAGAGGGTCTGAAACAGAGGGTCTGAAAGTGAGGGGCTGAAACAGAGGGCGAGAAACAGAGGGCGAGGAACAGAGGACGAGGAACAGAGGGACTGAAACAGAGGGGCTGAAACAGAGGCCGCGAAACAGAGGGTCTGAAGCAGACGGTCTGACACAGAGGGTCTGAAACAGAGGGCCTGAAACAGTGGGTCTGAAGCAGCGGGCGAGAAACAGAGGGTCTGAAATAGTGGGTCTGAAACAGAGGGTCTGAAACAGAGGGCGAGAAACAGAGGGCGAGAAACAGAGGGTCTGAAACAGAGGGGCTGAAACAGAGGGCGAGAAAAAGAGGGCGAGAAACAGAGGGTCTGAAACAGAGGGGCTGAAACAGAGGGCGAGAAACAGAGTGTCTGAAACAGAGGGTCTGAAACAGAAGGTCTGAAACAGAGGGTCTGATACAGAGGGCGAGAAACAGAGGGTCTGAAATAGAGGGGCTGAAACAGAGGGCGCGAAACAGAGCGGCTGAAACAGAGGGCGAGAAACAGAGGAGCTGAAACAGAGGGGCTGAAACAGAGGGGCTGAAACAGAGGGTCTGAAACAGAGGGCGAGAAACAGAGGGGCTGAAACACAGGGGCTGAAACAGAGGGTCTGAAACAGAGGGTCTGAAACAGAGGGGCTGAAACAGAGGGTCTGAAACAGAGGGGCTGAAACAGAGGGTCTGAAACAGAGGGCGAGAAACAGAGGGGCTGAAACAGAGGGTCTGAAACAGAGGGCGAGAAACAGAGGGTCTGAAACAGAGGGCGAGAAAGAGAGGGTCTGAAACAGAGGGCGCGAAACAGAGGGCGAGAAACAGAGGGTCTGAAACAGAGGGCGCAAAACAGAGGGTCTGAAACAGAGGGGCTGAAACAGAGGGCGACAAACAGAGGGTCCGAAACAGGGGGTCTGAAACAGAGGGTCTGAAGCAGAGGGCGAGAAACAGAGGGTCTGAAACAGAGGGTATGAAACAGTGGGTCTGAAACAGAGGGGCTGAAACAGAGGTCGAGAAACAGAGGGTCTGAAACAGAGGGTCTGAAACAGAGGGCGAGGAACAGAGGGTCTGAAGCAGAGGGCTAGGAACAGAGGGTCTGAAACAGAGGGGCTGAAACAGAGGGCGCGAAACAGAGGGTCTGAAACAGAGGGTCTGACACAGAGGGTCTGACACAGAGGATCTGAAACAGAGGGTCTGAAACAGAGGCTCTGACGCAGAGGGCGAGAAACAGAGGGTCTGAAACAGAGGGTCTGAAATAGAGGGTCTGAAACAGAGGGCGAGAAACACAGAGTCTGAAACAGAGGGGCTGAAACAGAGGGTCTGAAACAGAGTTCGAGAAACCGAGGGCGCGAAACAGAGGGTCTGAAACAGAGGGGCTGAAACAGAGGGCGAGAAACCGAGGGCGAGAAACAGAGGGTCTGAAACAGAGGGCGAGAAACAGAGGGCGAGAAACAGAGTGTGAGAAACAGAGGGTCTGACACAGAGGGTCTGAAACAGAGGGGCTGAAACAGAGGGCGAGAAACAGAGGGCGAGAAACAGAGGGTCTGAAAGTGAGGGGCTGAAACAGAGGGCGAGAAACAGAGGGCGAGGAACAGAGGGCGAGGAACAGAGGGACTGAAACAGAGGGGCTGAAACAGAGGCCGCGAAACAGAGGGTCTGAAACAGACGGTCTGACACAGAGGGTCTGAAACAGAGGGCCTGAAACAGTGGGTCTGAAGCAGCGGGCGAGAAACAGAGGGTCTGAAATAGTGGGTCTGAAACAGAGGGTCTGAAACAGAGGGTGAGAAACAGAGGGCGAGAAACAGAGGGTCTGAAACAGAGGGTCTGAAAGAGAGGGGCTGAAACAGAGAGCGAGAAACAGAGTGCGAGGAACAGAGGGCGAGGAACAGAGGGTCTGAAACAGAGGGCGAGAAACAGAGGGCGAGAAACAGAGGGCGAGAAACAGAGGGTCTGAAACAGAGGGTCTGAAAGAGAGGGGCTGAAACAGAGAGCGAGAAACAGAGTGAGAAGAACAGAGGGCGAGGAACATAGGGTCTGAAACAGAGGGTCTGAAACAGAGGGTCTGAAACAGAGGGTCTGAAACAGAGGGCGAGAAACAGAGGGTCTGAAACAGAGGGTCTGAAACAGAGGGCGAGAAACAGAGGGCGAGAAACACAGAGTCTGAAACAGAGGGGCTGAAAAAGAGGACGAAAAACAGATGGTCTGAAACAGAGGGCGAGAAACAGAGGGCGAGAAACAGAGGGGCTGAAACAGAGGGTCTGAAACAGAGGGGCTGAAACAGAGTGCGAGAAACAGATGGCGAGAAACAGAGGGCGAGAAACAGAGGTCGAGAAACAGAGGGCGCGAAACAGAGGGTCTGAAACAGAGGGTCTGAAACAGAGGGTCTGAAACAGATGGCGAGAAACAGAGGGCCTGAAACAGAGTGTCTGAAACAGAGGGTCTGAAACAGAGGGTCTGAAACAGAGGGTCTGAAACAGAGGGCGAGAAACAGAGGGTCTGAAAGAGAGGGTCTTAAACAGAGGGTCTGAAACTGAGGGTCTGAAACAGAGGGCGAGAAACAGAGGGCGAGGAACAGAGGGTCTGACACAGAGGGTCTGAAACAGAGGGTCTGAAGCAGAGGGCGAGAAACAGAGGGTCTGAAACAGAGGGTCTGAAACAGAGAGTCTGAAACAGAGGGTCTGAAACAGAGGGCGAGAAACAGAGGGTCTGAAACAGAGGGTCTGAAACAGATGGGCTGAAACAGTGGGCAAGAAACAGAGGGTCTGAAACAGAGGGGCTGAAACAGGTGGCGAGAAACAGAGGGTCTGAAACAGAGGGTCTCAAACAGAGGGTCTGAAACAGAGGGTCTGAAACAGAGGGTCTGAAACAGAGGGGCTGAAACAGAGGGGCTGAAACAGAGGGTGAGAAACAAAGGGGGAGAAACAGGGTCTGAAACAGAGGGGCTGAAACAGAGTGCGAGAAACAGAGGGTCTGAAACAGAGGGTCTGAAACAGAGGGGCTGAAACAGAGGGCGAGAAACAGAGGGTCTGAAACAGAGGGTCTGAAACTGAGGGTCTGAAACAGAGGGCGAGAAACAGAGGGTCTGAAACAGAGGGCTAGGAATAGAGGGTCTGAAACAGAGGGGCTGAAACAGAGGGCGCGAAACAGATGGTCTGAAACAGAGGGTCTGACACAGAGTGTCTGACACAGAGGGTCTGAAACAGAGGCTCTGAAACAGAGGCTCTGACGCAGAGGGCGAGAAACAGAGGGTCTGAAGCAGAGGGTCTGAAATAGAGGGTCTGAAACAGAGGGCGAGAAACAGAGGGTCTGAAACAGAGGGTCTGAAACAGAGGGCGAGAAACAGAGGGCGAGAAACACAGAGTCTGAAACAGAGGGGCTGAAAAAGAGGGCGAAAAACAGAGGGTCTGAAACAGAGGGCGAGAAACAGAGGGCGAGAAACAGAGGGGCTGAAACAGAGGGTCTGAAACAGAGGGGCTGAAACAGAGTGCGAGAAACAGAGGGCGAGAAACAGACGGCGAGAAACAGAGGGCGAGAAACAGAGGGCGAGAAACAGAGGGCGCGAAACAGAGGGTCTGAAACAGAGGGTCTGAAACAGAGGGTCTGAAACAGATGGCGAGAAACAGAGGGCCTGAAACAGAGGGTCTGAAACAGAGGGTCTGAAACAGAGGGTCTGAAACAGAGGGTCTGAAACAGAGGGTCTGAAACAGAGGGTGAGAAACAGAGGGCGAGGAACAGAGGGTCTGACACAGAGGGTCTGAAACAGAGGGTCTGAAGCAGAGGGCGAGAAACAGAGGGTCTGAAACAGAGTGTCTGAAACAGAGAGTCTGAAACAGAGGGTCTGAAGCAGAGTGCGAGAAACAGAGGGTCTGAAACAGAGGGCGAGAAACAGAGGGCGAGAAACAGAGGGTCTGAAACAGAGTAGCTGAAACAGAGGGCGAGAAACAGAGGGTCTGAAACAGAGGGTCTGAAGCAGAGGGCGAGAAACAGAGGGTCTGAAACAGAGGGTCTGAAACAGAGGGTCTGAAACAGAGGGGCTGAAACAGAGGGCGAGAAACAGAGGGTCTGAAACAGAGGGTCTGAAACAGAGGGTCTGAAACAGAGGGCGAGAAACAGAAGGCGAGCAACAGAGGGCGAGAAACAGAGGGCGAGAAACAGAGGGCGAGAAACAGAGGGTCTGAAACAGAGGGGCTGATACAGAGGGTGAGAAACAGAGGGTCTGACACAGAGGGTCTGAAACAGAGGGGCTGAAACAGAGGGCGAGAAACAGAGGGCGAGAAACAGAGGGTCTGAAACAGAGGGCGAGAAACAGAGGGCGAGAAACAGAGGGTCTGAAACAGAGGGTCTGAAAGTGAGGGGCTGAAACAGAGGGCGAGAAACAGAGGGCGAGGAACAGAGGGCGAGGAACAGAGGGACTGAAACAGAGGGGCTGAAGCAGAGGGTGAGAAACAGAGGGTCTGAAACAGAGGGTCTGAAACAGAGGGTCTGAAACAGAGGGCGAGAAACAGAGGGTCTGAAACAGAGGGTCTGAAACAGAGGGTGAGAAACAGAGGGCGAGAAACAGAGGCTCTGAAACAGAGGGGCTGAAACAGAGGGCGAGAAGCAGAGGGTCTGAAACAGAGGGCGAGAAACGGAGGGTGAGAAACAGAGGGTCTGACACAGAGGGGCTGAAACAGAGGGCGAGAAACAGAGGGTGAGAAACAGAGGGTCTGAAACAGAGGGCGAGAAACAGAGGGTCTGAAACAGAGGGTCTGAAACAGAGGGTCTGAAGCAGAGGGCGAGAAACAGAGGGTC
Organism: Chiloscyllium punctatum; assembly: GCF_047496795.1. NCBI lineage: Eukaryota > Metazoa > Chordata > Chondrichthyes > Orectolobiformes > Hemiscylliidae > Chiloscyllium > Chiloscyllium punctatum. The sequence goes on from NW_027309866.1 coordinate 299,762, forward strand.
TGAAACAGAGGGTCTGAAAGAGAGGGGCTGAAACAGAGAGCGAGAAACAGAGTGCGAGGAACAGAGGGCGAGGAACATAGGGTCTGAAACAGAGGGTCTGAAACAGAGGGTCTGAAACAGAGGGTCTGAAACAGAGGGCGAGAAACAGAGAGCGAGAAACAGAGGGCGAGAAACAGAGGGCGAGAAACAGAGGGTCTGAAACAGAGGGGCTGAAACAGAGGGCGAGAAAGAGAGGGTCTGAAACAGAGGGCGAGAAACAGACGGTCTGAAACAGAGGGTCTGAAACAGAGGGGCTGAAACAGAGGTCGAGAAACAGAGGGCGAGAAACAGAGGGTCTGAAACAGAGGGCGAGAAACAGAGGGCGAGAAACAGAGGGCGAGAAACAGAGGGCCTGAAACAGAGGGTCTGAAAGAGAGGGGCTGAAACAGAGAGCGAGAAACAGAGTGCGAGGAACAGAGGGCGAGGAACAGAGGGTCTGAAACAGAGGGCGAGAAACAGAGGGCGAGAAACAGAGGGCGAGAAACAGAGGGTCTGAAACAGAGGGTCTGAAAGAGAGGGGCTGAAACAGAGAGCGAGAAACAGAGTGCGAGGAACAGAGGGCGAGGAACATAGGGTCTGAAACAGAGGGTCTGAAACAGAGGGTCTGAAACAGAGGGTCTGAAACAGAGGGCGAGAAACAGAGGGTCTGAAACAGAGGGTCTGAAACAGAGGGCGAGAAACAGAGGGCGAGAAACACAGAGTCTGAAACAGAGGGGCTGAAAAAGAGGGCGAAAAACAGATGGTCTGAAACAGAGGGCGAGAAACAGAGGGCGAGAAACAGAGGGGCTGAAACAGAGGGTCTGAAACAGAGGGGCTGAAACAGAGTGCGAGAAACAGATGGCGAGAAACAGAGGGCGAGAAACAGAGGTCGAGAAACAGAGGGTGCGAAACAGAGGGTCTGAAACAGAGGGTCTGAAACAGAGGGTCTGAAACAGATGGCGAGAAACAGAGGGCCTGAAACAGAGGGTCTGAAACAGAGGGTCTGAAACAGAGGGTCTGAAACAGAGGGCGAGAAACAGAGGGTCTGAAAGAGAGGGTCTTAAACAGAGGGTCTGAAACTGAGGGTCTGAAACAGAGGGCGAGAAACAGAGGGCGAGGAACAGAGGGTCTGACACAGAGGGTCTGAAACAGAGGGTCTGAAGCAGAGGGCGAGAAACAGAGGGTCTGAAACAGAGGGTCTGAAACAGAGAGTCTGAAACAGAGGGTCTGAAACAGAGGGCGAGAAACAGAGGGTGTGAAACAGAGGGTCTGAAACAGAGGGGCTGAAACATTGGGCGAGAAACAGAGGGTCTGAAACAGAGGGGCTGAAACAGGGGGCGAGAAACAGAGGGTCTGAAACAGAGGGTCTCAAACAGAGGGTCTGAAACAGAGGGCGAGAAACAGAGGGTCTGAAACAGAGGGGCTGAAACAGAGGGTGAGAAACAAAGGGGGAGAAACAGAGGGTCTGAAACAGAGGGGCTGAAACAGAGTGCGAGAAACAGAGGGTCTGAAACAGAGGGTCTGAAACAGAGGGGCTGAAACAGAGGGCGAGAAACAGAGGGTCTGAAACAGAGGGTCTGAAACAGAGGGTCTGAAACAGAGGGCGAGAAACAGAGGGTCTGAAACAGAGGGCTAGGAATAGAGGGTCTGAAACAGAGGGGCTGAAACAGAGGGCGCGAAACAGAGGGTCTGAAACAGAGGGTCTGACACAGAGTGTCTGACACAGAGGGTCTGAAACAGAGGCTCTGAAACAGAGGCTCTGACGCAGAGGGCGAGAAACAGAGGGTCTGAAGCAGAGGGTCTGAAATAGAGGGTCTGAAACAGAGGGCGAGAAACAGAGGGTCTGAAACAGAGGGCCTGAAACAGTGGGTCTGAAGCAGCGGGCGAGAAACAGAGGGTCTGAAATAGTGGGTCTGAAACAGAGGGGCTGAAACAGAGGGCGAGAAAAAGAGGGCGAGAAACAGAGGGTCTGAAACAGAGGGGCTGAAACAGAGGGCGAGAAACAGAGTGTCTGAAACAGAGGGTCTGAAACAGAAGGTCTGAAACAGAGGGTCTGATACAGAGGGCGAGAAACAGAGGGTCTGAAATAGAGGGGCTGAAACAGAGGGCGCGAAACAGAGCGGCTGAAACAGAGGGCGAGAAACAGAGGAGCTGAAACAGAGGGGCTGAAACAGAGGGGCTGAAACAGAGGGTCTGAAACAGAGGGCGAGAAACAGAGGGGCTGAAACACAGGGGCTGAAACAGAGGGTCTGAAACAGAGGGTCTGAAACAGAGGGGCTGAAACAGAGGGTCTGAAACAGAGGGGCTGAAACAGAGGGTCTGAAACAGAGGGCGAGAAACAGAGGGGCTTAAACAGAGGGTCTGAAACAGAGGGCGAGAAACAGAGGGTCTGAAACAGAGGGCGAGAAAGAGAGGGTCTGAAACAGAGGGCGCGAAACAGAGGGCGAGAAACAGAGGGTCTGAAACAGAGGGCGCAAAACAGAGGGTCTGAAACAGAGGGGCTGAAACAGAGGGCGAGAAACAGAGGGTCCGAAACAGGGGGTCTGAAACAGAGGGTCTGAAGCAGAGGGCGAGAAACAGAGGGTCTGAAACAGAGGGTATGAAACAGTGGGTCTGAAACAGAGGGGCTGAAACAGAGGTCGAGAAACAGAGGGTCTGAAACAGAGGGTCTGAAACAGAGGGCGAGGAACAGAGGGTCTGAAGCAGAGGGCTAGGAACAGAGGGTCTGAAACAGAGGGGCTGAAACAGAGGGCGCGAAACAGAGGGTCTGAAACAGAGGGTCTGACACAGAGGGTCTGACACAGAGGATCTGAAACAGAGGGTCTGAAACAGAGGCTCTGACGCAGAGGGCGAGAAACAGAGGGTCTGAAACAGAGGGTCTGAAATAGAGGGTCTGAAACAGAGGGCGAGAAACACAGAGTCTGAAACAGAGGGGCTGAAACAGAGGGTCTGAAACAGAGTTCGAGAAACCGAGGGCGCGAAACAGAGGGTCTGAAACAGAGGGCGAGAAACAGAGGGCGAGAAACAGAGGGTCTGAAACAGAGGGCGAGAAACAGAGGGCGAGAAACAGAGTGTGAGAAACAGAGGGTCTGACACAGAGGGTCTGAAACAGAGGGGCTGAAACAGAGGGCGAGAAACAGAGGGCGAGAAACAGAGGGTCTGAAAGTGAGGGGCTGAAACAGAGGGCGAGAAACAGAGGGCGAGGAACAGAGGGCGAGGAACAGAGGGACTGAAACAGAGGGGCTGAAACAGAGGCCGCGAAACAGAGGGTCTGAAACAGACGGTCTGACACAGAGGGTCTGAAACAGAGGGCCTGAAACAGTGGGTCTGAAGCAGCGTGCGAGAAACAGAGGGTCTGAAATAGTGGGTCTGAAACAGAGGGTCTGAAACAGAGGGTGAGAAACAGAGGGCGAGAAACAGAGGGTCTGAAACAGAGGGTCTGAAAGAGAGGGGCTGAAACAGAGAGCGAGAAACAGAGTGCGAGGAACAGAGGGCGAGGAACAGAGGGTCTGAAACAGAGGGCGAGAAACAGAGGGCGAGAAACAGAGGGCGAGAAACAGAGGGTCTGAAACAGAGGGTCTGAAAGAGAGGGGCTGAAACAGAGAGCGAGAAACAGAGTGAGAAGAACAGAGGGCGAGGAACATAGGGTCTGAAACAGAGGGTCTGAAACAGAGGGTCTGAAACAGAGGGTCTGAAACAGAGGGCGAGAAACAGAGGGTCTGAAACAGAGGGTCTGAAACAGAGGGCGAGAAACAGAGGGCGAGAAACACAGAGTCTGAAACAGAGGGGCTGAAAAAGAGGACGAAAAACAGATGGTCTGAAACAGAGGGCGAGAAACAGAGGGCGAGAAACAGAGGGGCTGAAACAGAGGGTCTGAAACAGAGGGGCTGAAACAGAGTGCGAGAAACAGATGGCGAGAAACAGAGGGCGAGAAACAGAGGTCGAGAAACAGAGGGCGCGAAACAGAGGGTCTGAAACAGAGGGTCTGAAACAGAGGGTCTGAAACAGATGGCGAGAAACAGAGGGCCTGAAACAGAGGGTCTGAAACAGAGGGTCTGAAACAGAGGGTCTGAAACAGAGGGTCTGAAACAGAGGGCGAGAAACAGAGGGTCTGAAAGAGAGGGTCTTAAACAGAGGGTCTGAAACTGAGGGTCTGAAACAGAGGGCGAGAAACAGAGGGCGAGGAACAGAGGGTCTGACACAGAGGGTCTGAAACAGAGGGTCTGAAGCAGAGGGCGAGAAACAGAGGGTCTGAAACAGAGGGTCTGAAACAGAGAGTCTGAAACAGAGGGTCTGAAACAGAGGGCGAGAAACAGAGGGTCTGAAACAGAGGGTCTGAAACAGATGGGCTGAAACAGTGGGCGAGAAACAGAGGGTCTGAAACAGAGGGGCTGAAACAGGTGGCGAGAAACAGAGGGTCTCAAACAGAGGGTCTCAAACAGAGGGTCTGAAACAGAGGGTCTGAAACAGAGGGGCTGAAACAGAGGGGCTGAAACAGAGGGTGAGAAACAAAGGGGGAGAAACAGGGTCTGAAACAGAGGGGCTGAAACAGAGTGCGAGAAACAGAGGGTCTGAAACAGAGGGTCTGAAACAGAGGGGCTGAAACAGAGGGCGAGAAACAGAGGGTCTGAAACAGAGGGTCTGAAACTGAGGGTCTGAAACAGAGGGCGAGAAACAGAGGGTCTGAAACAGAGGGCTAGGAATAGAGGGTCTGAAACAGAGGGGCTGAAACAGAGGGCGCGAAACAGAGGGTCTGAAACAGAGGATCTGACACAGAGTGTCTGACACAGAGGGTCTGAAACAGAGGCTCTGAAACAGAGGCTCTGACGCAGAGGGCGAGAAACAGAGGGTCTGAAGCAGAGGGTCTGAAATAGAGGGTCTGAAACAGAGGGCGAGAAACAGAGGGTCTGAAACAGAGGGTCTGAAACAGAGGGCGAGAAACAGAGGGCGAGAAACACAGAGTCTGAAACAGAGGGGCTGAAAAAGAGGGTGAAAAACAGAGGGTCTGAAACAGAGGGCGAGAAACAGAGGGCGAGAAACAGAGGGGCTGAAACAGAGGGTCTGAAACAGAGGGGCTGAAACAGAGTGCGAGAAACAGAGGGCGAGAAACAGACGGCGAGAAACAGAGGGCGAGAAACAGAGGGCGAGAAACAGAGGGCGCGAAACAGAGGGTCTGAAACAGAGGGTCTGAAACAGAGGGTCTGAAACAGATGGCGAGAAACAGAGGGCCTGAAACAGAGGGTCTGAAACAGAGGGTCTGAAACAGAGGGTCTGAAACAGAGGGTCTGAAACAGAGGGTGAGAAACAGAGGGCGAGGAACAGAGGGTCTGACACAGAGGGTCTGAAACAGAGGGTCTGAAGCAGAGGGCGAGAAACAGAGGGTCTGAAACAGAGTGTCTGAAACAGAGAGTCTGAAACAGAGGGTCTGAAGCAGAGGGCGAGAAACAGAGGGTCTGAAACAGAGGGCGAGAAACAGAGGGCGAGAAACAGAGGGTCTGAAACAGAGTAGCTGAAACAGAGGGCGAGAAACAGAGGGTCTGAAACAGAGGGTCTGAAGCAGAGGGCGAGAAACAGAGGGTCTGAAACAGAGGGTCTGAAACAGAGGGTCTGAAACAGAGGGGCTGAAACAGAGGGCGAGAAACAGAGGGTCTGAAACAGAGGGTCTGAAACAGAGGGTCTGAAACAGAGGGCGAGAAACAGAAGGCGAGCAACAGAGGGCGAGAAACAGAGGGCGAGAAACAGAGGGCGAGAAACAGAGGGTCTGAAACAGAGGGGCTGATACAGAGGGTGAGAAACAGAGGGTCTGACACAGAGGGTCTGAAACAGAGGGGCTGAAACAGAGGGCGAGAAACAGAGGGCGAGAAACAGAGGGTCTGAAACAGAGGGCGAGAAACAGAGGGGGAGAAACAGAGGGTCTGAAACAGAGGGTCTGAAAGTGAGGGGCTGAAACAGAGGGCGAGAAACAGAGGGCGAGGAACAGAGGGCGAGGAACAGAGGGACTGAAACAGAGGGGCTGAAGCAGAGGGTGAGAAACAGAGGGTCTGAAACAGAGGGTCTGAAACAGAGGGTCTGAAACAGAGGGCGAGAAACAGAGGGTCTGAAACAGAGGGTCTGAAACAGAGGGTGAGAAACAGAGGGCGAGAAACAGAGGCTCTGAAACAGAGGGGCTGAAACAGAGGGCGAGAAGCAGAGGGTCTGAAACAGAGGGCGAGAAACGGAGGGTGAGAAACAGAGGGTCTGACACAGAGGGGCTGAAACAGAGGGCGAGAAACAGAGGGTGAGAAACAGAGGGTCTGAAACAGAGGGCGAGAAACAGAGGGTCTGAAACAGAGGGTCTGAAACAGAGGGTCTGAAGCAGAGGGCGAGAAACAGAGGGTCTGAAACAGAGGGTCTGAAAGAGAGGGGCTGAAACAGAGAGCGAGAAACAGAGTGCGAGGAACAGAGGGCGAGGAACATAGGGTCTGAAACAGAGGGTCTGAAACAGAGGGTCTGAAACAGAGGGTCTGAAACAGAGGGCGAGAAACAGAGAGCGAGAAACAGAGGGCGAGAAACAGAGGGCGAGAAACAGAGGGTCTGAAACAGAGGGGCTGAAACAGAGGGCGAGAAAGAGAGGGTCTGAAACAGAGGGCGAGAAACAGACGGTCTGAAACAGAGGGTCTGAAACAGAGGGGCTGAAACAGAGGGCGAGAAACAGAGGGCGAGAAACAGAGGGTCTGAAACAGAGGGCGAGAAACAGAGGGCGAGAAACAGAGGGCGAGAAACAGAGGGCCTGAAACAGAGGGTCTGAAAGAGAGGGGCTGAAACAGAGAGCGAGAAACAGAGTGCGAGGAACAGAGGGCGAGGAACAGAGGGTCTGAAACAGAGGGCGAGAAACAGAGGGCGAGAAACAGAGGGCGAGAAACAGAGGGTCTGAAACAGAGGGTCTGAAAGAGAGGGGCTGAAACAGAGAGCGAGAAACAGAGTGCGAGGAACAGAGGGCGAGGAACATAGGGTCTGAAACAGAGGGTCTGAAACAGAGGGTCTGAAACAGAGGGTCTGAAACAGAGGGCGAGAAACAGAGGGTCTGAAACAGAGGGTCTGAAACAGAGGGCGAGAAACAGAGGGCGAGAAACACAGAGTCTGAAACAGAGGGGCTGAAAAAGAGGGCGAAAAACAGATGGTCTGAAACAGAGGGCGAGAAACAGAGGGCGAGAAACAGAGGGGCTGAAACAGAGGGTCTGAAACAGAGGGGCTGAAACAGAGTGCGAGAAACAGATGGCGAGAAACAGAGGGCGAGAAACAGAGGTCGAGAAACAGAGGGTGCGAAACAGAGGGTCTGAAACAGAGGGTCTGAAACAGAGGGTCTGAAACAGATGGCGAGAAACAGAGGGCCTGAAACAGAGGGTCTGAAACAGAGGGTCTGAAACAGAGGGTCTGAAACAGAGGGCGAGAAACAGAGGGTCTGAAAGAGAGGGTCTTAAACAGAGGGTCTGAAACTGAGGGTCTGAAACAGAGGGCGAGAAACAGAGGGCGAGGAACAGAGGGTCTGACACAGAGGGTCTGAAACAGAGGGTCTGAAGCAGAGGGCGAGAAACAGAGGGTCTGAAACAGAGGGTCTGAAACAGAGAGTCTGAAACAGAGGGTCTGAAACAGAGGGCGAGAAACAGAGGGTGTGAAACAGAGGGTCTGAAACAGAGGGGCTGAAACAGTGGGCGAGAAACAGAGGGTCTGAAACAGAGGGGCTGAAACAGGGGGCGAGAAACAGAGGGTCTGAAACAGAGGGTCTCAAACAGAGGGTCTGAAACAGAGGGCGAGAAACAGAGGGTCTGAAACAGAGGGGCTGAAACAGAGGGTGAGAAACAAAGGGGGAGAAACAGAGGGTCTGAAACAGAGGGGCTGAAACAGAGTGCGAGAAACAGAGGGTCTGAAACAGAGGGTCTGAAACAGAGGGGCTGAAACAGAGGGCGAGAAACAGAGGGTCTGAAACAGAGGGTCTGAAACAGAGGGTCTGAAACAGAGGGCGAGAAACAGAGGGTCTGAAACAGAGGGCTAGGAATAGAGGGTCTGAAACAGAGGGGCTGAAACAGAGGGCGCGAAACAGAGGGTCTGAAACAGAGGGTCTGACACAGAGTGTCTGACACAGAGGGTCTGAAACAGAGGCTCTGAAACAGAGGCTCTGACGCAGAGGGCGAGAAACAGAGGGTCTGAAGCAGAGGGTCTGAAATAGAGGGTCTGAAACAGAGGGCGAGAAACAGAGGGTCTGAAACAGAGGGTCTGAAACAGAGGGCGAGAAACAGAGGGCGAGAAACACAGAGTCTGAAACAGAGGGGCTGAAAAAGAGGGCGAAAAACAGAGGGTCTGAAACAGAGGGCGAGAAACAGAGGGCGAGAAACAGAGGGGCTGAAACAGAGGGTCTGAAACAGAGGGGCTGAAACAGAGTGCGAGAAACAGAGGGCGAGAAACAGACGGCGAGAAACAGAGGGCGAGAAACAGAGGGCGAGAAACAGAGGGCGCGAAACAGAGGGTCTGAAACAGAGGGTCTGAAACAGAGGGTCTGAAACAGAGGGTCTGAAACAGAGGGTCTGAAACAGAGGGCGAGAAACAGAGGGCGAGGAACAGAGGGTCTGACACAGAGGGTCTGAAACAGAGGGTCTGAAGCAGAGGGCGAGAAACAGAGGGTCTGAAACAGAGGGTCTGAAACAGAGGGTCTGAAACAGAGGGTCTTAAACAGAGGGTCTGAAACAGAGGGTCTGAAACAGAGGGTGAGAAACAGAGGGCGAGGAACAGAGGGTCTGACACAGAGGGTCTGAAACAGAGGGTCTGAAGCAGAGGGCGAGAAACAGAGGGTCTGAAACAGAGGGTCTGAAACAGAGAGTCTGAAACAGAGGGTCTGAAGCAGAGGGCGAGAAACAGAGGGTCTGAAACAGAGGGCGAGAAACAGAGGGCGAGAAACAGAGGGTCTGAAACAGAGGAGCTGAAACAGAGGGCGAGAAACAGAGGGCGAGAAACAGAGGGTCTGAAGCAGAGGGCGAGAAACAGATGGTCTGAAACAGGGGGTCTGAAACAGAGGGTCTGAAACAGAGGGCGAGAAACAGAAGGCGAGCAACAGAGGGCGAGTAACAGAGGGCGAGAAACAGAGGGCGAGAAACAGAGGGTCTGAAACAGAGGGGCTGATACAGAGGGTGAGAAACAGAGGGTCTGACACAGAGGGTCTGAAACGGAGGGGCTGAAACAGAGGGCGAGAAACAGAGGGCGAGAAACAGAGGGTCAGAAACAGAGGGCGAGAAACAGAGGGCGAGAAACAAAGGGCGAGAAACAGAGGGTCTGAAACAGAGGGTCTGAAAGTGAGGGGCAGAAACAGAGGGCGAGAAACAGAGGGCGAGGAACAGAGGGCGAGGAACAGAGGGACTGAAACAGAGGGGCTGAAGCAGAGGGTGAGAAACAGAGGGTCTGAAACAGAGGGTCTGAAACAGAGGGTCTGAAACAGAGGGCGAGAAACAGAGGGTATGAAACAGAGGGTCTGAAACAGAGGGTGAGAAACAGAGGGCGAGAAACAGAGGCTCTGAAACAGAGGGGCTGAAACAGAGGGCGAGAAGCAGAGGGTCTGAAACAGAGGGCGAGAAACGGAGGGTGAGAAACAGAGGGTCTGAAACAGAGGGGCTGAAACAGAGGGCGAGAAACAGAGGGTGAGAAACAGAGGGTCTGAAACAGAGGGCGAGAAACAGAGGGTCTGAAACAGAGGGTCTGAAACAGAGGGTCTGAAGCAGAGGGCGAGAAACAGAGGGTCTGAAACAGAGGGTCTGAAAGAGAGGGGCTGAAACAGAGAGCGAGAAACAGAGTGCGAGGAACAGAGGGCGAGGAACATAGGGTCTGAAACAGAGGGTCTGAAACAGAGGGTCTGAAACAGAGGGTCTGAAACAGAGGGCGAGAAACAGAGAGCGAGAAACAGAGGGCGAGAAACAGAGGGCGAGAAACAGAGGGTCTGAAACAGAGGGGCTGAAACAGAGGGCCAGAAAGAGAGGGTCTGAAACAGAGGGCGAGAAACAGACGGTCTGAAACAGAGGGTCTGAAACAGAGGGGCTGAAACAGAGGGCGAGAAACAGAGGGCGAGAAACAGAGGGTCTGAAACAGAGGGCGAGAAACAGAGGGCGAGAAACAGAGGGCGAGAAACAGAGGGTCTGAAACAGAGGGTCTGAAAGAGAGGGGCTGAAACAGAGAGCGAGAAACAGAGTGCGAGGAACA